>NW_016107346.1:515884-657553 GCF_001604975.1 Cebus imitator
TTTTTTTTTAATTTTGTGAGCTGATACAAATCACAGGGACCTGTGAGGGAGCATTCAGAGGCACTGGGCAATTCAGCTTCAGAAATAAGTGAAAAATAAAAGCCGCTCACTGCACATCATAATTAAAGAGCTAGTTGTCTTCTACAGTTTCAGCTCCAGTGGGACATTCAAGCAGATTTTTTTTTAAGCTTGAAATAAAGAGAACCCCAAACAATCTTCCCAAAGTTTTGTGACGGAGCAATTTCTTGCATTTGTGTGCAGGTTGCTCAGCTGATAATTAAATGATTTAGGTGTAGACCTTGTTCTTCCCTTAGGGATGCCTGGCAAGTCACAAAATCACCCTGAAGCTTCAATTTCCTTACCTGAAAGAAGAAAAGAGTGAATTAGCTGATCTCTGAATCCTAACATTAACATTTCTCACTTCTACATGGTTGTCCATGTACAGAAGGCTTTTGGCTTTAAATGGCCATTTTTATTTCATTTTCCTTAGACAGGCAGTCCCTTGAACTAACTGACAGATGCCTGGGTTACAGATCAAATGGGTTCAGGGAAGCTACTCCACACAAAGAAAGGAAATGGATTCAGTGGTAAATAGGGCAATTGTGTCTTATCTTGCTGCTTTCACCTTCTCTGTGTTGGTTCAAGGTTGACATTCCCATGGTAAACTTAAGGGACTTCTTTTAATATTCCTTTCTTTTACATATGACAAAAGGAGACACCCACTTGAACATATACAGTATAATTGTTTATGAGCAGAGCAATGCCTTAGTCCAGTGGCTCCAGATTGAGAGCTGCTGCATTTCATGGGAGATGTTCTAGTTCCAACAACTAAGTACAGAGTCATGGGAGGTAAAGCCCACTTTGGCTTCTACAGGTTATGACAGTCCTTTCAAGGACCTTCACACATATTATTGTCATTTAATACTGAGCATGACCTTGTAGTTGCATAAGCTATTCACATCTACAAAGTATCCTACCCTCATCAGAGTAAGCTACAAGAATCTCTGACCAGATAAGAATTTTTCCCCAAATATTATCTTTCAAACATACAATAAAAGTAAGAGAATAGTACAGCCAGCAACCACCTATCTTCCATCCTAATCTAAAATGAGTTTTGCTGTACTCACTGAAAACTTTTCTCTATTTTTGTAAATAAATAAATTATTACGAAAACAACTAAAGCCCAATGCCAAATTCCTGTTTCCTGCCTTCCCACTACAGAGGTTGCCACAGGTTAGATAATGGTGCACTTTTCTCATTGAGGTTTTCATGTTTTGCTATGTATGTGTGTATGTCCATAAATGATATTATAGTGATTTTAAATGTACATACATGCTGTTACACTGCATCTTTGTTCACTCCAAATCATATTGTTGAGATTTATCTCTACTATATGTAAATCTAGCTTATTCATTTCAACTGCTATGCAGTATTTCATTATGAAAATGCAGTATAATTTATTCATCTGTTTCCATGTAGACAATCAGATTTATATTTGTTTATTTAGATTATTTTCAACTTTTTTCTTTCAAAATTAATATTCCCTTTTTCCATAAACTAGAATTGTTCAGTAGTGTATACTTAAAAATTAGAACAGTAGGTTTTAGTCTTATAATTCTAGTTGTGCACATCTCTATTTTGTGTTTAGTAGCATCACATCCCATTTGTAGCTTGAAATCAGTCATAATGAGAATAGTTGCCTCTGAAAATCAGTAAATGTTACAAGTCAGGACTTTTTTTTATTTTCTTAGAAAGGAAGCTTTTAAACATCTACCAGCATATCACTTATTATATAGGCAGGATAAAAATTTCAGTTTCCTTATACCATTGCTGACACTGATTTTCTCACACACACACACACACAGACACACACACACACACACCCCTATTTATTTATTTTCCAATCTAATTAGTTTAAAATGTTAGCTAATGTCAAATTTCTCTTATAATTCCTCCTTTCTTCATCATTAGTAAGGTCAAGTATCTCTATGCCCATTAGATATTTGGCTTTTATTTTTTTAAATTTCCTATTTGCATCTTTTTCTATTTTCCAATTGTGCTGGCTTTTTCTCACTCATTTGTAGGTGTTCTTATATAGTCTAAATGGTAACCCACTTTTCATTACATGCATCATCAGTATATCCTTTCATTATGTGATTACATAAATTTTCTTTTCTTCTGTTTAAGATGCTTTTTATTTTCATAAAACTTTTAATATCTGAAATTAAGGTAACCTAGTTTTGAAGTGTGATGTAGTCAAATATATAAATTTTTTTTTTTGAAGGAAAATTTGCATTATTTTTATTTACAGAAACAATTATTTACATTTAACCCAGTTTCATGGCAAGTTCTTTAGCCTTTGCCTTTTCTAGCTTGGCGATGCGAGCCACAGACTTGGGACCCAGGACATTGCCTCCCCAGTGACGCCAGATCTTCTTACAGCTGTAATTGTTGTGGACAGCTTCCACCAGCTTAGCCAAAGCACCTTTGTCTTCCGGATTAACGTGTGTGAAGGCGACAGTGGTGCAGGTCTTCCTATGTACTAGAAGTCCCAGTCTTGCCTTACCCCTGATGATGCAGTAAGGGACTCCCATTTTATGACAGAGGGCAGGCAAGAAGACAACGAGCTCAATGGGATCCACATCATGAGGAATAACCACCAGCTGCGCTTTCTTCTTTTCCACCAGGTTGGTGACAGTGTTGACTCCTGCTCAGAGGACAGGTGGTCTCTTACTGGGGACGTCCCCTTTGCCAGCCGCTTTCTTCTCGGCCCGGGCCAACAGCCTCTGCTGCTTCTCTTGCTTCGTCTCTGGTCTGTACTTGTGGGCCAGCTTAAGCAGCTGGGTTGCTGTTTGGCGGTCCAGGACCTGTGTGAACTGGTTAATTGCAGGAGGCACTTTCAGCCGCTTATAGAGGATGGCTCTCTGCCGCTGCAACCTGATATAGCGGGGCCATTTCACAAAGCGGGTGAGGTCTCTTTTGGGCTGGATATCTTGTCCAATGCCAAAATTTTTAGGTCTTTTCTCAAATAGTGGATTTACCACTTTCTTGGCCTCCTGCTTCTTGACGACAGCAGGGGCCGGAGCCACCTTCTTCCCCTTGGCCTTCTTTGCTTTCGGCATGTTCGGCGGTAGGACGAGAGCATAAATCTTTTAAAAATCATTTGGAAATTATTTTTTACTGAATGTTTTTGGTGACAGGGTATTTTAATTCTAATTTTAAAATGAGTCTTTTGATATTATACTTTAAGTTCTGGGATACATATGCAGAATGTGCAGGTTTGTTACATAGTTTGTTACACGTATCATAGTGGTTTGCTGCCCACATCAACCTGTCATCTACATTAGGTATTTCTCCTAATGCTATCTGTCTCATTGCCCCCCTTTCTCCAACAGGCCCAAGTATGTGATGTTCCTCTCCCTGTGTCCATGTGTTCTCATAGTTCAACTCCCACTTATGAGTGAGAACATGCAGTGTTTGGTTTTTGTTCCTGTGTTAGTTTGCTGAGAATGATGGTTTCCAGCTTCATCCATGTCCATGCAGACATCAGCTCATTCTTTTTATAGCTGCATAGTATTCCATGGTGTATATGTGCCACATTTTATTTATCCAGTCAATCATTGATGAGCATTTCGGTTGGTTCCAAGTCTTTGCTATTGTGAATAGTGCTGCAATAAACATACATGTACATGTGTCTTTATGGTAGAATGATTTATAATCCTTTGGGTATATACCCAGTAATGGGATTGCTGGGTCAAATGGTATTTCTGATTCTAGATCTTTGAGGAGTTGCCACACTGTCTTCCACAATGGTTGAACTAATTTATACTCTCACCAACAGTGTCAAAGCATCCCTATATCTCCACATCCTCTCCATCATCTGTTGTTTCCTGACTTTTTAATGATTGTCATTCTAACTTTCATGAGATGGTATCTCATTATGGTTTTGATTTGGATTTCTCTAATGACCAGTGATGATCAACTTTTTTTTTTTTTTTTGTTTGTTGGCCACATAAGTATCTTCTTTTGAGGAGTGTCTGTTCATACCCTTCACCTATTTTTTGATGGGGTTGTTTTTTTCTTGTAAATTTGTNAATGGTTGAACTAATTTATACTCTCACCAACAGTGTCAAAGCATCCCTATATCTCCACATCCTCTCCATCATCTGTTGTTTCCTGACTTTTTAATGATTGTCATTCTAACTTTCATGAGATGGTATCTCATTATGGTTTTGATTTGGATTTCTCTAATGACCAGTGATGATCAACTTTTTTTTTTTTTTTCATATGTTTGTTGGCCACATAAGTATCTTCTTTTGAGGAGTGTCTGTTCATACCCTTCACCTATTTTTTGATGGGGTTGTTTTTTTCTTGTAAATTTGTTTAAGTTCTTTGTAGCTTCTGGATGTTAGCCCTTTGTCAGATAGACAGATTGCAAAATTTTTCTCCCATTCTGTGGGTTGCCTGTTCACTCTAATGATAGTTTCTTTTGCTTTGCAGAAACTCTTTAATTAGGTCCCATTTGTCAATTTTGGCTTTTGTTGCCATTGCTTTTGGTGTTTTAGTCATGAAGTCTTTGCTCATGCCTATGTCCTGAATGGTATTCCCTAAGTTTTCTTCTTTGGTTTTTATGGTTTTAGGTCTTACACTGAAGTCTTTAATCAATCTTGAGTTAATTTGTGTATAAAGCATAAGGAAGGGGTCTAGTTCCAGTTTTCTGCATATGGCTAGCCAGTTTTCCCAACACCATTAATTAAATAGGGAATCCTTCCCCCATTGCTTGTTTTTGTCAGGTTTGTCGAAGATCAGATGATTGTAGATGTGTGACATTATTTCTGAGGCCTCTGTTCTGTTCTGTTGGTCTATACATCTCTTTTGGTACCAGTACCATGCTGTTTTGGTTACTGTAGCCTTGTAGTATAATTTGAAGTCAGAAAGCATGATGCCTCCAGCTTTGCTCTTTTTGCTTAGGATTGTCTTGGCTATATAGGCTCTTTTTGGTTCCATATGAAATTTAAAGTAGTTTTTCTAATTTTGTGAAGAAAACCAATAGTAGCTTGTTGGGAATAGCATTGAATCTATAGATTACTTTGGGCAGTGTGGCCATTTTTCAGGATTTTGAGACAGAATCTCTCTCTGTTCCCCAGGCTGGAGTGTAGTGGCGTGATCTGGGCTCACTACAACCTCCACCTCCTGGGTTCAGCAATTCTCCTGCCTCAGCCTCCCAAGTAGCTGGGATTACAGGTGTGCACCACCATGCCCAGCTAACTTCTATGTTTTTAGTAAAGATGGGGTTTCACCATGTTGGCCAGGCTGGTCTCAAACTCCTGACCTCAGGTGATCCACCCTCCTTGGCCTCACAAAATGCTGGAATCACAGGCATGAGCCACTGCACCTGCCCTAAAATATGTCTTAATATCAGAAAGAAACCTTCTACCAACTTGTTTTTTTTTTTCATACCTACATTTCTATACCTATATTTTCTATAATTTGTATTCATTACTCTTTATACTCATTCATATTAATTTTAGAACTGCTTCTAAAGTTCCATTAAAAGATCATAATTTTGATTAGTATAAGAAAACATTTTTATTATATTGTATTTTTCAATTGGTAACAAAAATACATTTCAATTGTTTGAATTCTTATATTTTTTCTATAAAAGTCTTATAGATCTATTTCAAGTATCTTAGATGTTGTATTGCTACCATGGATATATTGTTACTTTATGACATAGGTTTTCTAATGTTAAACAATTATCCCATTTCTGATGTAAACTCAACTTTTTAATAACGAATTTCAAACATTTATTGCTTAATTAATTTTGCTAGTACTTCATTGGGCATGATTTTATCCTTTTTTATAAGTTAGATTGGCCTATAATTTTTACTTTTCTTATATCTGTTTGCTATTTCTATTATTTCAAATTAAATTAGAACAATTTATCTCTATTAAATTTTTCTGCAATAGCTTTTATATAATTATTTGTTCCCTGAAAGTTCAGTATAACTCAAATGTAATAAACTCTAGCCCTGGAAAAAGATATATAGGTCTGCATAGATTTTCTGTTTGTTAATAAGCTAATTGTGGTAATTTATATTTTTCTATAATGCTTTCAGATATTTTAGCATAAAATATATTGTCTTCACTTAAAATGTCTTTTCAAAACCTATTTTATTCATAATGTTATTTATTTATGTCTTTCTCCTCTTTTTTTTTTCTAAATATATCTGACTAGAGCTTTTCATAGTACTTTTAAAGCTTTGGTTTTGTAGATATGTATTGTATTTTATCAATTTCTATTCCCGTAATTTACTTTGAACTGCTTTGGTGATGGTGGTGGTCAAATTCTGCTGCTCTTTTAGTAATATATTGAGAATAATATGTAGCCCATTTATTGTTAATCTTCTTTTGCAACGTATACATTTTTCCTTTAAGCACTGGTTTAACTGCATTCCATAAATGTTATTACAAAATATCTTGTCATTCCATTTTATGATTATTTTCATTATGACTTCTGAAATATTTGTTTTCACATATGTATTATGAAAAATATTTGTTATGGATTATTTACGTACTTATTTGTTTATTTAGAGCTAGAGTTTTGCTGTCTCCCAGGCTGGAGTGCCATGGTGTGATCACAGCTCACAGTAGCCTTGAGCTCCTGGGCTCATGCAATCCTTCTGCCACAGCCTCCTGAGCAGTTGGGACTAGGCAGAGGATGGCACTACCATGACTGGCTATGAAGTATTTTAATGGAAAATTTATTATGGGAGATGTAGAGAAAATAACAACATTATTCAGTTTCAACAATTATGAAGTAATAGACAATCTTGTTTCAACTATATGTTTTTTTCCAGTCTTATGCTCTGAATTATTTTGCAACCAATGTGAGCCATTATGATATTTCACCTATAACTTTTTAAGTAATCTCACTAAAAGGTTCTTTTTTCAAATTTCATGATGAAGAAAAGACTAATATAAATTTGATTAATATTTCCTTGGGTTTATATATTTTTTGTTCATAATTAAAAATTATAGTGGTTATTCTAGGTATAACAAAGGGTAATCTTTCAATCTTTAAACTAGTTTTATGGTAGTATGTATTGTCATCTAAATAACTGAATAGATATTTTCTTAAAATATATAATTATGATTAAAGCTTTTTGTCTCAAAAGTACTTTTTTATAGTCAGTTTATTTAAATATGAATTTCAATATTGTGTGTGTATAATCTATCTATATATATCTATATATAAGTAAGACATATATATGTAAGACATATATAGATAGATATATAGATACATATAGGTAGATAGATATATATAGTTACCCTCTTTTTTTTTTCCTTGTAATTTGTTTACTGATGAAATCAGGACTTTGTACCATAGGGTTTTCCACAATCAAGCTTTTTCCGCACGTATCACTGTGGGTTCTATTACTATATCAATCTCTTTCCTGAATTTTCTATAAAATAATAGATCTAGAGGACTCATTAATTCAAATATTTGTGATAACATTTCATCGTTTGTAAAAACTGATAAACATTACACAAATCTTGACACATTTATATTCAGTAACTTAGATAAAACTGACAAATTATTTAAAAACCATAAGCTAACAAACCTCATTCAAGATGAACCAGATAAATGGAATCGTCCTGCGGTTAAAATAGTTCAAACAAATCTGTTTCTACAGATACATTTATATAAATATTTAATAAAGAAAAACCATAAACAATCTCTTCTGGAATATAGAAGAGCAATAAATGATTCCCAACTCATTTTATAAAGCCAGAATCACCCCAATTCCAAAACTAGGCAAAGCCAATAAAAGAAAACTACAGACTAATATCCCTTGTGAAGTTAGGCATACAAGTTCTTACAAATACTAGCAAATCAAATATAAAAATATATTTATTAAAAACACCATGGCCAAATATTATTTATCATAATATTAGAAGTCTGATTCAAATCATTGTCTATTTTTTTAGGTTAAAGGATATATAGTTCACAGCTTTAACAAACTAAAGAATAAAAACTACATGACTATGTTAATTGAAGTATAACATACATTTAACAAAATTCAGGACCCATTCCTAATAAAAACTTTTAGCAAATTAAAAATAGATGAAGACTTCCTCAAACTAATAGTCTTTATCAAAATCTCCTGGCCAACACCTACTCAATGGTAAAAAGCAATACCCTTCCTCCCTAAGATCAAGAACATAGCAAGGTTGTCCATTCTTAACTACTATTATGTAACATCATAGGGAAAGTCATAGCCAATGTAATAAAGAAAGGAAAGACATAAAAGGAAAACAGCATAGAATGAAAGAAACAAGATTGCCACTATTTAGAAATGGTATCATTATTTATATAAAAAATTTCTAAGAAATCTATAAAAAAGAAACCACTTAGAAGTAATTAGTTTAGAAAGATCATAGTACACGAGATCAACACAAAGAAACCAATTATTTTTTAATATGCTATCATGAACAATAGCAAAACAAAATTTTAAAAAGCAATACTATTTACAATAGTTATAGAAATGGACCAACTTATATACAAATGTAATATGTATAGAATATGTATGCTGAATGCCATAAAATACAAAGAAATTCAAAGGTAGTTAAATAAATGGAGACATATAACATGTTCGTGGATTGCAAGATTTAATAGTACAGATGTCAGTTCTCCCAAAATTCTTTTACAAATTTAAAACATCTTCAATAAATACCCTCTACACAATATTATGCAGACCTAGACAAAGTGATTCTAGTATTCATATTCAAAGATAAAAGACCTAGAATAGTGGGGGAAATATTTTTTAAAAATACTCAAACTGGGAGAATTATGCCAGCTGGTTTTTAAGGTGATTATAAAGCTATAATAATCAAAACTATAAAATATCAGAAACAGATAGAAAAATTAATGAATGTAACTACGTGGAGTCCAGAAATAGACCCACACAAATATGGCCAATTGATTTTTGAGAAAAGTACAAAAAGAATTTAATGAAGTAAAAATAATTTTTTCAACAATTTTTTTTTAAGAATTGTTAATCCAGATGCCAACACCCCCTGCCCAAGACAACACCAAAAACCTTGACCTAAACTTCACAACTTATACAAAAATGTACCTCAAAGTAGAACTAAATATAAAAAACTATACAATTTTTGGGAGTAAATAAAAAATATTTGCCATCTGTTACTAGACAAAGAGCTCTTAGATATGACACCAAATGTACAATCAATGAAAGAAAAAAATTATAAATTAAATTTTATTAATGTTTAAAAATTGCTCTGAAAAAACACTGATTAAAGAATAAAAAGACAAATTACAGAACTGGTATTGAAGTTTCAAGGCACATATTTAACAAAGATTATTTTCCAGAATATGTAAAGATTTCTAAAAACTCAAAATATGGAAAAAAAAAAGTCTACTGAAAAATGGACAAAATATTTGAACAGAAATTTCACCAGTGAGAATATACAGAAGACAAATAAGTACATGAAAAGTGATTTATAATCAATATACTTGAGGAAAATATTAATTAAAAGCATGGTGAGAAACATATCTGTTTTAATGACTAAAACAATTACTTAATAAAATACTGCATGAGGCTAGGCACTGTGGCTCACACCTGTAATCCTAGCACTTTGGGAGGCTGAGGCAGGTGGATTGCCTGAGCTCAGGAGTTTGAGACCAGCCTGAGAAACTCAGTGAAATCCTGTCTCTACTAAAGTACAAAAAGTTAGCAGAGCATGATGGTGTGTGCCTGTAGTCCTTATTACTTGGGAGGCTGAGGCAGGAGAATTTCTTGAACCTGGGAGGCAGAGGTTGCAGTGAGCCGAGATTGTGCCACTGCACTCCAGCTGGGCGACAGCGCAAGACTCTGTCTCTACAACAACAACAACAACAACAAAATACTGCAAAGACCATGAGCTGGTAACAGTGCAGAGCAATTGAAACTCTCATACCTTGCTGATGTAGAAACAAAATGATATAGTGACTTTGGAAAAGAGTTTGGTAATTCCTAATACAGTTAATATACACTTACCATGTGACCAAACAATTCCACTAAGAGACATTTATTCTAGAGAAATGTATACCAATGTTTATCAAAGCATTACTCATAATCAGCCAAAAGTTGAAAATAACCCAATGCCCTTCAGCAAATCAACAAATAAATCGATACAGTGAATGACTCAACATATAAAGGAAAGAATTATCAATACACTTAAGCAGAATGAATCTCAAAAATTATGGTCGGTGAAAGAGGCCAGTCGCAGAAGGTTATAAATGGAATTATTCCACCTATATGATATTCTGGAGTTATGAACAGTGGTCACCTGGGTTAGAAGTAAAAGAAGGAAGAGTGGCTACAAATAGGGGTAGCACAAGAAATTTTCTTTTTGGAGGTGAGGTTAATGAAACTCTTCTATTTCCTGATTTTGGTGATAGTTAACAATTCTGTGCATGGATTAAAATTGTCATCCAGAATTTGAAGCCACAGACAAACTTTCTTGTGCTTTTCTTGTGGTGGTGGACTGAACAGGAAGCCATCAGAGTCGTGCTGTATGCAGGCGTGTTCATTCATCCTGGCAGGGTTGCAGCTCATGTCTTGTCTATTAGATGGATATTGAAGCTTCAGGTTCCCAGGTATAAAGACCTAGATCTCTGACCAACAGCCACAGCATCAAGTTATGCATTTATTTATGGGATTTTATGATCCCATTTATTCCTGGAAATTAGGATTTCTTCTTTCTGTTTTAAAATTCCTCCTTTATTTTATGATGGCTTTGCACGTTTCCATTCTTATATTTTATATACATTAATTTGTATTTAAGGTGATGTTGAGATCCACTTTATGGATTTCATTGTGCTGATAAGAGAATAATTCATAAAATTCTGTGTGTGTAGTGACGCAATGTTTTGTACATAATAGATATGCAATTAATTTGAGTTGATTTATTTTCTGGATTTATTAATGTTTAGTAGGATATAGAAGACTCAAGCCTTCCCTGGGGTTATTGTCAAACTAGAAAGAGTTTAAATGTGTATCCTGGATGTGAACTGGCATGCCTATTGATGGCATGAATCATCATTTGAGAGATCACTATTATTAAGTGCAATCTACACAAAGCTTTATCAGTCAGCATGTGCTTACACATGGGGGTCACACTCAGATCACTTGCTATTAACACACAAGTTCACTCCATCAATCCATAGATATGTATTAAGGACATACTATGGACAATGTATTGTGATATCCTCAAGGAATTTCCCAATAGCAATATTCCACTTAATCAAAAACTCATCTTACTGAAAGAAGTAGATCAGGAAAGTATGTGCAGTTAACATCTGGCAAGGGACTTTATTAGTCTTGAATGAATCCCTTAGTCCCTGAGAAAGAGAGGATAGGATTTTAATGCTGTTATGATATCCTTCCTGATTTGTAAGTATCAAGAGCCTTTGAAATATGTTGGTAAGAACTGCTGTATTGAGAAGTAGAGCTGAAGGAGAGCAGAGGTGACAGAAACTATCTCACCTTGGTATGGGACTTCACCATTTCACAAAGTACAATTGCATCCATCACTTTGTTGATACACACAACTCTTCAAAAAGAGTGAAGCAGTTAGTATAATCCATACTTAATAATGGGGATAAATGAGTATGTATGAGAATATTGATAGTTTTACAGGTTAAGTAGTTTACCCCTTGTCACCTTAGAGTGAGTAGTAAATGGTGAAACAAAAACAAGTCATAAATCTTATGAAAGTTTATTCGGTGCACTTTATGCTATTGCAGTTTTTGTTTCAACTTGAACTACTTTCAGGAAACCCTATCCTTTCTGACCTTTGCATTTTATTTAAATGTGATAGAGTCCCAAAATACCAAAGTTTATTTACATAATTACAATATTTACTTTCATAATTATTTTGTTTCATCTGTATTGTTAGTAATCAGCCTTTACCTCATGTATATGGAAATTTGAGCTGTGAAAACAGCTAATTGAATTACTTTCTTTCATTAAAAGTGAATTAAATTGAATTTACTACCTTCCAATGGCTATTTTGAAGCCATCAGAGTTTAACTTACTTCAGGGAAGATATATTTTTGTGTTTATTTTTAAATGCATAATTTGGGGGGAATGACTGTGAAAAAAATCACACACACACACAAAATGGAATATATGTCACATACCTTTATTCAACATTTCCAATCCTGCAGAAATAGAGAAGTGTCTCACTATTAAGATTCTTTGATTTAACCTGTTAAAAGTTCAAAATGTTCACCTTCCAACATACTCCGAATTCACATAGTTCCTTTCAGTGCTATTTAAAAACTAATTCATTTATTCATATTTTCCTTTTATCCTTTCATTAAACACAGATTTTATTATTAATGCCCTAGAAAATGCCAGAAGATTTTTCTAGGAGATAGAGGAAAGTGCTGTTATTTATTCACTGAAATAACATTATAGGGTAGCAACCCTGCAAGTACTGGGATTTCAGCCCTCAGGGCAAAATTACTAAATCCTCACATTTACTCTCTGGCTAGGGATGATGTATCTATTTGTTATGACATATTAAATACACTGTGAATAGGGTTTGGGCCTGCACAAAGCAACATCTCAATGAAAATAAAGCACTGTTTTTATGTGAGTTATAACATCCCAAATCAGGTTGAGCAATCTTAAAAAGACAGCCTTCAACATGTACAGAAAGGTAGTAATGGATCTATCCTTTCAATCAGGTCCATAATCAGGTGGCATTATTTTGTTCTTTGTGAGACACGTTTGATGCCTAAGCAGAACTATGGTGATCAGCTCCTTGGAAGATTTCTGAAGAGCATATGTGCTGTATTTTGTTAGTTTTGTTTCTTTAAGCAGGTTTTTGCTCTGTTGCCTAGGCTGGAGTGCAGTGGTGTGATCTCAGCTCACTGAAAACTCCGCCTCCTAGGTTCAAGGAATTCTCCTGCCTAAGCCTCAAGCTGGGATTGCAGGCATGCGCCGCCATGCCCAGCTAATTCTTTTTATTTTTGGTAGAGATGGGGTTTCACCATATTGCCCAGGCAGGTCTTAAACTCCTAAGTTCACGTATTCTGCCTGCCTTGGTCTCCCAAAGTGCTGGGATTATAGAAGTGAGCCACCACACCTGGCCTTATATACTCTTCTTATCCAGTTTTCCTCTATGTTCTTCATTACAAAAAGCAGCATTTAACTCAAAAAGGATAATTTCATATGAGGTGAGGAAGGAAAATGAATGTAATTTGTCTTTTGTTTTTTCAACATGCAGACTGCCATTCTGAAACTGTAAGCTATTAATATATAGTCAAGGTCAATTCATACTTCCATTTTGTGGTAACTTAAATTCACAGAGTTCCATGTTGGTATCTTATCCCTCAGCCCAGGGTGTTTGTCCTTTTTCATTTCCCCATTCTACTCAACAGGTAACACATTCAATTCATTTAACTTAATCTCTGAGAAGTCAGTGAGGACTAAAGCCAGATAATTTGCACATGGAGTGAAGAAAGTTAAGTGCAGTTACTGAAGCATTACCATATATTATGCAATTTGATTCACCCAGTCACCCTATGTGCTACAAGGAACCTGAAGCTGACCTGCATAATTGACCTGTCTTAGGTGATGTTCCACCTCTCCCAAAATATAGAGGCACAACCTAAACATTAAACAGCCCAGTGATCCTTTTGTCATACTCATTTCAACATCGTAAACTAAGCCACCCATAAATACAATTTGTCCATGCTGGAACCAACTGTAATTTAACATAGTGTGGTATACTTTGGGAAATACAAAAGGTATTAGAATAATTTTCCATTAATGTACTCAAAATACTATGTTCAAAAAACACATACTTGTGAAGATTATAACATTAGGAAAAAATTCTAAGTCAATAAAAAGCTTCATAGGACTAAATGGGATTAGTTGCCAAGGACATAATATAGACAATAGTAGAAAAATGTTTTGGGGTAACTCTTTCTAGCATTGCATAAAAGAACAGACAAAAAAGTCTCATTTTAATAATTATGTATTTGGAATAGCATTATAGAAATTCACCTTCCCATGTCAAAAGACTTATAGCCCATGACGTTATCTCTAATAAGAGGAGGACTCGTAAATAAACCACTTCATTTCTGTGGATCTTGATCCCTTTATCTATGAAATCTGCATAATCACACTTTGCCTTTCTGAAATAAATGTTTTCTTAATATCCTGTAAGAATAAATTAATCAATATGGGCATCATAGACATTCTCTGTCTACATTGAACCCTGTTCAGAGAGAGTGGTGATAATCACCTTTCAGGAAATACAAGGAATTGGCATTAATTTTTACATCAAAAGCATATCAACAAATGGGCAGGAGCAGTGTGAACCAGAAATTTTCTTTCTTTGACTAAATGATCCAGGATAGCCACTGGATGATCTGAGATGCAGTAGGCTACATGTGATCCATGACATCAGTGACCTTCCTCTAGGGCCATTTTTAAAGAAATTAAGGACTCAGTGCTTTAGAAGAGGAGAAAATGCAGTACTATTTTAATATTTTAGAATGAAAGCCTTTCATCTACTGCTTACCTTTTGTTCTTTTAATACAAAAAAAAAAAAAAACTTTTTTTCTTTTTTTTTTTTACTCTTTTCTCTCAACACTCTTCCCACACATACATTCAAATCTCTCCCTTTTCTACAGGACTATTTGGAACCACCTTAAATCAACAGGGACGGTTTTGGAATAAAGAACATATCCTCCAAAAAGTATATTCAGTGGGATGGTTGAATGAGATACATGAACTAAAACATCTTTCATTTTAAAAACAAAGAAATGAAAATTAGCTTTCTTCATGTTTCCCTCAAGATACATCTTTATGAAAAAAAATGCTTTTCAACAAGCCTTATTAAATTGAAAGTTATTATATGTAATAAGATGAAAGTCAAAGGACACAGTCCAGAAAATTAAAGTGATACAATTTTCCCTTTGACATTTTTTTTAAATGGAGAGAATTTGAAATAAATCCATCTTTTTACTTTCCAAAATGTCATCATGGAAGATAGTCCATGAATTCAAACATTATTTCTTTTACATTGTATTACTTTTCCAGTTCCAAAGTACATAATCTTGGCAAATCATAAATGTTTTGGATTCACTACCAAAAAGAAAAACAAAGTGGAAAATAAGATCACACTCACAAAGGATGAAAACCTATTGTTTCTCTCCTGCTTTCACTCATTTTAATTAGATTTCCCCAGTTTTGAAAACTGCCTTTCAGTTTAAATAAGAGCTGCTATAATATTAGATGGACATTAGAGATGTCAAAAGTGCTAAAGCCAAGAAATGACCCTGACTGAATATCTGTTCACCCAAGTTCCACTTAATTATCTTGTAGAATACAGCTGGGCTGGTTGGAGTTTTGATTGTTTGTTTATTTATTTTTAAAACTCTCTGAATTGCCTGACAGGGATGCCATTTCAAAGAGCCTGCAGTCAGGATAATTTGGGACAAGCATAAAGGATGTGTTTTGTTCAAGCATTCTTTGTTCACAAGGGTATAGGAACTAGGCCAAAGAAATTAATATATCTTAGATGAAAATGTCTGGGACTTAATTTAAATAAAGCCCAAATGATTAATTAATTAAATCATTAAATAGAGCTCATTTGATCTATTTTGCATGATAACATGCTTAGGAAATAGTCATTAGAAAATCATGTAAATGATGTTTAACCCAAGGGTGAGATAGAATGAGGGTAATGAATGGGTAGAAATAATGAACCAGCATTTATTGAGTGCTTATTATAAGCCAAGCACTCTTCTATGTCCTTTACATTCATTATCTTGTTTAATCCAAATAACAATAACATGATGTAAGTATTGTTATTATCAGATCTTTGCACAAGGAAAACAAAGCAAAGAGAAGTTAAAGAACTCATTCAAGGTCTTATTTTGATAATTAGTGTAGTCGGGGTTCACACCAGGCAACCTGGTTCCAGAGCTCATGTTTTTAGCTACTACATTGAGCCAAGGAACACGGCAGAATTAAATTAAGTTTATATAGACTACTACATTGGTTCCCACAGATTTACTATTTAATGTTGTTTAGTTAATGGCTTTCTTGATGGTCTCTTTAAAGTAGTCATTTTACATTTTTCTAGAACAAACTTTTGAATCATGCCCACTACCAAGCTGGCAGGTAGGAAGGAATTAGTTAGGGAGCCTAACCAAATACCCTCCTCTGTGGCTCTGTATAGGTGTTCCATTCTCACCAATTATTGCTTATACTACAGGTGAGTAAATATTAGTGAAGTGACAAAAAAAGAATAATTTCTTTTAAAAAAATGACCTGGAAATAAAGCACATGCTCGTCTTGATAAAGTTAAAATAAGTTATATTTCTAAGTAAGTGTTGATTCTTTAATAGAAAGTGTTTTTAATACATTGCAGTGTGAATTGTTGGACTTAGTTATCTATAAACAATGTTGCTTCAGTGGATTCTTAAGCAAAGTCTTCTTACCACAAGAAAAATGCCTAATATGAGTCTTGCCATATAAGCCTTTTAAATTATGTTCAACTGCACTTGGTGGGGAAAGTTATGGGCTTATGTGGTATTGACAATCTAGGAATGTCTAAACGCTTTGGGGACTGTGTTTCCTGGACTTCGATTTTGGGAAGTGGTGGGAGGAAGGTAGGGTGGGGAGGATCAGAACAGAAAGAGAGAAAGATTTATGGACACTACTTGAACCTTTTCCAACTCTCCCAAATCTAACAAGTGTAGGAAGGAGGAGGAATTTTAAAAAATAACATTTATCAAGATTTTACTTGCTTCCTGGAATATTATCTTCCTAGCTTCAAACCAAACAAGAACAAACTAATCAGAAACTAAACATAGCAAGTTTGTTATATTTTTTTGTATAGCAAACATGTAGGTACCAACTTAGTCATATGTAGAGAGATGTTTTGAGTAAGGCTGTTTCCTATACTTTTTAAAGTTTTGATGGGTAGAACCTGGAATATATCAATTTTAAATAAGTAGACTTTCTATGATAGTTGAAGTAGAGGTGAAGTTTGTTTTCCTTAGGAGCACTCTGCTACTTTGTTTTGTGAAAACTGCCTGAGTAGGCATGTTAATTTTGTGAGAAAAGACCCCATCTTCTGTTCTTGGGAAAACCTCAAATATTGATGAATCTGAATACATATAATTTAAAACTGAGAAAGGAGAGCTTTAGCAAGATGATGGAATAAGACTTTCTACCATTTATCCCCCATAGAAATATCAATTTAAACAAGTATCTACACAACCAAATACCTGCACAGAGCTAAACAACCCAGATGATAGATTGCAGCACCTGAATGCAGCACAGAAGAACAAAATGCATTGAAGAGTAGACAGTACAGTGTTATATTACCTGTATCACTTCTTCCCCAACCTCAGGCATCATATCATGGAGAGATAAATCTTTATGTAGAAGAAAAGAGGAAAATGAACATCAGACTTTATCTCAGGGACAAACACTGAGCCCATCCCAGTAAAACCCACCACTGGGCAGGCCCCTGTGAACCCAGACTCCAGGCTGCATATCTCGCAGCTCCAAAGGAGATAGCAGATAGTCTCTTCTATATGCTTAAGGAAAGGAGAGGGAAGAATGGAACTTTTTCTTGCATCTGGAATACCAGCTCAGCCACAGCAGGATAGGGCACTGGTCAGAGTCATGAGACCATCGTTTCATGGCCTAGCTTCCAGATGTCATATTTAGAGACACATGGGCCAGAAGGGAATCCACTGTCGTGATGGAAAGGACCCAGTCCAGGCAGTATTCATCACCTTCTAGCTGAAGAGTCTTTGGGCCCTGAATAACCAACAGTGATACCCACGTGCTGCACTGATGTTCTTAGCTGAGCCTCTGAGACTTGCTGGCTTCAGATGAGACTCAGCACATTATTAGCTGTGGTGGCTGTAGGGTAAAACTCCTTCTTCTTGGGAAAAGCAGAGGGAAAAGTAAAGGAGACTTTGTCTTGCACCTTAGGTACCAGCACAGCCACAGGGGGATAAAGCACCAAATGGGATCTTGATGTTGCCTATTCCAGGACTTGACTCTTGGATGGCATTTCTGGACCTGACCTGAATCAAAGGAGATTCTACTGTCCTGAAGGGTGAATCCCAGGCCAAGAAGCATTCACAACAAACTGACTGAAGAGATTTTGAGTCTTAAATAAACATTGGTAGTAGTGACCTAGGTTGGCAGTGGCTATGGGATGAGGCTCCTTTTGCCTTTAGAAAAGGAAAGGAAGAGTGGGATGGACTACATCTTCTGTTTTGAGTACCAGCTCAGCAACAATACAATAGAACACCAGGTAGACTTCTAAGGTTTTTGACCCTAGCTCCTGACTCCTAGATGGCACTTCTGGACACAGCCAGAAACAGGGAGACCTCTCCTCCCTGAAGCGAAAGATAAAGGCCTGGCTGGCTTTGCCACCTGTTGGTTGTAGAGCCCCAGGGCCTTGAATTAACATAGGCAGTAGCCAGAAAATGGTTAGGGCAGACCTTGGATGAGACCAAGTGCTGTGCTGGTTTTATATTTGACCCAGTGAAGTCATAGTAGTGATGGCCACCAGGGTGCTTGTGTCACTCCACCCCCAGCTTTAGGGGCTCAGAATAGAGAGGGAGACTGTGTGTTTGGGAGAAAGTAAAAGAAGAGAACAAGGATCTCTGCCTGGTAATCCAGTGAATTCTCCTGCATCTTGTCTAAGACCATCAAGGCAGTACCTCTAGAAGTCCCCAAGAACCACAAATTTACTGGGTTTGGGGTGTCCCCTAAAGCAGATTCGGCTTAGTTCACAACACCCAAGTTTTTTCAGATATCTGGAAACCCTTCCCAAGAAGGATGACAACAAATAAACCAAAAGATAAATGCAATAAATACGTCACTCTTCAATGCTCAGACACAAAAGAGCACCTACTGGCATCAACACTATCCAGGAAAACATGACCTCACCAAATGAACTAGGCATCAGGGATCAATCCTGGAGAAACAGAGATATATGATCTTTCAGACAAAGAATTTAAAATAGTTGTGTTGAGGAAACAAAATCATTCAAGATAACAGAAGTAATTCAGAATTCTATCGGATAAATTTAACAAAGAGATTAAAATAATTTAAAAGAATCAAGCAGAAATTCTGCCACTGAGAAATGCAATTGGCATATTGAAGAATCCTTCAGAGTCCTTTAATAGTGGACTTGATCAAGCAGAAAAAAAACAAACTAGTGAGCTTGAAAAGTATTTGAAAATACAGAGTCAGGAGAGATGAAAGAAAAAATAAATTTTAAAAAGGAATCAAGCCTATAGGATCCTTGCCTCAAAAGAGCAAATCTGAGAGTTACTGGCCTTAAAGAGGAAGCACAGAAAAAGATAGGGGTAAAAAGTTTATTCAAAGTGATAATAAGAGATAACTTCCCAAACCTGGAGAAATAGATCAACTTCTAAGTATAAGAAAATTATAGAACACCAAGCAGATTCAACCCAAAGAGGACTATCTCAGGACATTTAATCAACTCCCAATGGTCAAGGATAAAGGCAAAATTCTAAAAGCAACAAGAGTAAAGAAACATAACGTACAATGGAGCTCTAACATGTCTGCAGCAGACTTTTCAGTGGAAAACTTACAGGCCAGCAGAGAGTGGCATGACATATTTAAAAGAAAAAAACATATCTTAGAATAGCACACCCAGTAAAAATATCCTTCAAACATGAAGCAGAAATAAAGACTTCCTCAGACAAACAAGCTGAGGGATTTTATCAATACCAGACCTGTCCTACAAGAAATGCTAAAGGGAGTACTTTAATCAGAAAGAAAGAAAAAAAAATTAATGACCAATAAATATCGCCTGAAGTACAAGACTTACTGGTAATAGTAAGTACACAGAAAAATATAGAATATTGTAATACTGTAACTATGGCACATAAACTACTCTTATTCTAAGTAGAAAGACTAAACAATGAACCAATTAAAAATAATAACTACAACTTTTTATGACATTGTCACTACAATAAAACATAAATCCTAACAACAAAAACTTTAAAAGCAGGGGACAAAGTTAATTTGAGTTTTATTAGTTTTCTTTTTGCTTGTTTGTTTGTTTATGCAAATAGTGTTGAACTGTTACTAGGTTATCATAATGGGTTACAAGATAGTATTTGCAGCCTCACAGGTAACCTCAAACCAAAAAAAAACAGGTGATGAATACACACACACACACAAAAGCAAGAGAGTAAATCTATCATCAGAGAAAATTACCTTCACTAGAGGAAGATAGAGAGAAAAGAAAGAAGAAAGATAAGACCATAAAACAGCCAGAAAACAAATAACAAAATGGCAGGAATAAGTCCTTACTTATCTGTTATAACATTGAATATAAATAGACTAAAACTAAACTCTAATCAACAGACATAGACTGGCTGAATGGAGGAAAATACAAGATCCATTGATCTGTTGCCTGCAAAAAACACACTTTATCTATAAAGACGCATATAGACTGAAAAAAATAGATGGAAAAAGATATTTTATGCCAATGGAAACAACAAAAAAAAAGACCAGGAGTCGCTATACTTATATCGGACAAAATAGACTTTAAGACAAAAACAATTTTAAAAAACCACAAAGAAGATCACTGAATAATGATAAAAGGATGAATTCAGCAAGGCGATATTGCAATTTTAAATATCTATGCACCCAACACTGGAGCCCCCAGATATATAAAGCAAATATTATTAAAGCTAAAAAGAGAAATAGGCCCCAATACAATAATAGGTCATGATTTCAACACCCACTTTCACTGTTGAAAAAATATATGTAATCTGCACTAAAGACTTAATGGATCTAATAGATATTTACAGAATAGATATTTATAGAATTTCATACAAGAGTTGTAGAATACATATCCTTTTCTTCAGCACATGGATCATTCTCTAAGAATAGACCATATGTTAGGTCACAAAATAAGTCTGAAAACATTTGAAAAATTAAACTAATATCAAACATCTTCTCTGACCACAATATAGTAAAACTGGAAATTAGTAACGAGGAATCTTTGGAACTATACAAATACATGGAAATTAAATATTATGCTCCTGAATAACCAGTGAATCAATAAAGAAATTAAGCAGAAAATTTAAAAATTTCTTGAACTCAGGGGTAATGTAAGTGCAACATACCAAAATCTAAGGGATACAGTAAGAATGGTGCTCAGATAGAATTTTATAGCTGTTAAGTGCCTACATCAAAAAAATAAAATAATAAGCTTCAATTAAACATCTAATGATGAATCTTAAAGAATTAGAAAAGCAAGAGCAAACCAAAGCAAAAATTAGAAGAAAAAGAATAATAAAATTCAGAGCAGAAATAAATGAAATTGAAATTAAAAAAAAATCAATGAAACACAGTTATTGTTTTTTTTTTTAATGTTAAACAAAATGGAAAAACCTTTAGCCAGACTAAGAAAAGAAGAGAGAAAATCCGAATAAATAAAATCAGAAATGAAAAAGGAGACATTACAGATGATAATATGAAAATTCGAAAGTTCCTTAGTGGCTGCTATGAGAAACTATATGCCAATAAATGGAAAAGGCTAGAAGAAATGGACAATTCCTTATACATACAACTTACCAAGTTTGAACCATGAAGAAATCCAAAACCCAAAAAGATCAATAACAAGTAATGCGATCTAAGCCATAATAAAATGTCTCCCGGTAAAGAAAATCCCAGGACCTGAACTATTACCAATCCTTCTCAAACTATTCCTACAAACAGAGGAAAAAATACTTCCAAACACATTCTATAAGGCCAGTATTACCCTGATACCAAAATTAAACAAAGACACATAAAAATGAAAACTACACGCCAGTATATCTGATGACTATTGATGCAAAAATCCTCAACAAAATACTAGCAAGCCGAATTCCACAATACATTAGAAAGATCATTCATCGTGACCAAGTGGAATTTATCCATGGGATACAAGGATGGTTCAACATAAACAAATTCAGCAATGTGATACATCATGTCAAGAGAATGAAGGATAAAAGTCATCTGACAATTTTAATTAATGCTGAAAAAGCATTTGATACAATTCAACATTCTTTCCTAAAAAATCTGGGGATAAAAGGAACGTATCTCAGCATAGTAAAAGCCATATATGACAGACGTGCAGCTACTATCATACTGAATGGGGAAAAACTGAAGGCCTTTCCTCTAAGATCTGGAGTGCAACAAGGATGCCCACTGTTACCACTGTTCTTCAACAGAGTACTGGAAGTCCTATCTAGAGCAATCAGACAAGCGAAAGATAAAAAGGGCATCCAAATTGGAAAGGAACAAGTCAAATTATCCTTGTTTGTACATAATCTGATCTTATATTTGGAAAAAACCTAAAGACTCCATAGGAAAACTATGAGAATTGATAAATTCAGTAAAGTTTCAGGACAAAAAATCAACAAACAAAAATCAGGAGCATTTCTTAAGGCCAGCAGATAATTGTGTGAAAAGAAAGTTTAAAAAGTAATCCCATTTACAATAGCCACACATAAAATTAAATTTCACTTCTTTGTTTAAACAGAATTAACCAAATTTTAAATTAAAATTAACAAAATTTCACATCTTTGGTTAATTAAAACTAACCAAAGACATGTAAGATATCTATAATAAAAACTGTAAAATACTGATGAAAGAAATTGAGAACACCAAAAAATGAAAAAAATTCATATTAATGGATTGGAAGAATCAGTATTGTTAAAATGTCTATATACTACTCAAAGCAATCTACATATTCCATTCAATCCCTATCAAAATACCAATAACAGTCTTCACTGAAATACAAAAAACAATCCTAAAATTTGTATGGGACCAAAAAAGACCCAGCATAACCAAAGCTATCCTAAGCAAAAAGAACAAAACTGGAGGAATCACATTACCTGACTTAAAATTATGCTACAGAGCTGTAGTAACCAAAATAGCATGACATTGGCAGAAAAACAGACACATAGATCATTGGAACAGAAAAGAGAATCAGAAACAAATCCACACATCTACAGTGAACTTATTTTTGATAAATGTGCCAGGAATATACACTGGGGAAAAGACAGTCTCTTTAATAAATGGTGGTGGGAAAATTGGACATCCATATGCAGAAGAATAAAACTTGACCCCATCTTCTCTTTCCATACACACAAATCAAATTAAAATGGATAGAAGACTTAAATCTAAGACCTGAAATGATGAAACTACTGCAGAGAAACATTGAGGAAAATCTCCAGGACATGGATCTGGGTGAAGACTTTTTGAAAAATCCCCCATGAGCACAGGTAATTGAAACAAAAATGGACAAATGGGATTACATTAAGTTTAAAAGCTTCTGCACAGCAAAGGAAACAATCAACAAAGTGAAGAGACAACCCACAGAGTGGGAGAGAATATTTGCAAGCTACCCGTCTGGCAAGGGATTAATAACCCGAACATATAAGGAGTTCAAACAACTCTATAGGAAAAAAAATCTAATAATCTGGTCAAAAAATGAGCAAAAGATTTGAATAGACATTTCTAAAAAGAAAACATACAAATAGCAAATGGGTGTATGACAAGATGTTCAACAGATGACCAGATAAATGCAAAACTACAATGAGCTATCATCTTTCCCCAGCTAAGATGCCTTATATTCTAAAAATAGGCAATAACAAATGCTGGCAAGGATGGGATGAAAAGGGATCCCTGGCATACTGTCAGTAGGAATGCAAATTAGTACAAACACTATGAAGAACAGCTTGGAAGTTTATTAAAAACTAAAAATTGAGCTACCTTATGATCCAGCAATCCCCCTGCTGGGTATAAACCCTAAAAAAATAAAATCAGTATAGAAAAGAGGTAGCTTCACTCTTATGTTTGTTGCAGCACTGTTTACAATAGCTGCAATTTGGAAGCAACTTAAATGTTCATCAACAGATGAATGGATAGAAAAAATATGGTACATATACACAAGAGAGTACTGTTCAGTCATGAAAAAGAGTGACAATCAGTCATTTGTAACAACATGGAGGGAACGGGAGATCATTAAGTGACATAAGCCAGGCACAGAAAGACAAACATTTCATATCCTCACCTATTTGTGGCCTCTATAAATCAAAACAATTTAACCCATGGATATAGAGAATAGAAGGATGGTTACCAGAGACTGAGAAGTGTAGTGGGGACTTGAGCGTGGTGGGGAAGGTAAAGATAGGTATAATTAATGGGTACAAAAATAGAAAAGATGAATAAGACCTACAATTTTATAGCACAGTAGGGTAACTATAGTCAACAATAACTTAATTGTACATTTAAAAATAAATAGTGCAATTGGATTGTTTGTACCACAAAGGATAAATGCTTAAGGAATGATTATGCCATTCCTCATGAAGTGATTATTTCACATTGCATGCCTGTATCAAAACATCTCATATACCCCATAAATATATACCCCTACTATGTACCCACAAAAATTAAAAATAATAATAGCATGAGACTTCAAAGCTCCACTTTCAGCAATGCACAGATAACCCAGAAAGAAAAATAGTAAAGAAACATAAGACTTAAACTATACTTTAGACCAAATAAACACAACGGACATATATATAATATTTGATACAACAGCAGCAGAGTTTTTCTCAAGTTTGCATGGAATATTCTTCAGGCCAGAACATATGTTAGGCCAAAAAACAAATCTCAAAGTATTAAGAAGATTGAAATCATATCAGGCATCTTTTCCATCTACAATTGTGTGAAACTGGAAATCAATAATCAAAAAATTTTTGGAAATTCAAACATATATGGAAATTAAATTGCTTTTGAACAACCAATGGGTCAAAGAAAAAAATTTAAAAAATATTTTAAAGTATCTTGCAGTGGACAAAAATGAGCATATAACATACCAAAATTTAAAAGATGAAGCAAAGCATTTCTAAGAAGAAAGTTTATAGTTTGAAATACCTACACCAAAAAAAGAAGAAATATTTCAAATAAACAACCTAATGTTACACTTCAAGGAACTAAAAACACAAGAACAAACTAAGCTCAAAGTTAGCAGAAGGAAATAAATAATAAAGATCAGGGCATAAACAAAAGAAATAGGGATTCAAAACTCAACAGAAGAGTTCAATAAAACTAAGAGTTAGTTTTTTGAAAAGATAAACAAAGCTTTAGCTATACTAAAGGAGGCAGAAGACTAAAATAAAATCGAAAACGAAAAAGGGAACATAACAACTGATAGCACAGAAATAAAAAAGGATTATAAAAGACTAACATAAACAATTATACACCAACAATTTGTGTAACCTAGAAAAATGGATAAATTTCTAGAAATACAACCTACCAAAACTGAAGCATGAAGAAATAAAATACATAAACAGGTCAATAACAAGAAAGGAGATTAAGTCAGTAACAAAATATCTACTATGAACAAAAAGCCTAGGACCTGATGACTTCACTGCTGAATTCTACCATATGTTTAAAGAAAAATTAGTAAAAATTGTTCTTAAACTTTTTCAAAACGTGAAAAAAGAGGGATTACTTTATTTCCAAATTCATTTTATGGAGCCAGCATTACTCTGATGCCAAAGCCAAACAAGCGTAATACAAAAATAGAAAACTACAATATCTGTGAAGAACATAGAAGCAAAAATCTTCAACAAAATACTAGCAAACAAAATTCAACAGTGCATTGAAAAGATTATTTACCATGATGAATTTGGGTTTACCCAGGGATTCAAGAATGGTTCAATATACACAAATCTATAAATGTGATATACCACATTTACAGAACATGAATGAAGAAAAGCATTTGACAAAATTAAACATACGTTCATGAAAAAAATCACAGAAAATTAGACATATGAAGAATGTGCTTCAAGACAATAAATACTATATATGTCAAACCTATAACTAACGTCATACTCAACATTGAAAAGTTGAAAGCTTCCTTTAAGATCAGAAATGAGACATGGATGCCCACTTTCATCACTTCTGTTAAACACAGCGCTGGAAGTTCTAGCCAGAGCGATTAAGCAAGAAGAAGGAATAAAAAATAGCCAAATTAAATAAGAAGAAGTTAAATTATTCCTGTTTTCAGATAATTTATATATGTAAAATTATAGAAATTGTATCAAAAAGCATTTAGAACTAATAAATTCAGTTAAGCTGCAAGATAGAAAATCGTTACAAAAATCAGTAGAGTTTCTGCACACTAAACTATCCAAAAAAGAAATGAAGAGAACAATATTATTTCCAATAGCTACAAAAATAAATGAAATACTTAGGAATAAAATTTACCTAAGACAGGAAAGACCTACACAATGAAAACTATAAGACGTTGATGAAAGAAATTAAGACACAAATAAATGGGAAGCTATTCAGAAAAGCTATTCACAAAATAAATAATATTGTTAAAATGCCTATACTACTCAGAGCAATCTATTGATCCAATGCAATGCCATAAAAATACCAATAATATTCTTCACAGGATTAGAAAAAGCAGTTTTAAAATTTGTATGGAACCACAAAAGACCACAATAAGCCAAAACACACTTGAGCAATAAGAACAGAGCTTAAGACATCATACTACCTGACTTCAAAATATTCTATAAAGCAATAGTAATCAAAACAGCATAGCGCTGGCATAAAAACAGACACATACACATAGACCAGAATTGGGAGTACAGAAATAAACCCATGAATTTACGTTTCACTGATTTAACAAAAAGATGCCAAGAACTCTCACTGTTTATAGTTAGCAATAATGTATTGCATTCTTGAAAATTGCTGAGAGAGTAGATTTTAAGTGCTATCACTACAAAATTTATAAGTATGTGAAGTAATACATATGTTGATTAGTTTGATTTGGTCACAATATTTACATATTCCAAAACATTTTGTGTATGAAGAATATATAAATATGTATAATTTTTAGCCACTTAAGAAATTGATTAATTTAAATAAATAAATGGAACCGAGAAGCCCTTTCCTTCTATACCACTTTAGAATTTTAAATATTTCTGTTTCTGTGTAGTCTTTCTTGATGTCTAAGATCACTTTGTCTTTCTTTTTCCTGTTAGAGGTTTTGTGCATTTTTCTTAGTACATGTCTAAACATTCCAACAAATTATGTATACACACCTCTCTCTGATGTTATATTATCCATTTGTTATAGTTACAAATTTGACTTTGTTCTGCTTAACCTCTCCCATGGTGTCCACATTTCCTTTCTGAGGCTCTATATAGGATTGTTCATAAAGAAAGTTTAAAACTGATATTGACCATGTAATCACTAAATTGTAATTTTTATAAAGAATATATGCCTGGCACTTAGTAGATGACAGTAAATGTTATTAAAATGAGCCTATCTTGAATAGTCACAGATGCTATTAAGAAGGAAGAAAAAAGGTTAACATCTTCAAAGATCTTCAGGCCTCATCATGGTATGTTCTAGTGAGCCTGGATTTTGAAAGGTCGTATGCAGAAGATGTACAATAGATACAGCTAGCTGAGACACGAAGTAAAAAAGCATCATCAATCCAGAAAAAGTCTTGAAAGAATTCTAGTCCAAAAGGAGGCAAAATACATGATGATGTTATGGACAATGTGCCAAGTACAGGGCTAACATATTTAGTTGTTTATTAAGTCAAGAGAGACATTGAGATGAAATCTCCAGTTTAATTTGATGTATCACTGAGAATTGCTGATTTCCTTGTGCAAGTGGAATCTTCCACAGTTAGAGTCTTGAGTCTATACTACATTTTTTCATAAAATAATCTCAATGAGAATCAGGTGTAGCACCCCAGAACAGAATATAAAAGCTTTGTTAATGATGTTTCTCAAAAAACAATAGCTAGAAAAGCTGAGAAGATAAAGCCAAAATGCTACAAAGTTCATTCAAAGGCCAAATTAGACTTACATTTTAATAAAGTTCAGAGCAGGCCTACTACATTAACAAAATATATTTCTCCCTTTTTAAATAATAATGATGATTAGAAACACAAAAACCTTTTAAAAATGAGAGAAGGAGTTTTCTTCTGGTCAGGTAATGATGTCTAGTTGAGCTGGTGCTTTCTTAAGAAGAGGGATGTGAAAATCTGATTCTGTGCAAATTTAGTAGGCATTTTTGTGTCAACCGTAGAAGTGTGTATTTCTGCATGCAGGTGTTTGCAAGAGAGCTGGTGATAATACTATGAAGACTGCAGAAAAGGAAGGCAAGAATAATATTTTTCTTCTTGCTGGATAGCCTGCATATCATGAAGCTTAGTTGAATGACCACTGGCTAATGAAGCCTGGGTGAAGATGCTGCCAGGTTGTTAGTAGATATAAAAGAAAGGCTGGGGTAGAGTGACTCTAAGGTGCATCAGCAGAGAAGTGTCCCAAGACACCTGTCTTCTTTGCCCCTTCCCTCCCGTTTTCTTTTCTACCTCTGAAACTTTACCTAATCTAGCCTTCTCTCTGCCTTGCTCTCTCTTTCCTTTCTGTATGCCCAAATCATAATCTTGAAGGTCCAGTTCTCATCCCAGGCTGTGAGTGCAATCTGATTGTTGCTGTCCACACAGCCATTCCCTTTCTTGTTCTCTTTAGTTATCTTGGGTGCATAATTATTTTTTATTTATTTTTTATTTTTTAAGTGCTAATTATTTTCTTTCTTTTTTTTCCCCCATTTATTTATTTTATTGCATTTTACGTTTGGGGTACATGTGAGGAACATGCAAAATTGTTGCACAGGAACACACGTGGCAGTGTGATTTGCTGCCTTCCTCCCCATCACCTACATCTGGCATCTCTCCCCTTGCTATCTCTCCCCAACTCCCCACCCCCCACCGTTCCTCCCCTATTTCCCCCCAACTGACCCCAGTGTGTAGTGCTCCCCTCCCTGTGTCCATGTGTTCTCATTGTTCATCACCCGCCTATGAGTGAGAACATGCGGTGTTTGATCTTCTGCTCTTCTGTCAGTTTGCTGAGAATGATGGTTTCCAGGTTCATCCATGTCCCTACAAAGGACACAAACTCATCGTTTTTGATGGCTGCATAATATTCCATGGTGTATATGTGCCACATTTTCCCTATCCAGTCTATCGTCGATGGGCATTTGGGTTGGTTCCAGGTCTTTGCTATTGTAAACAGTGCTGCAATGAACATTCGTGTGCACGTGTCCTTATAGTAGAATGATTTGTAATCCTTTGGACATATACCCAGTACTGAGATTGCTGGGTCAAATGGAATTTCTATTTCTAGGTCCTTGAGGAATCGCCACACTATCTTCCACAATGGTTGAACTAATTTACACTCCCACCAACAGTGTAAAAGTGTTCCTATTTCTCCACATCCTCTCCAGCATCTGTTGTCTCCAGATTTTTGGGTACATAATTATTACTTTAAGTTCTGTTGTTCTCTAATTTTTGAATATGTGTAAGAGTATTCTCCAACTAATTTGCAAAATCATAATCTCATATCTTTTATGGAAAATTGAAGGAGCAAAGAGAAGCAAGGGAGGGAGGGAGGGAAGAAGGAAGGGAGGAAGGGAGGAAGAAAAAGGAAAAAGAAGAAAGGAGACAAAATTAGGGAGGGACGGGAGGGAGAAGAAGAGGAAGAGAAGAAAAAAGGAAAGGAGGGAGGAGGCAATGAGCTGATAATAACTGTGATAACACAAAGTGTCTTAGAACTTACATAGGCACAAAGCTAGTGTTGAGTTTTATAAAGCCATCTAACAATTACTGGTGACTGATTTTTCTGCTTCTGGATCTTGTTTTAAATACCTTTTCTTTTCTTCAGTACCACCCTCCCCATAGCCTCTTTGCATTTGTACTATAGGTTGAGAAAAAAGTCATTTTGATATGTGCAGGGGAATTGGTGACAAATATAGATTCTGCATAGATTTGACATGTAGTGAACCAAGCGAAAGAAAATGCAGAAGAGAAGTGATTATAATGGGAACGAGGCAGCGTCCAGGAACAATAATGTAGCTTTTACTCAAATCATAAAGTGGGCCGACATGGTGGCTTATTACTATAATCCCCGGACTTTGAGAGGCCAAGGCGAGAGGATTGCTTGAGGCCAGGAGTTTGAGACCAGCCTGGGCAACATTGTGAGACCCCTGTTTCTACAAAAAATAACACTGAGGTAGAACATTCAATTAAAAATAATAAATCTTTTAATTCTGGAAAAAAATTATGCCAGGAGAATAAGTATTATTTTTGCTTGCTGATTAGCTACAATGTGAATTTCAGATAATGGAATGCTATTTTTTAGACTTTTACTTATTGATGTCACAGCACTCATCTCAGGATCTTGGATCACTTTGTTTTGCCTTTGTTTCTTTGTTTTTTTTATTTCATGGAAGGAGTGAACATTATTTTCTATTTGCAGAGAAAACCTGTAGAAACTCAGATGTGCCACTCCTAGACTGGGTTGTCCCCTGTTCCCATCCTCCCATAGGAACTGTCCTTCAGTTCCTATGGCAGGGAGCTGCCTTCACCTCTAATGGTAGCAGCTTCTCTTTGGGTTCAGCCAGTGGGAGTCATGATGTGAGAATAGTAGGTAGGAGGGAGGAAAAAGAGAGCTCACCTCTTATCCATGGCTCCTGCTGTCCATAAGCCCCCAGACCAGCTCAGCTCCCCTGGGTCTCTGTAGCCCAGGGGGCTATAGCAGACCTCCTCCTGTTGCCTGGCTGACTACTGTTTTCCTCTTTGGCCCCTTTGTTCCTCTAGCACCTGTACAACCAATTTCCTGACCCTAAATAAAATAGCTCTAATTCTATTTCCCTGGTTAATTTTGCCTGATAAAGATCTCACAAAGTTGGATTCAGTGAAACAAACCATGAGAAAAAGGATCTTTTACTGACAAAAGAATCAAACTACACATTTGTTTATTTATTTTAAACTATATTTTATATTTTTAGCACTGTTTTTTCTCTCAAAAAATCCGTTTTAACCTACATTCTATTATTTATTTGAGACTATCTTGTTAGTAACTCCCTTTTTGCGGTGTGGTGGGACATATACAGAGAAATTTGCTTACTCCTCAAATATGGAATTTGGTATAGTTTATGTCATTTGTCATTAATTTCTAACATGCCTGACTTTTAACTGGATTATAAATACATAAAGGAAAGGAACCAGGCCTCAATCTAACACTTACTCTCGAAAAAGTGGAATAGTGTCTTTTAGGGAGCAAATTTTCACTAAATGTTTGTAGAATTAATAGTGTTAGGGAAAGAAGATCAAACTCTAGATAAATGATTCTGGTGTCATCAGTTCCTCATATATAATGAAATGTTTACCTAAGAATTTATCTCCAATCTCTTCAGCTGGGTGCATATAAACTTTCTTGGGTGATGCAAACTTACCTTGAAGTTCATTGCTTGATAAAGCCTATGATGTGTTCTATAGAGAGAGAAACTTCTGCTTTTCATACAGAAACTAAGCACAGATGAAAAGCCTCAAGCCAGATATGAAGTCAAGTGCCTCAAGTCTTTTCAATTTTGGTCTGATGTGTCTGCCTTCAATAGATAGATCCTAACACCATCAATTTGAGTTATTTCAGTTGATTTCATGATCTTAGTTTGGATTACTCAGAAGCAGACTCTGAGACAAGGATCTCAGTGCAAGTGACAATTAATTTATCTGGGAGGTGTTCCAACAAAGCACACTGATAGGGGACTGGGGAAGAGAGACAGGGAAGGGAGGACAGCCAAGGGTGTGCTCATAAAGAAAGTGCCACTGTGGGTGACTAGGGCTCCAACTTGCTGGGGAACTGTAAATGAACCAAAAGGTGGGGAGTGAAAGTATTGTTCTATCACTGGTTGAGGACAGCTCCATGCCCTTCTAGCCAGTCACATGCACAAGCCAAGAGTGTGTATGCACCTTGGGGCAGACAAAGCCTTCAGACAGAGGACTGCATGTTCTTATAGTGAGAAGTCACTGGTATTAGGTTGGGGCAAAAGTAATTGCAGTTTTTGCCATTGAAAGTAATGCATCAGCCTAATAATTACAGAAACGTGAATGCCAAGAGGATATGCATTGGGCAGTGAAAGCATCTTCAATAAATGTAGAAAATTATAATATATGCTCAACTCAATATTCATTAGATTGTATCATAGATGTGAGAGTTTGTGGTGAGAGGATGTTTATTTGTAGACATGAGTAGTAGGATGTATATAATGTTTCAAGATAAGATTTATATTCGAAAAGCAATGTACTATGAGGAATGTGCCTGCAATGTTTTTCCTTTCCTGAATGTCTGAAATCTTTATCCTCATTCTTTGAAAATATGCTACTTACACACTCCTTTGAGTTATTGACTCCAGTAAGCAGAACTAAATGAGTTTCTTTGTGTCTTTGCACATAAAGTGTGCCTCCACTTTATTTTTTCACACCCTACAATATATAACACGGTCTCTTGAATTCACTATGTGTGCTATATTTTAGTTGGTGACTGAAAGGTGTGGTAGATTAGTCAGTTTATGGTTTGGCAAATATTTACTTCCTCCTTTTCCCTACAAAAGAGGAGTTATTTATTCTGTTGGGCTTGGCAATGAGACTTGCTTTCTCATAGGATGTTAGTATGTGTGACACAAGCAAAGGCTTGACAGGTACATCATGTTAAGTATTGGTCCCTTATGATTCTACATGTCTACATGAAAACGACCTGCCTCAAGAAGCCACTGGTTTAAGAAGGGTAAGAAATATGGGGTAGGACAGTTATCTACTATGTAGCTTTGAGCCAAGCCCATTTGTACCATTCTGTGATCAGTCAACCCACAGTTATATGAATTAGAATAAATGATTGTTTTAAATACTGAGATTTGGGATGGTTTATTATGCAGCACTATTGTGGCATTAGCTGACTAAGACAGAATGTAAGCAAGCAAATTCTTTAAGCATCAGAACAGGACACTATTGGTACAATATGGTAATTTTTTTGTAAAATATTAAACATAATCAAATACAGAAATTGTTTCAATATGCTAATGTTCTCCAAAAACAGTAATTGTTTCAAAGCATTTTTAAAATTTTATTTTTATTTTAACAGGTTTTTGGGAAACAGGTGCTGTTTGGATACATGAATAAGTTCTTTAGTAGTCATTTCTGAGATTTTGGTGCATCCATCACCCAGGCAGTGTACAATGTACCCACCGTGTAGTCTTTTGTTCCTCAAACCCTCCCACCTTTTCCTGAGTCCCCAAAGTCTATTGTGTCATTCTTAGCTTTTGCATCCTCCTAGCTTAGCTCCCACTTATGAGTGAGAGTATGATGTTTGGTTTTCCATTCCTGAATTATTTCACTTAGAATAATAGTCTACAATTCCATTCAGGTTGCTGCAAATGCCATTATTTCATTTCTTTTTATGGCTGAGTAGTATTCCATGGTGTATATATATGCATATCACATTATATATACATTTTCTTTATCCACTCATTGACTGATTGGCATTTGGGCTGGTTCCATATTTTTGCAATTGCAAATTGTGCTGCTATAAACATACATGTGTAAGTATCTTTTCTGTATAATGACTTCTTTACCTCTGGGTAGGTACCTAATCTGATTGCTGGATCAAATGATAGATTTACTTTTGGTTCTCTAAGGAATCTCCACACTGTTTTCCATAGTAATTGTACTAGTTTATATTCCCACCAACTGTGTGTTTCCTTTTCATCACATCCAACATTTATTACTTTTTGATTTTTTGAATATGGCCATTTTTGTAGGAGTGAGGTGGTATCACATTGTGGTTTGATTTGCATTTCCCTGAAAATTAGTGACATTGAGCATTTTTCCATATGCTTGTTGGTCATTTGTATATTTGCTTTTGAGATTGTTTATTCATATATTTAGCCCATTTGTTAATGGGGCTGTTTTTTTTTTTTCTTGAAAATTTATTTGAGTTCTTTGTAGATACTGAACATTAGTCCTTTGTCAGATGTATAGATTGTCAAGATTTTTCCCTACTCTCTGGGGTGACTTAATTCTAATGGTCATTTCTTTTGCTGTGCAAAAGCATTTTAGTGTAATGAAGTCCCATTATTTATCTTTGCTTTTGCTGCATTTGCCCTTGGGTTTTTGGTCATGCAGTCTTTGCCTAAGTCAATGTCTAGAAGGGTTTTTCCAATGTTATCTTCTAGAATCTATGGTTTTAGGTCTTAGATTTATGTTTTTGATTCACCTTCAGTTAATTTTTGTATAAGGTCAGAAATAAGGATCCAGTGTTATTCTTCTACATGTGGCTAGCCAGTTATCTCAGCACCATTTGTTGAATAGGGTGTCCTTTCCCCACTTTATGTTTTTGTCGAAGATCAATATGCATTTGGGTTTATTTCTAGTTCCTGTATTCTGTTCCATTGGTCTATGTGCCTATTTTTTTTTCCAGTAGCATGCTGTTTTGGTTACTATGATTTCATACTATGATTTGAAGTCACGTAATGTGATGCCTCCAGATTTGTTCTTTTCGCTTAGTCTTACTTTGGCTATGTGGGCTCTTTTTTTGGTTCCGTATGAATTTTAGGATTTTATTTCTGGTTTTGTGAAGAATGATGGTGGTATTTGGATGAGAATTGCGTTGAATTTGTAGATTGTTTTAGGAAATATTGTCATTTTCACAATATTGATTCTACCCATCCATGAGCATGAAATGTATTTTCACCTCTTTGTGTCATCTATGATTTATTTCAGCAGTATTTTGTGGCTTCCTTGTAGAGGTCTTTCATCTCCTTGGTTAGGTGTATTCCCAAGTTTTGTTTGTTTGGTTATTTTTTTATTTTTATTTTTATTTTTTTGCAGCTATTGTAAAAGGGGTTGAGTTCTTGACTTGAGTTTCAACTTGGCTTCTGTTAGTATATAGGAGAGCTACTGATCTGTGTACATTAATTTTGTATCCTGAAACATTGCTGAATTCATTTACCAGTTCTAGGAGCTTTTTGGGGGCGTCTTTAGGGTTTTCTAGATGTAAAATTATATCATCAGCAAACTAACAGTTCGACTTCCTCTTTTTCTGATTTGAATGCCCTTTGCTTTTCTCTCTTGTCTGATTGCTCTGGCTAGGACTTTCAGTACTATGTTGAATAGAAGTGGTGAGAGTCAGCATCCTTGTCTTGTTCCAGTTTTCAAGGGAAATGCTTTCAACTTTTCCCCGTTCAGTATTATGTTGGCTGTGGGTTTGTCATAGATGGCTTTTATCACATTAAGGTATGCCTCCTCTATGCTGATTTTGCTTGGGGTTTTAATCATAAAAGGAGGCTGGATTTTGCCAAATACTTTTTCTGCATCTATCTAGATGATCATATAATTTCTGCTTTTTAATTCTGTTTATGCAGTGTATCGTATTTATTAACTTGTGGTTATTAAACCATTTCTGCATCCCTGGTATGAAACCCACTTGATCATGATTGATTATCTTTTTGATATGCTGCTAGATGCAGTTAGCTAATATTTTGTTGATGATTTTTGCATCTATGCTCATCAAGGATATTGGTCTGTAGTTTCCTTTTTTTTTGGTTATGTCCTTCCCTGGTTTTGGTATTAGGGTGATACTGGCTTCATAGAATTATTTACAAAGGATCTCCTCTTTTTTCTTTCCTGTGGAATATTGTCAATAGGATGGGTACAAATTTTTTGAATGTCTGATAGGGTTCAGCTGTGAATCCATCTAGTTCTAAACTTTTTTTTGTTTGTTTTTAGAGACAGAGTTTTGCTCTTGGTGCCCGGCAATTTAGAGATTTCATCTTGGTTTGAATCCATTGCTGGTGATCTTTTGGGAATGTAAAGAAAAACAAAAACAAAAACAAACAAACAAAAAAACCTTGTTTTTTCATATTACCAGAATTGTTTTTTCTGATGCATTCTCATTTGGGTAGACTATGTTAGAGGGAAGATCTGGGACTCAAGGGCTACTATTCAGATTCTTTTGTCCCATAGGGTGCTCACTTGATGTGGTACTTTCCCTCTTCCCCTAGAGATGGAGCTTCCTGAAAGCCAAACTGCAGTGATTGTTTTTGCTTCTCTGGGTTTAGCCACCTGAGGAGCTACTGGGCTCCAGGTTAGTATTGGGATGTGTCTGCAAAGAGTCCTGTGATGTGATCCATCTTCAGGTATTTCAGCCATGGGTACCAGCACCAGCTTTGGTGGAGGTAGCAGGGGAGTGAAGTGGACTCTGTGAGAGTCCTTGGTTGTGTTTTTGTTAAGTGCACTGGTTTTGTGTTGGTTGGCCTCCAGCCGGGACGTGGCACTTTCAATAGTGCATTAGCTGCCATACTATGGAAAGGATGCAAACTTGCCCAGGGGTCACCTGGTTAAGTATTCAGGTTTCTCAGGTGGTGGGCAGGGCCATAGAGCTCCCAAGAAATTATGTCCTTTGTCTTTGGCAATCAGGCCAGGTATAGAAAGACTACCAGGTGAGGGCAGGGATAGGCACTCCTGAGCTCAGCTTCTCCTTATGCAGGGCTTGCTGTGGCTGCTGTAGCAGATGGGGGTGTTGTTCCCAAGCCAATGGAATTATGTTCCCAGGGAATTATGATCGCCTTTGCTGAGTCATACAGGTTGCTAGGGAAGTGGGAAAAAGCCAGCAGTCACAGGCCTCACCTTCTCCCATGCAGCCTACAGTCCTAAAGGCCAGTCTCACTTCCACTGGGCCCCTGCAACAGCACTCAGTATACTTCCAGGCAGCTGATGACCAGGGCTGAGAAACTGCTCCAGAACACCAGCCTCCCCATGGAAAAAGCAAGCAGACTCACAGTTTTCCAGCATCTCAGGAAGCCTGCAGTGGCCATCCAGTTCTTTCAGAGGGTCTCTGGATTGTCTCAGCTTTCCTGGTATGTTCCTATGGTAGTTGTTGGAGCAAAAGTTTGCAATGTGGTGCTCCACACACTGCTCTATCTGTCCAAGTGGGAGCTGCAAGCTGGTTGGCAGATAGGATGCCTCCTATCTGCCATCTTCCCACAAAATACCAATGCCTTTTTTGTTAGGCATAATACTAACAATAGGGATAGAAAAATAGTGAAAAACAACACAAGCTGGACTTTATTCTTTAATCACCACAAAGAAGGTTACACAACACATGTAGAATATACAAAACACAACATAAAAGTTTTTTTCAAGCCTAGTTTTTCAAATCTCAAGTCATATTTCTATAATCTCATAGAGATCTTTTCTAATCACCCTAGCTAATGTTCCCCCACTCAACACCTCCTGTCATTATGCATTATATATGAGTATAATAAATGTATCATTTATTACATTTTACAGTTCCCTATGTATCTATTTGTTCATTATCTGAATCCTCTGCTAGAATGTAAGCTTATTAAGAGTCATTTCTTGCTTATTGTTGTGACCCAGCACCTACAGATGGTATCTGGTACAAGGTAAGTATCCAATAAATAGTAGTTTAAGAATTCAGTGTTTAATGGATCCTGATAATAGATGGCACTATTCATATTTTAGTTATTCCTAAGACATTTGTGTTAACTTCTAGTTTTGAATTTCTGCTCTTAATCAATTTAGTAGAAGCACTGGCCTTCATAATAAGGTGTTGCTGAATGTTCAGTTGAATAGTTATTTCATTATATTGAATTTCTGAACAGAGGACTGTTTTTGGCTTATATTCCAATGATACGTATGCATTGGTTTCAGGTATCTGTCCTTCATCTAAGTAGAACTGCATCCAAAAGAAGAGAAAATTACCCACAAGCACACTTAGCCTTTATTGGATTTTTTCTGATCTTGTTATTCATATCCCCTGGCAGCTGGCTTCAAAACAAGCAAGGGAGCACTACTTTCCAAATTGCATTTTTTAAATGTGAATATTGTGCCTATTACTTTATGTTTTATGCATTGTTTGCAAATAGGAAACACGGTCACCTCATATTTTATGGATTTGCTTTGGAAAATGATTTCAAAGAAAGTTCAATATTAGGAGCATAAAACTTACCTCTAACATTGTTGAATGCTTAATTTTTTCCTTGCCATTTGTTTTCTTGATGAAGCGGATAATTTGATATCATGCCTTCTTCTTTGGCCTCGTTACTGGTGAAGACAAGGCTTGAATTGTATGTACTTAGTAAATATGTACTAACTCAATAAACTGTTAAAAAAATAGCACTGTAGAAACCTTGAATTCAGGAGGTCCAACTTTTTTTTCAAAAATACATCAGGCAAAATTTGCCTACCTAAAAAATTTGTGAAAGAAATTTTTTTAAAGGTTACATATTTTCCTTTAATTGCAGATTTCAAGACCTAGTTGGCCAAAAATTATATTAGTGACATCACTAAGCTAAAAGGGGCTCTTTTGACAATGGTTACACTTTATTTTAAGATATAAATTATTTTTCTTCCTATAATGCTGAAATCCTGGTTCATCTTTTCAGTAGAAGGCTTGGATTGCTACGGCTGTTTCTGTTTATTGCTATAGAACTTAAAGTATATTCCCTTCTGACCACCATATATTATGTTGTTCTCACTGCATCTGTCATTGATTTATCCCTCGGTTTTTCTTTTATTGCATTTATTATTCTCAGATGTTTTTCTTGTCCATTTACTTGCTCGCTTTTTTTGTTATCTGCACCTTCACTAGTATATAAGTTAATGAAACAGAGATTTGCCCATTTTTTCATATTTACGTCTGGAGCTTCTGGAATGACATCTAGCTCATTAAAAAAGGCCTAACAAAAAGGTCTGAAATTCTTATAACTCTACAATAAAAAGACAAGTGAACCCAATTAAAAAGGGCAAATGTTCTAAATATACATCTTTCTAAAGAAGGGATAAAAATGAATAATGGGGACAAGAAAAGATGCCTAACATCATTAATCATTAGGAAAATGCAAATTAAAACCATAATATGATACCACTTTACGTCCCTTACAATAGCTATAATTGATAGAACAGATAACAAGTGTTGAAGAAGATAGATATGGAGAAATTAGAACCCTTATACATTGCTGGTGAAAATGTTAAATGGTGCTTTTTCCCCCCATACATTCTTATTAAGCACTGTTTTAGACAGTTAAGCAGTGTCACAAAATGTTAAGTGTGGAATTACCATATGACCAACAATTCTACTTCAAGGCATCTACCCAAGAAAATTGAAAATATGTATTCATACAAAGACTTGTACAGAAATGTTCATTACAACATTATTCATAATAGCCAAAAAGCGGAAATAATCTAAATGTCCATCAATTGATGAGTGAATAGACAAAATCTGATATATCCATATAACTGAGTAGTTTTTGGCCATAAAACAGAAATAAGTGGTGACATGCTCCCACATGGATGACACTTAAGAACATAATGAGATCTCAAAGAAGTCAGACACAAAAGGCCATGTGTTGTATAATTTCATTTATATGAAAAAATCTAGCATGAGCAAAATCCACAAATGCAGAAAGTAAATAGTTACCAGAGGCTGGAGAGGGGAGGATGGCAAGTGACTAATAAAGAGTATAAGTGAGGGTTCTTTTGTGGGTGACGATGTTCTGGAATTAGATAGGGTTGATGGTGGCACAATTTTGTGAAAATGCTAAAAATCACTGAATAGTACATTTTAAAATGATGAATTTTGTGGTGTGTGAATTATGAATTTCTTAATAATGGAAAATATGTGGAAAAGTTAGTAATAATAACTATCATTATTAGAATGCTTATATTCTAGATATTGTGCTGAAGACTTTACATACATTATAAATTTTTACCATATGCAAACCTGTAAGGAAATCCTAATGTTATCTTTATTGTGCAGATGAGGAAATTGTTAGAAAGATTAAATAACTTGTCCAAGAACCACAGAGCTAAGCTGTGGTGGAACTGGGAAGATGGAGAATAGAAGATGGACACTGAGTCTGGTCCCTGAGCTGGGGTGTTTGACATGCTGATATTCTACAGCCAGAAAGATGCGTTTTTGTTGTGACTGTACTCATTGGAGTGTGTGCTGGTATTTTGCCTCAAGTTTTCCTGAAAGAATAATTATTTGAATTCCTTAATGTTTATGAGAATAGTAAACATTCATAGATTGATTGACAACTAACTACAAACAGCATAAAGAGCAGCTCAGTATATTTGGACAATATTTGTGAGGCAAACAAATCAATTTTAAAAGTCTTAAAGAATTTCATGGAAAGTAGTGTCTTTCATTTTAACGAGATGGTAATAACCAGATGACCTCATGGTTCTGGTCCAGTTCTAATTACTCTGTGGTTGTAGGAGCTGTGTATCTTAGGGCAACAAATACACTACCCTACTTTCCTTTACATCCTCAGTTTCAGGAAAGGAGCCTGGGTCCAACATCCTTTCTGTGATTCTCTAATAGCTTTTTCATGCTTTGCAGGAAGTTCAGGAATATCTCCCAATACATCAGTTCCTTGCCTCTTAAGCTGTATAAGCTAGGGAAAGTGCCTACAAGGAGCTCAGACCCATGTGTCTACGCCTTGGTTGCTGTCAGTAAAAAGATGTGAGTGCTCTGGGACCCATCAGATGAGTATCATTCTAGACTCTTCTCTTCCACTAAAAATAGTGGTAACTGGAGTTCTGATGAGGTGGGAACTTCAATGTTGGATGTATATGTGAAAGACACTATTGAAATGTAGAGATTGACAGTTATAGGCAAAAGGATTTCAGTTATTTGCATAAGGAGTTCAGGGTTTTTTGGGAGATGATGAATCAAAAGTCCATCACCGTCTTCCCTCAAGTTCCTTTAGAATGTGATTGGGTAAAAATAAATGAATAATTGAATGAATAAATAAATAAACATGACAGAATTTCCAGTGCCTACGAAGGCAATAAGGCACCTATAATTAAAGCATTATAAGAATAAAAGACTATGGGGTGGGCCATTTTGTGCTTGAGACCAGATATGGGTCACCTCCCTGTATTGCTCTGCTCCTTCCTACTCTCTCTATGTGCCTATTCCTCAGCCTCTGTGGGTTCTAGCCCTAAGGGGCATACCTGTGACCTTCATTACAGGACTGCACGACTGCCTTTGGGCTACTGAAGCCTCTCTGCCCACATTACCGGCAGAGATCTGGAAGTGTCAGGGCACATCCCCCAGGATGGCCATTGGCCAAAGAATACAAAAGTCCTAAAAGCCCAGCTCCTTTGCCTTGAGTCCGGGTAAACTATGGGGTGTAACTTCTATACCAGAGATCCCTGTAGGATCATGGGTTTTTGCCTGAAACCACACCTTTGCTTGGCTTCTTCTGCTTCCCTGATCTAATCTCATTGCCCACCCCCTCCTTTCTTTCTTAATAAGTACCACTTGCACACAAATCACCACCTCATGGTGGCCCTGGCTTCATGAGATGACAGAGTAGAAACACTTCTATCACAGTTTATGGGATATTCATACAATCTAAGGAAAAGACAATGTGACTGAATCTAAATAAATTTGATGTTGTGAGCCCAGGTCAACTTTTTCAGGTGCATTTTCATGTTTAGCTGTGAAAATTACCACTGATGCTGGCTAAGACTAAAAAAAAAAATCACTGTAGCTTCAGTGGTGCTTTGCATCAATGGCTGAGAGAACAGAGCGAAATCTCACATTGCTTTGGGCACAACAGGGCATCACATGAAGGTGACAGTAGCTGCAACCATGGAGACAGGACAATCTTTCTTAACTAGGATTCTTGACTAGTTTTTATCTGCAATCCCTAAGTGTCTAGCACTTAGAGGTAGCAGCAGTGGCATAATACATCCTCCTAGTTCAGATGACCCAGCCTTCTGTCATGTTACCAAGTCCTCCAGCTTCAAGGAGAGAAGCATGAGCATACTCCCTAAGTTTTCTTGGACATATTGGTAAATGGAGACCTTGGTAAAAAGTATTGGATTTCCCATGAATGTGAATACCAAATAGGGCAATACAGTAAACAATCAACTAACCTCAAATCCATACCATCCCTGCCTCCTTAAATCCATCCACTTTTTTATTTTTTCCATTTGCCTCTGTTCATTGTCATTTCTAATCTGGATGAGTGTACCCATCTTTACTAGTCTCCCTACATTTATCTTTGCTTCCTTCCAATGCATTCTCCACACTGTAAATAGCATCAATCATCTACTTATAATAATCTTGAAACCTTCCTATGGCTTAAGACTCCCTTTTGTTTCCCCATTATTTCCAGCATAAAGTTTAATCTCCTGAGCATGGGTATGAAGCTCTTTCATGATCTGACCTCTGCACCCTCTCAGGCTCACCTCCCATCCTCCCCTCCTGTCATCTTATGCCCCATCCATCCTTCACACACACGTATCTCTACTCTGTCTCACCTTCCTGGTAGACGAGATTTGGACAGTTCCCTGTGCCTACCTATGCACCAGTTCCTGGCACACTGTAGAGTTTATACCTGTTCATATCTGCCTGTCCTCTTGCTTCACTCTCTGGTACCTGGAATCTACCTACACTCTTTAGCAGGCACCTTGAGGATTTCTGTCTGCTTTTTGACTATACACTGCTGTTGGTGTTGACATTCATATCTCAAGGAAAATGAGAGAAGACAAGTTTGACATGAGGGTTTCTCCTAACTCAGACTGCTCAGAAAGGCTTTGGAGATGAGATAAGCTGCTTGCTTTTGTAATAGTTACCTACACATTCAAATGCAGAACATTCTAATTGAGTGCAAGGGAAGAATCACACCCCTCCTATGCCACAGCTTCTCTCTAGTGACCACAGCTATCTACCTCTAGACTAGAAGGGCTGTAACAATGCTAGACTCAAAATTGACTCTTATTTCCTGCCCCAGCTCTCCTTGAAAATGCTTTTCAATTTCTTGGATGCTTACTCAGTTTCCATTACCTTTTGTGTTTTTTTTGATGATGATTATGGTGGTGATTATGATGATTTGCCTGCAGCTAGTGAGGCTCACACACACAAAAAAAAAACCCAGAAAAATCCATGCAGATTAATCTCCAGAAAATGTCTGTCTTTCTTCTTTTCTTTCTCCAGCCCCTATCTGCAATATTGATCCTACCTTTATCCCTTTCACAAAGCCCCGAAATAACCTGGCTCCCTTCATTCCTGGCCTGGCTTTGTGGTGGGATTTATTATGAACTCTGCTTTAGAGACTTTAAACAGTCTATAATCCCAGCCAGGCTTGAGCCCAGCCAGTCCTGAAAGCCTGCTAAGTGAAGCATGACAAACACACTCTCATTTAGTGGTGACAGGTGACAGCTGGGATGATGATGTATCTATCGCATCAGCAGAAGCAGGACATTTATTTAGTAATACCCTTCATCCACTTTCTCCTCTCAGCCTCACAATCCAACATCTAAATATCCTCTTCTCTGAGACAATTATTAGAGCAGCTGAACTTAAATCTCCCATTTCCAGAATCACCTACATAAAAGTATCTTCAGGCGTGGATGTGACAAAGCCAGAAATGTGAGTTGGTGTCATTTGTTTCCCTGCTGGAGAGTGAGGCAGCATGACTGAGGCAGGGCCCAGGGGAGCCCATTATCTCAGCCTGAAATGACACACAAAACAGCATCCGAGCCTTCCAAGTTCATTATGAGAGATGAAAAATAGCATCTTTAGAATTATCATTTTTTAAATTGGCCTAATGAAATCATGTATGTTCCCTTCCCCTATGAATTGGCTTGCTAATGATACATGCTTACATTTGCCCTTGAAAATGGAAAAGACCTGCGATTGAATATAGAAACAAACCCTCCAAAAGTTAAATCAGAATACTCTGGTTCCTCTTTGCCTAGCAGTTATGTATTGGTGTCTCTTTGTGGTTTTAGTTTGCATTTCCCTAATGACTAATGATATTGAGCATCTTTTTATATGCCTACTTGTCATTTGCATATCTTCTTCAGTGAAGCCTCTGTTCAAATGTTTGCCCATATTTTATTAGGTTGTGTGTCTTCTTATTGGTTTATAAGAATTTTGTACATCCTGCATACTTTCTCTGTGCCTTGTCTTTTTGTTTTCATAGTAACATCTTTTAAAGAGCTTTTCTAAAAAAAATACAGTCCAATTTGCCCAGCTTTATTCTTACGGTTCCTCCTTTTTATGATGTATGCAATTAAGTTTACTTTACCGTCACAAAGACTGTTTTTTTCCTGTTTTGTTTTAGAAGTTTTATAGTTTTGTGCTTTACACTTATGATGATGAATAATGTTGAGGGTTTGTTTTTTTTTTATATATAGTGTCAAGTAATTGTCAAGGTCAATTTTATTCCTATTTCAAATGAATTTCTAGCTGATCCAGCACCATTCATTGCAAAGATTTTCCTTTGCCTATTCAATTGCCTCAGTAATTTTGTTATGAACTAGTTGACCGTATATGTATGCCTTCTATTCTGTTTAACTAATCAACATGTTTAACTTTTCACTAATGCCAATTAGTCTTGATCACTGAAGTTTGAAGAGTTAGCCAGGCTAGATTTGGAAACTTTGACATGATCACTTCTCATTTTTGACATCATGATCGCTTCTCAACTTCTGTTATGTATATAGCTTCTATTATTCTCATTCTTTTATCTGACTCTGCTGGATCCTACACCAGCATACCATCCTGAGCAGGATCTATAATCTCTTCACTCAAATACTAAAATTTACCTCTCCAGTATTTCATTCCCTGAAAGCCCTGCTATGTAGAAGGTGTAAGATTGACTGTGATCATGCCTGCTAATGTTTGTCCCTTTCTGTGATATATTTACACTTTTCAATTCAGGATCTTTAAAGGAAGTACCTCAATGCAAAGATTGGTTTTCAGGGTGGTAACTTTAGACACTATAAGAAGTTTTCTATAATGACGGGCACATTTTGAGATCATGTATACCATGTGGCATCCCTTAAACCGTTGTTCCACAAATGATGGTACTTGCACCATTAGTGATTTAAGAGAGGCATTTAGATCACATCCATACTTTGTGTTTAAATATTCATAATTGTACATGTTTTTAATGATGCACTCAAAATGCAGCAACCAAACATATAGTTTCACAGACATTATTGCTTATCAAAAGTGTAATTTATTCCAGAAAAAATGGAGTTCATTTAAAGTATTGATTTTATTTGATAATAGTTATATATATAATCAAATTATCTAATCAACACTCATATCACTTTGGTGTGTATATATTTGGTGATTGATATATATATATATATATGGTGATATATATACACCAATGTGATATGAGTGTAATTTGCAAATGGCTGAAGTTTGAGTGGTACAGACCTAAACACAAAGCCTGGTAGATAACATACCATGCATAAGCAAGCAGGAATAAAATTAAGCCTCCAACTTCTCTTTTCTGGAGGACACGAAGATGTACTGGCACTCCTCGTGCCTTCCCTTTAACTGGCTAGTTCCTTCATTCCCCAGCTGCTGAGCACATAGGCTGCTAACAGCTCACTGCTGCCTGTTTTCCTGAGTATTTATATCCTTGTCCCGTGTTAAAAAAATTTATTCACAATCCTTGCAAAACACCAGTAAGACACTTAATTCAGGATCATCATGGTATGGACCTCTGCAATTGGGTTTTGCGGTGACAGAGAGAGATGGGGCTCAACTCTGAATACAGCAAGAGAAAATAGGATTTTATAGCCAGAGGAGCAGGGTGGGCGGTTAGTAAAGGAAAAATTATAGTTGGCAGATATTATGGTTAAACAACCTGACAAGATTCTTGTTAAAGAAAGGCCAGAGTGAATAATATTGCCAGGAAGATGGTGGAGAATGAGGATGATAGCATATTGGAAGTGATACGATATCAAAGATAAGGGGTTCTAGCTCAAATGATTTAGCAGGATTCTTGCTAAAATGGAACAATGCAGAAACAAACCTAGAAGACCAAAAGTCAGGGGTTGGTTGAGAAGAGAGTTCAGAGGAGAATCACTAGAGTTTGGTCAAGGGAGAACTTTAATCACCCTGTGCCTCCCCATGAGATCCTCCTTGCCTAGGCTGAGGCTAGGCCTAACTATGCTTGACCCATACTCAGACCTGACTTCTTACTCTTTACTACTCTGCCTCCCTCATTCCCCTACCTATTTCACCTGAGAGCAGTCTCTCAGGAAATCCCTTGCAAAGGAATTCCTGTTTTAGATTCTGCTTCTAGAGAATCTGTTCTAAGATATGAGGTGTAAATAAATTGCCCTATGGAACATGGAACTGGATGGATATCTTCCGAATCTCTATAAATCATCTGACCTACTTTATTTTTTACCTTCTTTATCCAGTCATCTATAAGAGCCAGTGGATGCTTTAAAGATTACTGTCCATAATGATAAGTACTAATTGTTCCTTTTGTGCAGTATCTAAGTATATTTCTTCACCATCATGTTTTCTTTTTCTAAACCAGCTCTCATAGGATAAATACTTCTGGGTCTTTTATGGCATAAACCAATCCCTTTACTCTTTATTCTTTCTTCTGAACCCTGTATACAGCACACTGGTTTGCCTTTCATGAAAACTCTTCCTGCCTTATTAAATTGTATGAAAAAGAGGGTTCCCCCATGCAGGGCACTTTAAAGTTAAAGGAAAACTCCACTAAATGCCTTCTTATTTTTAAGCTCAAGGTAGAAAGCATTCTTTTTTTTTTTCCTTATTATAGAAATTGTTTTCTTCCTGCCCTTAAATATATCTGGAGATTTCAAATCATGGAAGCAATTTAGCTATCATAACTGCTATAATATAAAGATAATTTAAATTCAAACTAAATTGGCTAAAAAATGATAGATAAAACAGCTTAGAAAAGTCTGATCAGGCTCTACTCCAAGCAATCTTTATTTCCTTAAAATTACTTATCTTCTACATCATTAAATTTTTATTCCTATCACTTCTGGGTTGTTTGACCTAGAGAAATCTTTTATTGCCTCATATTATATCTTTAAAATTTTTAAAAATTATGTTGAGGTATAATGTGAATGCAGTAGGATGCACAAATCTTAGGAGCACCATCTGATGAAATTTGACTTATGCTTACCCTCCTGCAATCATCGTTCAGATCAAGATGAAGGACCTTGCCAACAGCCTGAAAGCTTTCCTCATATTGCCTCACACTCAATACCTCCACAAGATACCGTTATTCTGACTGCTGTTGCTATATATTTATTTGCTTTTTCTTTTGATTCATACATATGGTTTTACATCTGGCTTGTTTTCCTAAACATTGTGTCTATAAGCACTATTTATACTCTTACCTTTATGTGCTGTCCCTTCTTTCATATTGCTGTTTAGTATTCCACTTATGAATATGTCATGATATGATGATCCATTGTACTGTGCTCTATAAGAATATGAAAGATGCTCAAAATTATCAGCAGTCTTAGTTTTATGCTGCTATATCATAGTACCTGATTTTTCATGAACAGTGTGTTAGGCCATTTTTTTTTTTTTTTTTTTGCATTGCTATGAAGAAATACTTGAGGTTGGGTAATTAAAAAAGAAGAGGCTTAATTGCCTCACTGTTCTGCACGTTGTAAAAGCATAGCACCAATACCTGCTGGACTTCTGGTGAGGGCCTCAGGAAGCTTATAATCATGGCAGAAAGCAAAGGGGAAGCTGGTGTATCACATGAGAATGGGATCAAGAAAGAAGGAGAAAGGGAGGTCCCAGACTCTTAAAAAAAATAGATCTCTATGGGGAAAGCATTTAATCTATAAATTACTTTGGGCATTATGGCCATTTTCACAGTGTTGATTCTTCCTATCCATGAGCATGGAATGTTTTTCCATTTGTTTGTGTCCTCTCTTATTTCCTTGAGCAACGGTTTGTAGTTCTTGAAGAGGGTTTTCACATCACTTGTAAGTTATATTCCTAAGTATTTTATTCTCTTTGTAGAAATTGTGAATGAGAGTTTGCTCATGATTTGGCTCTGTTTGTCTATTATCGGTATATAGGAATGCTTGTGATTTTTGCACATTGATTTTGTATCCTGAGACTTTGCTGAAGTTGCTTATCAACTTAAGGAGATTTGGGGCTGAGGCAATGGGGTTTTCTAAATATACAATCATGTCATCTACAAAAAGAGACAATTTGACTTTCTCTCTTCCTAATTCTTTATTTCTTTGTTTTGCCTGATTGCCCTGGCCATAACTTCCAATACTATGTTGAATAGGAGTGGTGAGAGAGGGCATCCTTGGCGTGTGCTGGTTTTCAGAGGGAATGCTTCCAGCTTTTTCCCATTCAGTATGATATTGGCTGTGGGTTTATAATAAATAGCTCTTATTATTTTCAGATATGTTCCATCAATACCTAATTAATTGAGTGTTTTTAGCATTAAGACATGTTGAATCTTATCAAAGGTCTTTTCTGCATCTATTGAGATAATCATGTGGTTTTTGTCATTGGTTATGTTTATGTGATAGATGATGTTTATTGATTTGCATATGTTGAACCAGCTTTGCATCCCAGGGATGAAGCTGACTTGATTGTGGTGGATAAGCTTTTTGACGTGCCACTGGATTCGGTTTGCCAGTATTTCATTGATGATGTTCATATGGATGTTAATCAGGGATATTAGACTGAAATTTTCTTTTTTTTGTTACGTCTTTGCCAGGTTTGGATATCAGGATGATGCTAGCCTCATAATAGGGAGGAATCCTTCTTTTTCTATTGTTTAGAATAGTTTCAGAAGGAATGGTACCAGCTTCTCTTTGTACCTCTGGTAGAATTCAGCTGTGAATACACCTGATCATGAACTTTTTTTAATTGGTAGGCTATTAGTTATAGCCTCAATTTCAGAACTCGTTATTGGTCTATTCAGGGATTCAACTTCTTCCTGGTTTAGTCTTGGGAAAGTGTATGTGTCTAGGAATGTATCCATTTCTTCTAGATTTTCTAGTTTATTTGCTTAGAGGTGATTATAGTATTCTCTGATGGTAGTTTCTATTTCCATGAGATCAGTGGTGATATCCCCTTTATCACTTTTTATTGTGTCTATTTGATTCTTCTCTCTTTTCTTCTTTGTCAGCCTAGTTAGTGGTCTATTTTGTTGATCTTTAAAAAAAAAAACAGCTCTTGGATTCACTGATTTTTTGAAGGATCTTTCATGTCTCTATCTCCTTCAGTTCTGCTCTGATCTTAGTTATTTCTTGTCTTCTGCTAGCTTTTGAATTTGTTTGCTCTTGCTTCTCTAGTTCTTTTAATTGTGATGCTAGGGTGTCAATTTTAGATCTTTCCTGCTTTCTCATGTGGGCATTTAGTGCTATAAATTTCCCTCTAAATACTGTTTTGGCTGTGTCCAGAGATTCTGTTATGTTGTGTCTTTGTTCTCATTGGTTTCAAATTGCTTCTTTATTTCTGCCTTAATTTCATTATTTACCCAATAGTCATTCAGGAGCAGGTTGTTCAGTTTCCACATAGTTGTGCAGTTTTCAGAGAGAGTATTAATCCTGAGTTACTTCTAGAAAGAATAATATCATATACATTCATTTTCATAAATATTTTGTTGTATTTTTGATTATTTTTACAGGCTCAAGTTCCCAAAGTTGCAAAAGATTATGTTCATTGACATAGGTTTTTAAATTGGATTTCGGAAAAATTGTATCAATTTATATACTTCTATCATTGTGATATACAAAGGCCTATCTCAATATACCTTTACTAGTGTGTTTAAAAAAATACAGGTGTGCTGATTTGAATTTGAATTTATTTGATTACTGGTGAATTTGCACTATTTACTTAAAATGTATTAACCAGAAATAGTTCATTTTTCTGTGAATTGTTTTTGTCCTTTGCCCTTATTATAAATACATGTTTTTAAATATCTTTGACTAGTTTGTATAATTTATATGATTTCGTCTTAATTTATTAAGTCAAATATCATTTACATTAATTTCTGTGGTTAATTTTTCAAAAGGATGATTTCATGTATAAAGAGTTACACAAATAAACTATCATTATATAAAAAATCATATAATTCAAAAAATAGAAAATATTTTCAAAATTAATCTCTACTACTCAAAAATAATTGTCAACATTTAAGGCATAATATTTCAGGCATATATATATTTGTAGATATTCATGTATATTATTTCAGATATATATGTACATATGCATGTATATAATGATGAATAATAAAAAAGATAAATAAAAATACTTTTACAAAGATGGTATCTCACAGTAATGCTATACTTATAGTTAGAATTTAATTACATCTAATGGGTGGCAAAAATTGCATTGAAATTAAGAAATATTGAACCTCAGATAAATGTTTCTTCACCACCTGACATTAATTACCAAAAATGTAATTTGAAATAACAAAATTAGAAGTACTTTAAGATGTTAGAGTATTGTTTTTTTAATTTTCAAATTTAGACAGACTATTGATTTCCTTTACTGAATGATAAAGGAACTAGTATATTCTCTTCAAACTCCCTCTGATATCTGGTATTTATATATTATAAATATGTATTTGGTGTTATTTATTTATTTGATTTGATTGATGAGACAGAGTCTTGTGCTGTTGCCCAGGCTAGAGTGCAGTGGCATGATCTCCGCTAACTGCAACATCTGCGTCCTGGGTTCAAATGATTCTCCTGCCTCAAGTTCCCAAGTAGCTGGAATTACAGGCTCCCATCACCACGCCCCAGCTAATTTTTATTGTTAATTTTTTTGGAGAGGGAGTCTCACTCTGTCACCCAGGCTGGAGTGCAGTGGCCCGATCTTGGCTCACTGCAACCTGTGTCTCCCAGGTTCAACTGGTTCTCCTGCCTCAACCTCCCAAGTAGCTGGGATTACAAGCATGCCCCACCACGCCCAGCTAATTTTTTTTTTGTATTTTTATTAGAGACAGGGTTTCTGTTGGCAAGACTGGTCTCAAGCCTGCTGACCTCGTGATCCGCCCAACTCAGCCTCCCAAAGTGCTGGTATTACAGGTATGAACCACTGCACCTGGCCTGGTGTTTGTTTATTATGCTTACATAGCCAAAAATGTTATAATCAATATGCTGGTTGTTGTTTGATCTTGATTTTAAAGTTTAGTGGATTGAATGACCATTACCTTTCCATGTTGAATTTTTCCCCCGTTCTTGGATTTTAAACTTGGATTTGTTTCTAGATTGGCTTGATTATCTTTTATAAGCAGGGTTTATGATTGCTGTGATCTCCAATATGGCATGCTCGAACATGTAGCTATTATATGTGAATAAAGATGTAATGGGGTACAAATATTTCAAGCTGTATCTTCTATCCCTTGGAATTTTGTCCCATTATATCCAATATTAAATACTGCTATCAGGCCAGTCTACAATTTTCTTTTGAAGCTCATTTTGGTTTTTTTGTGGTTTCTAATATTGTGAATACTCTTGTGTTGTTTTTTGGCTTTGTTTCTTAATCCACCCTTGAAATCTATGGTTGAATTTGAACTCCAAAGAAAATTTGTTGTCACCTGTGGTCTGGAATCACATCACCATAACTAATGGACACTTGGATGAGCCTTTCAAAAAAACAATATTGTAGAATACAGAATATTGGCTGGGCATGGTAGCTTGCACCTGTCATCCCAGCACTTCAGGAAGCTGAGACAGGAGGATCACTTGAGCCCAGAAGTTGAAGACCAACCTGGGCAAGATGGTGAGACCCCGTCACTAAAATTAGCTGGATATAGTAGCAAAATGAGACCCCCGTCTCCAAAAGCAAACAAACAAAAAGTATGGAATATCTGTATTTGGCTCCAGACAGCACTATATTGGCAAGTGCCAGTCAGTATTTTGATTGCTGCCCATCTTGTTCAATATTTTGCAGTCATTTAAAAACATTGATTTATAATATTATTCATGGTTTCTTTGAAGAAACAGTTTTTTCTATTTTTCAGTGATATTTTTTATTTTTCTAATCAGGGTCAAGGAGCAAAAGTTAGGGAGTAGGTTTTAGTTTATGAAGATTTTAAAAAGTAAAAATAAAAATTAGTTCTACCATGTCTAATTTATATTTTTCTTGTCTGAGAAGTCAAAATTCAAAAATTAACTACTTTATCATATAAAACTTTGTGCTTTACACATCAACATATGATGTATTTAAATACAAACATAAAAATTAACTAGTAGACAAAAGTTGGTTAAGTAGCTAAACAAATTTTTCAAGTTAATCATAAATATCATTTTATATGTAACTTACAAGATTGGATTTTTTTCTCCAATTTGGCTTTTCAAGATTGATATACATAACTGTTGTAGTTATATGAGATCAGCAAAATCCTGATATCAAAGCATGAGAAAAAAATGAAATTAACTTAAATGCTAATATACTTCATTAACCCAGACATAAATCAACATAAATATTCTTTAGAAAGATTCAGCAAATTGAATTCAGCAATATGTAAACCATAACCAGTGAGAATTATCCGTGGAATGTAGAGTTGATTTGGCATTTGAAAAGCAATGTGCTAAATTAATAAAGTAAAGGAAAAATGTGATAATCTCAAGAGATACTCAAAATCATGTCATGAAATTTTACACTAATGCTTAATAAGTAAATCTCTTAGCAACTTAGGAATAGAATTTCTTCAACTTATAATTTAAAACAATTACATTTTTATAATTTCAAAAATTCTAGAAATTAAATTAATGAATTAATATTTCCATGCTGAAAATGGTTAAAACATTGCTGTGAAAATTAAAGAAGTTCTAAGTAAATTGAGAAATATACTATGTTAGTGGACTGAATGACTCAAAATTTGTAGATGTCAACCTCCCTATATTAATCTATAGATTCAACACAATTCCAACTAATACCTTAGGAATCTTTCTTATAGAAATTATAAGCTGATTTTAAATCAATACGGAAATGTGAAAGATCTAGAACAGTAAAATAATTGTGAATAGTAAAATCAATAATTAGACTACATGATTTTAAGACTTCCTAAAGATTGACAGTAATTTATACACTGTGATTGTGGTGTAAAGATAGACAAGTATAACATGGAACAAAATAGACAGCTCAGAGATGGAACCCAGATTATCTAGCAACTTAGTGGGGAAAAAAATCTTTTCAACATGATGATTGAGCAATTGCATATTTACATAGAAAAACACTTGACTATTATCATATATAAATGCTAATTTAAAATAGATCATAGACAAAAATAAGCAAAGATTTATTAGAAAGACATAAAAAAGCACTAACCTCAAAAAAAGCAGATTCACAAATAAGATTTTATCAAAACTAAAATCTGCTAATCAAAAACCACACCCTATAAAAATGGAAAGGCAAATTATAGACTTTGGAAATATGTGCAATATATATATATAAAACAAATAACTCATATTCTAAACAAAGAATTTCTACAAATCAATACTAACATGAAGTGAACCCAACCAAAAGAGGCCAAACAATTGGACAGATACTTCACAAATGATGAAAAGAAGGCCACCAATCACATGAGAAAGTGATCAACATCATTAATTGTCAAAGAAATGCAAAATAATGTCACAAGGAGATATACTCTAGACACATGTCAAAGTAAGAAAATAATAAAGACTGAAATTCATCAGTGTTGACATGCAGAGAACCTGGAAATTTCCATGCATTGCTAGTAAAAGTACAAAGTGGTATAATCACTTAGAAAATTAGTTTGACAATTCCAAATAAAGTTTAAAATATGAGCACTCCACATCTTAGTTATTCTACTTTTAGGTACATATTCAGGAGAAACAAATGTTTGCTTAAGAATGTTTATAGCAACTTAATTCATAATAGTACAAAATCGAGAACATTTCATGTGTTTCATCAACAGGTGAACAGATAAACTGTAAAAAGACTGCATAATAAAACAGAAATTCAAAACAAAAAGCAATAAGCTACTGAAGAATGAATGCTATAGTTGAAAATGTTACATATATATTAGAAGCCACATGCAAAAGCGTATATATACTTAAATGTCAGAATAGTGGCTGCTTCTGTAGAAGTGTGAAGTGATTGACTGGAAAAGACAGGAAATTTCTGGACTACTAGAAATATTCTAGAAAACTTGATGGGAAAAAAAGTCTTTTAAACTGATGATGTTGGAGCAATTGCATATTTACATATAAAAATATTTTATTATACACAAATGTTAATTTGAAATGTATTATAGACAAAAAATAAGCAAAGAGTATCTTTTTTTGGGTTACGATTACACTGGTGCACATATTTGACAAAACTGGTTGAACTTCATACTTAAGATCAGTGCATTTTCCTGGGTGAGTATTGTATCTCTCAATTAAGTAGATGAAAAAACAGAGGCAATATTTGTCATATACAAAAAGTTAATTTTCTTTATTATATAAAACATTTATATAAGGTTTTTTCTTGCAATATCAATAACGCAATACTAAAATAAATGAAAAATATAAACAGACATTTTATAAAATTAAATATAAATGGTCTATATATTTATGGAATTGCGTATAAACTTATTTATTTAAGAAACATGGAAATTAAATAGCCATGTAACCAGACTCACCTCTCAAAGTGGCAACAGTTAAACAGTGATAAAATGCAAATATTTCCAATATGTACTATCTATGAGCATGTGGAGAAATCCTACTATCATGCATTGTTCACAAGGATCTAAAATTGGTAGGCTTGGCACACCCTCATTGCAGTTACTTTAGCAATATTTTTCAGATTTTTCAAAAGTCATGTTTAAAGCATAAATTCCCCTTCTAGAATTCTCCTAGATGTTCTCTCATAAATGAATCCAATGAAATACAAAAAGGAATTTACTCCCCATCACTGGCTGTAAGAACAAAAATCTGGGAGCAATAAAAACAATCGTCTACAAAGAAGTAAATTATGGTATATTTCTAGACTTTGGAGGGACTACTATATGGTTTCTTAAAATGAAGTAAAACTGTTTTTGCTAATAGGAAAATCTCTCCAAGACAGAGTGCTAGGTGAAAAAGAGGAGGACAGTATGACAATATGCTCCCATCCAGGGATATCACAGGAAACACATGCAGATGACTCTTGTGGTTGGTCACATGAGAGTAAAACTGGGTACTGGAGTGGGTGAGTGGCAGCTCCAAGCGTCACTGTATAACATTTTATTCTATTTTAACTTTGTTTAAAATAGAGCTTTACAAATAGGATTCTAGAGCTGGTAATGAGATATTTTTACAATAGCTTCGGAGGCAAAAAATGATAAAAAGCATCAAGAGACAAGCTTGTTGTTTCAGAAAGCACTCTGATATTTTTTTAAACAATTAACTATAGTAATTTGGTTTCTACGTTTTCCAATCTAATATTATCACATTTTATATGTAAAAGAAAGCACTAAATATGAAGGAAGGGTTTATATGGCATTTTTATACATAACTAACACATGCAGAATGATTCTGTGGTAAAAGCAAACAATGGTTACAAATTATTCTCCTCCCAGTTTCCTCGTCTTTTTGCAATATGATTCAGTAACTCCTCCCACCAAAATATGAAGTCTATTTCATTCTTTGAATCTGAGGCTGTCATGTGACTGGCTTTGGCCAGTTGAATGCAACAATAGTGATGGTATGATAATACTTATTGCAGGTTTCAAGCCCTCTTGCATGCTTGAATTCTCCTTGTTGGAATCTTGCTGTGATGCTAGGGGACAAGTCCAAGATAACTGGTCAGATAACCATAGTCACATGGCCCACTTGCCCCCATTACTCCAACTTTTAGACAAGCAATCCAAGAGGTAGAGCTGCCTAGAAAGAACTGGCAGCTGATCATGAAATGCAGGAATGAGCTCATAAAGAACAAGAGAACCACCCAGATGTTTCTGGCCCCAATTATTAACCCACAGAACTGAAAGTTGTTTTAAGCTACTGAGCTTTAAGATACTTTAATGTGCAACAAAAGCTAACCTATACAAGATTTAAGGGATCTATATTTTATCCAAGATTATTTCTCTTTGACCATTTGTTTCGTTTTGGTTTATTTAGGCAACATAAAATAGGCATCTACAATGTGTCAAACATTGAGTGAGGGTATATGAGGCCATGCCTAGTCTCAGCACAGTAAAGTCATTCAGTTGATACTTCATAGCTAAGAATAAAGAATCTGGAGCCAGGCTGCCCAATCTCATGTCAACCTCTGCTGCATAATTTGTGCAAATATCCTAGGTTTTTAGTGCCTGCAGTTTTTTATCAATAAAATGAAAATAACAATGACACTTACATTCCTGGGTTGTCATGGGGATTAAATGAGTTAATAGTTATATTGAACTTGAAGCAGTGAAGAGTAATAAATTTTTTTTTAAAAAAATCTAAAATTGGAAGAGTTTCCTTTTTTTACCTAAATAACTAAACAATTGCTAATAACTGTCGTCAAGATAAACTTGACCTGTGGAGCCCTGTCCCCTGTTGCTGTGAGTATTGGTTGCTTCCAGTTAACTGCCTCCCTCCTTATACTGTGACCTTGGTCTAGAGGAGTAGCCCCACTGAGAAATATCTGGGAGGTTATGGAATTACAATAAATTTCTGGGGATGATCTGTAGCTGATTGGTAAAAGGGTAAAAAGGACCAGCCTCTTTGCCTCAACGTACAACCTGGTCTCTGGTGCCCTTCATTCTCTATAGCTCCCTGTAGGATCAGGCTGAGTTGAAACAACTGAACCACATCTTTGCTGAATTTCTTCCCCTGTACTATCCTACTTTCCCCCCTTCTCCTAAGAGCACTCTCCCAACTAGTCACATGCATTTAAATCCCCATCTCAGACCCTGCTTCTAGGGAAGCTGGCCTAAAATAAGTATGAAATGTTATTTTCTGACCTTGCATCAGCAGCCTGTCAGGGAAGTTCAGAATGATTTAGCAAACCAAATTTGAACAGTGACAAGATAATAAGATACTAATTATAGCAGCTACCAGGAGAGGAGATGCTCTTTGCAAGACCACCAGAGAGAATAATGAAATGCAATGCACACGTGGCTGCTTCGTCTCTCTTCCGTCCCTCTGAACGTTAAGTGCTATTACACAAAGTACTTGTCTTCTCAGATCACCACAGTAGGAAGACTGAGCCTGTGGCAATTATCAATGGATACTTGTTTGGCTTAAATTGGCAACTCACTTCTTGATAGGGCACCGTGATCTTGAGAGTGATGATATTGCCCCTGCAGAGTCTTCTGGGTAGGTCTTTCCTATGTCAAAGATTAAATGACAGCAGGATACCTGGTCTTATTACTTTCCCTGATTCAAGTCATTCTGCTCATTTATCAACCATTTATGGGTCACAAGTCCTGGAAGGCAGAAAACACTGAAAGATCACCCAATGTGAGATACTAGACAATTGGCTACCTTGTTCAAACAGGAGCAGGTGTTTCATCGAGGAAAGATAGAGACCCACCTGGGGATTCTAGCATAGTGCTTCTTACTCCGATGCGTGTGACTAGAAAACCTCTTGTTAAAGTTTATATTTCTGAGCTCCACCAATTTTAGTGTTGAAGTCCATACCTGCTCCGGGTTACAGAGGAGGCCCATACAGCTACAGCCGTGTCATCTCAACGCCCACCAAAATGGGTGAAATAATACCAGTGTGGCCTGGGATAATTAAAATCAACTTTAGATTTTAATTGACTGATTTAACTGAGTCCGTTCCAGTAGGTTTGGGCTGGGGGCCTGAAACTCTGCATTTTGAATGAACTGAGCATGCAGGTGATGCCAGTTTGAGAGGCAAGTCTCAGAGACAATATTTTTCCAATCCTGGGTTTCTAATTTACCTCTAGATCTCCTATCTGTGCCCATTTTTATTATAAGAATGGGCCAGTTTATTCATGTATCAATTAGTTATTATGAATCATGCACTGCTCTAGGCTATCCATGAATAAAACACTCACAGTGGCTGCTTGCAGGGATTTGACATCCTAGTGGGAGGTAGACAATACACAGAAAAATAGGAAGTATGTACCTGGTGGATGGAAATAAGGGCTATGTGAGAAAAGAAGGCAGGGGAAGAATGGAGAGTGAGGGAGCAGGGAGGGTGATATGGTTCAGATAATTTTCTCTCCAAATCTCATGTTGAAATGAGATCCCCAATGTTTGAGTTGGAGCCTGGTGGAACTGCCACATGACCTATGTTTGGGTAATAGGGTGGATCCCTCTTGAATATCTTGGTGCCATTCCTTCATAATGAGTTCTCACCATTAGTTCCCAAATCTGATTGTTAAAAAGAGCCAGGCATCTCCTCTCTTCCTTCCTCTCACTGTATGAGGCTCCCCTTCCTTTTTTCTTTCTGCCATGACTAGAAGAGTCCTTAGGTCTTCACTGGAAGCAGATGCTACTGTCATGCTTCTTGTAGAGCCTGCAGAACTGTGTGCCAAATAAACTTCTTTTCTTTATCAATTACCCAGCCTCAGGTATTCCTTTATAGCAATGCAAAACAGACTAGGACAGAGGGGTGTTACTTTAGATAGTCTGGTTAAATAAGGAGTCTCTGACGAGGTCACATTTGAGCAAAACCTTATGGGACTCAAAAGAATAAACTGTATTCCTGGGGGAAGACATTTCAAATAGCCCAAACAGTGTGTGCAAAGACCTGAAGGCAGGAGAAGAGCAAAGAAACAGCAGGGAGATCAGCAGTGCTGGACAGAAGTAAATGATAGGAACATGGAAGGAGTTAAACCCAGATAGCAGACCACTGGATTCATAGGACCATAAAATTTTAGTTTAAGTGGGTTGAGGAGTTAGTAAAGGGTTTAGGACAGAGAAGGACATGATGTAACTTTCATTTTCAAAGAATCACTCTGGCTTTTGTGTACAGACCATATGGGAGGAAGGAGGGAGAGTTACAGATCTATTGCTGTTAATGTTGATGCAGACTCAGCTCCTAGCACTGAAGGGCAGAAGTGGTGAGAGTTTAGATAAATCTTATAGCTGATGCAGCAGGTTTTTCTACTGGATTGAATGTGTAGAGTGAAAGTCAAGGATAACTCCGGGAGCTAGATATAAGCACGTGGAAAAGGGAACTTGCCACTTACTGAAAAGACTATAGGAGATACAGATTTGGAAGAAGCATCCGCGGTTTAATTTTTGCTGTGTTTGCTTTAAGATGTCTTTTTAGCTCTCAATATGGATGCCCTTAACAGGCAGTTGGAAAAGTGGGAAGTTGGGACTGGGGATGTGATTTTGGGAACCATCAAAAAGCAAAGAAACTGGATGAGATCAAATAAGTATGAACAGCAGAAGTGTCCTTGGAATGACCCCTGGAAGGCTGCATTAGAGGTTGGTGAGATGAGGCAACAGAGACAAGGAGACTGGGCAGGAATCACCAGAAAGGTAGAAGGAGACCTAAACAGGAGTGGTGTCCCTGAGTGAAGAGAAGTAATGAGGAGGCCCTGGTGGAAAATGTATGGTAGAGTGGCATGGCATAATTGAAACTTCCTTGGCTAAAAATCAGCAATGTAGATTTCTCTAACAATATTTATTTTTCTCTGCTTTAGGAAAATGAATCCTAAAATTCAGTCAATATGAGAGTAAAGATATACAAAAGATTTTGTACAAAAACAAAACAAAGCAAAACTCCATCCCTGACTAGGCATGCATTTGCAGCTGAAATCCTATATTTCTTTCATTTATTGTCACAGTATTATGCACAAATTGGCATTTAGAAGGATTGCCTCTGGGCATCCATGAGTACATAAATGATCAAAGATTTAATTATTTGCCCAAAGTAGAGTCATGCATTTTAGAAAAGATGTTAAATAATAAATGCTGATATTTTAAAAAGGGTTCCCAGGCATCAATTCACTGTAATGTGGTAGAATTGGGACGAGAACACATGAGTGAACAAAGACTAGGTGCTTCTGGAGTTCTTGTCTCTCAATTCTCTCCATTTATTTTTTAAAGTCAACATTTTTCTATCATTCCAAAGTTAAATGAAGAAGGGAGAATTTTAAGGTGAATAATTCATATTGCCACAGAGATACAAAAAAATTTCTATCATGTAATTTCTCTACTTTCTTTGTGTGATTGTAGTATGAACTAGAAACCACACATCAGCAACTGTGCCTGTGAAGATATTTTCTGGTATTGGAACAACATAAGGGTTAATAAAAGTAACCACAGCAGCAGCCAATATTTGTGGTTATTTATTGAGGCAGTGCTGCTCTTGATTGAGCCCATGGCTGCACTTATACTCTGCACTCCCTCTTTTCTCCCCTGGAGACAATGCTTTCGCTCATCTGACTTCTCTACCTATTATTTGGAGGAGTTGTATTGTCCAATTCAATGCCCAGCTAGATTCTAGCTTCCAGACCAGGGCCTAAGAATAAGCCCCCTTACACCTTCACATATCCTTATTTTCATCTAGTTCCTTGTACCCACTTCCTCCCCATAGTGTATGGATCTGTTTTCCAAGTCCCACTGTATACCTGTATTAGTCAGAGTTCTCTAGAGGGACAGATCTAATAGGATAGCTGTATACATAAAGGGGAGTTTATTAAGGAGTATTGACTCAGACGATCACTGGGTGAGGTCCCACAGTAAGCTGTCTGCAAGCTGAGGAGCAAGGAAGACAGTGAACCCCAGAGCTGAAGAACTTGGAGTCCGATGTTTGAGACCAGGAAGCATCCAGCACAGGAGAAAAATGTACACCAGAAGACTAAACAAGTCTAGTCTTTTCACATTCTTCTGTCTGCTTTTATTCTGGCTGCATTGGCAGCTGATTAGACTCTATCCACCCAGATTGAGGGTGGGTCTCCCTTTTCCAGTCCACTGACTCAAATGTCAGTTTCCTTTGGCAACACCCTGACAGTCACACCCAGGAACTGTACTTTGCATCCCTCAATCCAATTAAGTTGACTCTCAGTATTAACTATCACAATACCCAATAACCCCATCTAGCTTTCAACTCTCTCTCTTTTTTTCCCAATAAATAAAGAGGAAGATGAATCTCCAATCCCCTAAACCCAGAGAGCTTCCAGGCTCTTGTGTTTTCTCCTTAGGTGGCCAAGCCTTCCCGCCTTCACTCTCGGCTGGTTTCTTAGGTTGCACAAGTTAACAATCACCGCTAGACTACTGCCATTAAAAAGGTGAGCAGAGACCTCAGAAGAGGAAAAAAGTTTAGTGAGGAGCTGTGGGCGGAAAGGCAAGGACAATGAGAAGAGGGGAAGGCGATCAGCTACTTATGTTAGGGTGCTTTGAGATGGAATATTTAGAAAGGGTGTCTGTGGGTTATGTTTTTTTCTTTGCATGTGAAGGCACGAAGGAACTCTGCTCTAAAGATCTACAGGATAGATTCCCCTATCTGTGGAAAGTTTTATCCTGTAACTAAAGGGCACAAGAGGGTAAAGATGAAGTAAGAATTCAGAGGAACAAGAAACTCATCTGCATTAAATATTCTAAGTAAGAAAGATTGGTTTAAAGATAAATACACACCATGAATACTAATACAAAGCAAATGAAATAGAGGCAGTATCAGGTTACTGTTTACATACTTTCTCTCTTACTTGTTCAGCATTATCCTGGAACCCATTGGTCCTTGGTGAGTATCAAAGGATAATTAGTTTCTTAGATATCAGAAGAAAAGAACACAAGAAACAAGTACATCTGTGCTGAGCAATGCTGAGTGCATGATAGCTGAGAAATGCTGAGTGTATGATAAAATTATATTGTTTGCAACAATGGGGCAAGGAAACCCTCCTCCCACCCCCCCACCGCCAAGTAGAAAGCTGCTTGGGGTATTTTAAAGTAGCAAAAACAATTCTTTAAGCACAGGATGTGTGACCCTGCCCCGTGGCTTCCTCATGGAGAATACTTTCTAGTTTATCCTTGATCAGTAGTAAGCAGGCACCAGCTGCCTACCTAGTTTATCTTGGTTCTATGAGAAAACACATGACATATGCTCTTAATAACAATCACCTGTTTAGAGAGAATAACTACATGAGTCAGAGTCTGCTTGAGGCCCTCTGTCTGGAAAGCTGTCAGCCCCTGAGGCTCCCAGCTCGGAAGGCTGTTGGCCCCCAGGTCGTCCCACTTTGCTGTTCTGTCTGGATGTCTGTTTCTTAATGCCTTCAGTGCCACTTCAGTGGGGGTCTCTAAGGCAGAGCTGGTCTCAGTACTTGTGGATGGACATAGTGTTATTAAGAACTTTGTATGCATCACAAAATATTTGGTCATGGGATACACATTTAGGCAGCAATAGATTGTGATCTGATCAGTGCCTGACATCCTGACATTTTTTCCCCTGACACCATTTCCTGCCCTTGTTTTCCTTCTTTGCGTAGATTTGCTCTACAATCAGGATTTTTGTCATGTACCACCATATACCATTGCCCCTCTCACACTCAGTGGCATGTTTTGGCAAAAATGGGTCTTGTTTTTAGATAAGAGAGTTAAGATCTCAAACATGGAGGCACAGGGAGATAGTATGATGTAGGATCTGAGACTTGGCCACTTATTAGTCAACTTGAGCTAATATGAAGACTTGGAACATTTGGTTGTGGGCTCTCAAAAGAAGGTGCAAACTTCAACCTCAGAACCTACCAAAAATTGATGGTCACTGAGGTATAACCTCCATTGGACAATGTTACTTTCCATGGTGTTTTTAAATTCTAGGAGCCTGCCCTCCTCTTTCTACCCTTGACTTATATTTTTCCCTTTTTCTATTTTCTAAATGTATTCTCTCATTTTAAAATTAAAAATAATAATGTCAACCTTTCATAGTTTTTAGGGGACTTAAATGAAGAATTATGTGAAATGCTTTGTAAACTGTAAAACGAAATGCCTTGGTTGGTAGATGTTGTTATCATTATTATTAGATGGTAAAGTGTGAGCCAGATTCAGAAGTCATTCAGGAGGCAGAAGCGAAATGAAATCCGTGGAGGTTGCTGGTTATAGCAGAAGTAACTTAAATAGACAGATGGACATATTGTACATGCTGAAAATTCTCCAAGAATAAGATAACCTGAGAGACCTCCTGCCTCTTTTTCTAGAAACTCCTTCATTCTTTAGCAATACTCCCTCTCCCAGATATACCTTTATTCAGAGCTAAAATTTGTACATCTATATATATATTTCCACAAAGCTAAATGGAAATTTGACAGTCTTTTGCTTATTTTCCTCAGTGTCTCCTGCCAAAATGAATTGATCCAAAAATAAAAATAACAAGAGCTAAATGATCCGATTCAGTTTTCCACTCTGAGCAGGTTAACTATTCAAATGGAAGCTAAACACATTGAATGGGACTTACAGGCTGAAAAAGGGCAGTGATAGGTGTTAGGATTATTTGACTATTTTATTACCTTTCAAACATCAGTCTCAGAGATCGGTAACCCTATTGACTCAGCCTCGTCTGGTTCAGCCGAATGCATGAGACAAATCTGAGCCTTTTCACCACACAGACAGTGTCTCTGTGCTTTCCTTTTAGTATGCACTTCTTAACTTCACTGATGTACTAGAAATGTAATTTTTTTCTCTTTACCCTGTGTGCTAGCAAAATGTTTCTCATTATATATGCTGCCACAATGGTTCCTTTGAAGATCCCTCTGAGATAGATACCTATCAACTACTAACAGATTGGTAAACGCTCATAGCTGTGGCTCAAGTTTAGTTGCATGGTAATTGACAGAGCTGGAGTTCCAATGTACATTGGTAAACTCCGAAACCAATGCTCCTCTTATTCTACTTAGCAGTGATTATGATGACTGTTAGTCACCACAAGTGCCACATCTCTGTGGATGACCCATGACTTCCTCCACCTCATGATTATTGGACTGACTTGACCCCACAGATATCCAGAGATGTTCTACCCCAACTTTGTTTATTGTTATTATAATATACTTTCAACTTTTCCAGTCTCCCCATCTCCCTCTATCCAACATTCTGGCTCTTGACTCTTTATCTGCAGGTAGCAGAAATCTTAGTAATTAGGTTTCTCTCTTAGTATGGGAACCATCAAACGTTTCATGTATGGATTTGTGCATATGTTTATGTCCTCAACTTACTGTTCAGTTCTTTTAGATAGAAACTCACTTATGTGTTATCTATCACCCATACTATTTGTCATAATATCATGCACATAATTTGCACTCAATGCTTATTTTTAAAGACAAAATATTGAAAAATTAACACATGAAGAGAGAAAGAAAACACTTCTGAAAAAAGTATGGTGATAGGGTCTACTTATTGTGGAATGCGTTTCCATGCATGGCCTTCTGCTATACATTTTTGCTTGCTCAGGATGGGAAAGAATATCTTATTTTCTATGGCTTCAATTTTACTGATACCTCTCGTTAGCCTCATTAGCCTTGTGGTGGAGCTGCTAATTTACTCTATCAACCTTTCTAAAATGAAGTGTGTACAATAATGCACCTTGGGAAAGTTTGAATGTTATGCCTTATTTCAACATGGAGATGTGAATGATCATTGTAATTATTCTTCAGGCCCTGGTGAAATTGAGGCTGTGTCCACATAGAATCAGGCAAGGTAAAAATTTTCACAATTTAATTTGTATAGGCTCTCTGGGCTAACCTTCATGGGGCTGAATTGTTTGCCATTCATCTATTTCCTCATTCTGTTTACAAACATTTATTGAACTCTTTCTACATGGTAGGCAATGCCTACAGTGAACAGACAGATAGAGACCCATTTTCATAGCAGAAACAGAGGCCATCTGACCTCGGTGGAGGATTAAGTGACCCACTCTTCTCCTGATGTCCTGCTGTGAGCAGAGCAACCTAGGGATAAGTTAAGAAGGAAGGATTTTCAGAAAAATTCTCTCTTCAGAGCTACAGACTACAGTCATATAAAGATCAGCATCCCAACAGCAAAGCTTTATTTCCCCCAGATTTTGTCTTTGAAGCATTTTTCTTTTGGAAATATTTAGCATCCAAAGTTTGACCTTGATAACTTTGAACAAAAAATATTTCTGAGCTATAAATCACTTAGCGGGTCTTCCTGGAGAGAGTGTGTGTGTGTGTGTGTGTGTGTGTGTGTGTGTGTGTGTGTGTGTACTGGGAGTAAGTTAAGTGACTTTACCAAGATCACAAGGCTAGTGCAGGGTAGAATGGAAATTGAAACCAAATTCCCAATTCTATTGCCTCTCCATATGCTATATTATCTCAGACTCCCTTATTATTCAATTACATACAATTTGTACCTTACTGTGAAATTTTAGGAGCTCCTAAGGACAATTGTCAAATGCTGAAAACTTTACATAAATATTTTCCATCCGTATTATACCTCTTATCTTTAACACCCAAGATGTGTCCCTTCCACTTTGAAAATCTTATGCCATTTTTTAGATTTTCTGTTACTAGGAACTTTGGTTTTTAGGCCAGTCTTTGGAGTTCTCAATAACCTTTAAAATACAGAATAAATCATGTGCCAGGAGATTAATCAATTTGCAATTTTTAATAATCTTTTCTTTATTCAGCTCCCATTTTGTCCAACTTTATAGGCAGAAAGAACTAAAAAATAACAAACAAAAACTAATATTAATTGAGCATTATGATGTTCTGGATTTTATACTGTTTCTACACATATTTACATGCAATGCTTACAAGAACTCTTTGAGGTTCTTTGAAGAACCTCTGCATGAATAACATTCTTGTAAGAACCTTCTATGTAATAACATTTCTATCTGGCAGATCAGAAAACAGAGGGCCATACCCACCCTGCCTTCCTGTACCTTACCGCTGTTCCACAATTGCCTCATTATGTTTAGCAGTCTGCCAGAGCCAGACCCAAAATAAGGCTGTGAATAGGTGAGGGTATGGTTGAATTTCAAGCCAGATCTAAAAGATATTTGGATTATACACAGCTTTAATTTAGCCGTGTTTCATCTCCTTTCCAGTAGAGTGTATTATTTACCTTATACACCAGAGTGAAATTATAGGGATGAGATCAAATAGGCTTTTAAATTGATTCCTTTGTGTTCTGTGTAAAACAAAACTAATCATTTCTGAGATTTGGTATTTTATACGTATCTCCTGTCCCTCCTATTTCCACTACTATAGAGTCAGTCTGTTCAGCTGTCCCAAGGTGCGTGTGTCTCAGGTTCTGTTAGCTTAAAGCTATAAGAATAACAGACACAAAAGGGCTTCCAGAGGCTCTTACTGAGGCCTCGAGGACTTGCGTGTGTTGGTTTTAAGTGTGATCTGGTGGGTCTCTGACCAAACAATAGAATATAACTGAGATAACTGAGACTAGACTCTTCCAGAGCAAATTGAACATGAAGACTGTAGAATGCGGCAGCACTAAAAGACAATGTTACCCAAAGCGTCAAGTGTCATTCAAAGACCTGCAATATCAGCATCACTTGGAGGAGGAAGGGTTGTATTAAAAATGTGGAATATTAGGCACCATCCTAGACCTAACACATTTCGGTCTCTAGAATTAGGATCCAGAAGTCTCTTGTAACTGTCTCATTGGATGATTCTGGTGCATACTAAAGTTGATAAACTCTGTACTAAAGTGTTAACAGCCAATGGAACTATAAACAAAATAACTAGCTTCCATGACTAACACAGAAAAAGCATCATCCCAGCTACCAGATAGCCTCCAGACCAGCAGAAGAGATAAGGCCAGTGCACTTGAAAGAACATTAAAGTCAGCAACTAAAGTGTATACAAGCAAAGCTGAACCACAGATCCCAATCCCCTGATGAGTCAGTTTGTTAAAAACTTCAAGTTGCAAAGCTGAGAGACTTCAGCATCCACCTATCTCTTTACAGTTTCAAATTATAAAAGTTAAAAATAAAAAAAGATTTTACACTTCCAAAAAATAAGCAAAAAGAAAAGACACAAGAGGTTCTCAAATGTCATATTTCAAAAGATTGACTGTATTTTTCCTGTTGGTAAATCTGCACACTTGTTTTTCATCGACAATACTCCCTGCACCCTAGAATTCTAGCTATTTCTGGAGTACTAATGGCATGAGTAAATTGAACTAAGAACTCCTCTCTGTCCCACCTTTGAGATCAAATCACTCAAAGTTCCATCTTTGATTCTCCTTTCCCACATGCCAGGCCCAGGGCCACAAAGCTGTGTCCATGATAATGACTTAGTGGCCTGGCAGGATACAGCAGGAACATCTGAGAGTGAATGGGAAGCTTCAGGCTTGGAGCAATGCCTGAGACTCCGCCGAGGCTAGTTTGCTTCTAGTTGCTGATTCTTTCCTTCTAAGGGCCACAGTTCACCTACCTTCCAATCTACAGTCACCATCTATTGCCTTGATTAGGAATATCTCTTTTCCTACCTCCTTGTAAGTCAATAAAAATATGACATCCTTTCCTTTGTCTTCCTGAGCCCAGATTCAGTTTTCTTATGTCTTAGAACAGTGGAAGTGATAATGGCGAAGGAGGAATGAGATGCACGAGAGATGAAGGTGCTTAGCATATGGCCACACTTGGGGGAGCTGAACTCTCAGTCCAGCTTTGCTTCTGTATTGAAGTGTTGGGAATAGTGCTGTTCTCATTACACAAAACATCTTTTACTACATTCTTCATCACCTTCGATCAAACATAGCAATAAGACCATGTAGATGAACTTCTCTGGTTTGTCACTGCTCATAAATGTGAATCCTAAGTTGGAGATTTATGGCATTGGCTACTTGAGTAGCTGAGAGCCTAAAATCTCCTTCAATCAACTGCTCGACTTGGTAATTTCTTAATCTCCCTAAGAAAGGATGCACAACGTTAAAGTGCTCTTTTTATGTTGAGAAAAAAAAGAGAACACGAATAGTAACAATTTATAGCACTTCATCTGTTTTTGACAAGCCTTCATAATAGATTTTTAAAAGGTACATATTTTCCCCCCAAAATTAGAGACTGCAGTGTTGGGATGTGTAAATAAATATGTTAATTTATGTAAAGCTGGTTGCCACATTCAAATAGCACATGCCACTCTAAAAGAAACTGATGAATAATTTACCATGGTGAAATCCTAAGATGCTCTTAGGAAAATATTATGATAGACTCTGTCCTACAACAGTTTTAAAACTTATCTTAATAATATGTGTTAGTTTTAACTCTGTGTCAATGACTTCATAACAAAATGAAATACCCAACTGAAACATCCATCTCAAATTAATTTATTTCTACCTCAATTAGGTAAGCTGTGGCCAAAATCAGCACTACAAGAACTACTAATAGTAACTACTACTACTGCTGCTAACAGCCATAATAAGGGCTATCATTTGTTGAGTGTCTTGTATTATATGCTAGACACAAAAATAAGCAGCTTGTGATATTACATAATGCAGTTCATATAACAGCCCCAAGAAAAAAGGATCGTTATTCCTGTTTTATAGATGAGAAAACTGAGGTTCAGTCACATGATTATCAGAAAGAAGAGAGAATCTTTCCTTCTGTCTTTTTAACCACATATTCTCTACTAAGGCTCAGAGACCTATGTGTACTCTGGACTTCACAAAGAGAATTCAAGAACTCCTTCATTAGGTATTGCTATTTATTTTTATGCATAAGTAAGAAATTATATGCTGCTGATAGCCCTGGTAATGTAATACCTAGCTTCTCACATTCTTCCTTGATTGCCATGTAAAGGATTTGAAGAGATATTTTAGAATAATTACCCATCAGTAATCATCTCCACACAACACAAATCACTTTGATTTCCCGTTCAGACAGACCAGGAAAATGAGAGGTTTTTACTCCAGAATGCTTTCTGCTTCAATCAGGTTAATTCTATGTTTCCATTCCATTGGTCTTCTGAATTTAAACATGAGAAAATGGAACATATTCTCTACAGGGGATAATGATATCCATAACCATGGGTCTTGATCCATTGGTGAAAATGTGTTTAATTATTAGCTTTCTAAGGAGAGAGCCATTCCATTTAGAACTGTCTTCCTTCCAAGAAGGATTCATTCAGCAAATAGGTGTAGGAATTTTATTACTGCTGGATAGTTGTTTACTCTGATTCATTCTAAAGCTCAGACCTTCAAAAACACAGCCTGTCACATAAATTAACTCATAGAGAAGAACAAAAGAAAAAATGTCGAGCCACCATAGTTCATGAACATCAGTTTGTAATACCAATCAGCTCCATAACAGTTATGATTTATAAACACAGTAACCCTTAAAGATGGTCAATATATCAATAAGTTTTGTGTGACACTTGCCAATATTTAGCTCCCCACGTTTTACTTTAAGTAATATTACAGCATTATTAGAGTATCATAATCTTAATCTGGAAGATCTAATTTTTCACCTGAAATTATCAGGTTTATTAAAACCACCACCATCTAACACCCTCCCCTCCCTAGTCTGGCTTCCATTTATCGTTCATCTCCTATGAAGAGAGAGCAGCCATCCTTCTGAGAGGAGTACATATCTCTTCATTGCTCACATAGACGGAATATTTGCTACCTAAACCTATAAACCAAGAACTATTTCTTCGTGTCCTTCAATCCCATTATTGACACTCTTTTTCCAAATTCACTGTGCCACTCCCTTTCTTGTCCCCACAAAGAAGTATCATGTACATGGACATTGGAAGTTAGGTCAGATAATTTCTTTGTCTAGGGACATTTTAATTTAAATCACCTTTTTTTGTTTCTTTTTTATTTTAGTTTGGCGGTAACATATGCGGTTTGGAGATTCATAGTGTTTGGTTTATAATTTCCCTTAAATTGTGCAAACACATCTGTTTGCTTCATCTATTTTATAGATATATGGTATATTTCATAAAATCTATAAAGTATACAGAAAAGTGGTTATGGAAAAAATTAATAATTAGCAACTGAGCATTTGGATACCTACCATGCAAATCAAGTAATAAAATATTGACAGCACCTCAAAACACTCCTGTGTGTCTTTTGCCTGTGGGAGATTTTTCCTTCACCTTAAAGGTAACAGATCCCCTGGCTTTAGTAAAAACGATTTTCTTTAAGCCTTATCTTTCATATAAAATGAATGCCCTTGCCCATGTTACATCATTTAAACACCCAAATCATTTAAGTGACTTCTTATAGAATCAAATTCATATCATATTTATGGTGTATAGATCATGCGCCATGTATTAAATTAGGAGCTAGAGGAATAAAAATCAATAATATGTAGTCTCTACTTCCAGGAAACTCAAAGGGAGACTTTACTGAAACTCATGAAAGCAGAAAAGCAATATTAGGTTTACCATAAGCACAATCCCATTCTCCCAAGGAGAAATGAAATGAGAGAAACAAGACATGGAAAATCTTTCATTGCTTTGTCTCAAACAAGTACATGGACTGGCCACTGCTGAACTGAGGAGAGGATGGCCAAATCTTTCCTAGAAAATAAAGTGGGTGGGCAGGAGGGGCACAATCTCGCATTACAATCCCAGAAGTGAATATATTTTCTCTCTCTGGCACCACAAATGAGCCATATCCAGCTCATTTCTAAGAGAAGAAGAAAGATAGATTCATGAGATTTCAGAAAAAGAAACTTTGGGAAGAAAATTTTTTAAAAAATTTTCTAAGGACTAGACAGGTATTTTATCCTTTACATCCCTTATTTGGAAAATATAGATAATGGACCACCAAGAGAGCTCACTGGGATGTTTCTGAGGCATTATGCACAATGCTTGGCACCCAGGAGTGCTCCATAAGTGTGGCTGAGCCTTCTCAAATTGCTGGTTCCATTATGTGGGCCAGTCTTCAATCAAGAAGAAAAAAGTGGGGATGAAGAGGACAATTGATAGGTTAATGGCAGGATATGGTGCTAAGAAAGGCCGGCACTCATGCTTCTATAACTTGCTATTTGTTGAAGAACAATTATAATATCATGTAATTAAGGACAAAAATTTTATCTACAAACCAGAGTGAAAAGTGTTGAGTGATAAATTATTATTTCAGTTGAAGACAGAAAAAGTCTTCTTGAGAACCCTTTACCATTTTCTATGGAGTCTGACTCAGACTCCCAAAATCTAAGGGCCCTCATTATCCTCCCACATATTTGGCACTGTGTAACCCATGGTTTTTGTACTGTGGTACTAAATTGATATTTATAACCTTTATATTTATTTTTTATGTTTTTAAAAAATATTTTTACTTTTCTTGCAGTGATGATAAAATTATAGTGTAATAGATAAAAAATGAAGAATTGTGGTTGGACATCACTGAGTTCAAATCCTGCATTCATTGCTTACAAATATGTGTTGTATGAAAAATCCTTACATTCTGTAAACCTCAGCTGTAAAAGAGATATAATAATAATGTCCACTTCTTTGCTGTATTAAAAGCATGGAATATAATAATATACATCATGAATTTGTAACAAATGATGGTTTTTGCTATTATCTCTCCAATTTGATTCTAAGAAGTGGGCATGGCATAGGGGCTGGCTGATTGGGTTTTGGTATTGACAATGCTATGGAAGAACAAAGAAACATTACCTATTTGGAGATTTTTGTTTTTAGTGCTGGGAAACTCTCTGTATTACAACAAATAGAGTTTAAGGGTAGTGTCATTTTTGGACAGGACTTTGGTTGTTGCTCAAGTCAAATCACAAATGTGGCAAAGAACCATGGGTTTGAAGTGCTTTAAAGTTTGTAATTCCATCACCTTGGAGTTACTGTCTAGTGATTTCCGTCAGGTAATCCATCGTAAATCTCATCTCATCATTCTTCAGCTGGAATTTGCTGTCTTTTGTTGGATGAAAGTTACTCTTCTTATTGCATGAAAGTGCAAGGTACACTTATCAAAAAGAATGATGTTCTTTGATAAACAATTGAAAACTTACTGATCCCCTATGTTTTCTTATTTCTAAGTTGTTCCCTTGGGAAGCTACGTAAATATTTCAATTTTATTGCTTTTGCTCATAAAATGTTTGAAACCCCCAGGGATATGTTACTGCTGTAACTGAAAGAACATGGTCTTTGACTTTGACATCAGAGCAATGTGAGATTGCATCTGCCATGGCCAAATCCTAGCAAACTGATCTGTTGTAATCACTGAATCTCATTGGCATGCACAAATGACGGGCTTCTGAGGGAATTCCCTAAAGTGATGTTGGGAAAATATAATTATTAGAACATGTTAAGTGTTCAATAAATATTAGTTTTCCCTTAGTCTGGAACTCACTTTAGATCAAATTTACCAGCCTTATTGAAAAAGTCAGTTTCATTGTATTCCAATCAACTCATATTTGATACAAAGTGTAATCATCTGTTTCTTAGTTCCAAACTTTTCTAAGAGACTTGATTCCCTGTGATTATTAGATTTCATGGGAAAATCAAATTAATTATCAAATATTAATCATAGACAAATATTAATCATAAATAAAATTTTTGATTTAAATATCATGTCTAGTGCTTAGCATATTTCCAGTCACAGAGCAGGCCCTCAGACTATGTTTGTTGAAAGACCAGGCCTAAGGTGAAAATTCCACACCAATAGATGTAATTTCCAAAGATGCTAAAGATTGGCAGCACACTAAAATACATGTATAGTTTTTCATGAGTAGAATATACATTTACATGGCAAAGTTCAGGGGTAAATATTTTTTAAGTCACTTTAGTTTTTAGTCAATGCGTTGTTTATAAACTCTTTCCTGTAATTCAAGACAGTCTTAATTCCTCACTCTGGAGGAAATGCACACAATAGAATGAACAATAAAATGTGAGACTCTAAAAATGCTATTGGGGAAATTAAAGCCACTTAGTAATAAAGGACAAAGTTGAATTATTAAATTCAACTTTTGTTATAAAAATAGTAGTCCATGTCCCACCTTCCCATGTTATTTATTTTTGCTTCTGTAATAAAAGACAGACAACAAAGCATTTTTTACCCCATTTTACAGACATTAAAGCAGACTTAGTGAAGTCAAAATTCCCAAGTTATAAAACAAGAATGGTGAGCTTAGGTCTTCTTACCCTAAACTCTGTATTTCCACTTTACAATTCTCTATTTCTATTTCAACATGGACTAGTCCTACCAATAGGAGGAGAGAGCCACAATTTTTGATGGTAGTGTTGTTTTCTTTTCTTTATTTTGTCATTTCTTTTTTCCCTAATGGCAAGTGATGACAACTACCTCAATGTTCTGAGCCAGTTCAATGTATAGGCACAATGGGAATCCATTTTCCTTACTATTTCCAGAGGCCAGAAAAGCCATTTAGTCTTCCTTTTGCTACATTTTCAATAAGATCTAAACATTCTGTCTTAGAGTTTCTAGAAGCAGAGACAGAGATGAGGCTTTTGTGCAAGAGATTTATTGAGGGAGAACCCTCTTAGGGAGTGCAAGAAGCAGGAGAGGGTAGGGGAAGAAGCTAGACAAGCAAGTGGTTCAACTGAAGCCTCATTTCAGTTTGATCCCACAGGGAGTTCTAGAGTATGATTGGGACCACAGAATTATCCCTTCTTGAGTTAAAGGGGGAAGATTTTATGCTCCTGTATTAGTCAGTCATTGGCTGTGAGCTGCTCCTGGGATGGGAAGGCAGAATCTCCCAGGTAAGGTGGCTCCTATCTGCAGAGGACTGGAAAAGGAGGGAGTTGAGAGCCAATAATATCCAACATTCACAGCTGCTACAACACCGAACAACCAGCTACCTGGAGAAGGGGATCTGAATGGGATAGTAACAGTGTCACTACAACTTCTTGGGTAAGATGCAAAATTTTAGAATTATGTATTTCTAGGCAATACATTTTATATAATAAACTCAATTCTTATTAAGATGTGAAAGATTGATATCAAGTCCTTGGAAGAACTATGGGTTCCATCAGTTTAGGGAGAAGTGAGAAAATCACAGATGATGCCAATGAGGGGCATCAAAAAGATTTTAGTAGTTTTATATGTAGTGTCAAAAATTTGCATTATTTAAATAAAACATGTAGAGGAATTATACAGTGTTTTTAACTACAGGAAAGATTATAGGTATGGTGAGTGAAAACTGATTACCTGAAAAATATTCACATGAGAAATTACCCATCAGAATATGTGTTGCATTCTTATGGAGTTATGCAATATCCAAAGGAAAGCACATGGATAAAGCTATCTCATGTTTATGCTTTGAGTAATCACTGAAGGCTTCTAAGCCTGAGAAAAATGTGTTCCGGGGCTCCGGGCCTATTATGGATTATCTTTTGGCTTGTAAAGACCCGATGAAACTCTTTAAGTTCAAAGGTTAAGTACAAGGATCTGGTTGTGCATCAGAGCAGGGGTATTTCTTCCAGTCTGGAGTTCTGAGTGCTCCTAGATTTCCCTAGACAAGATCAAAGTCTCTACTATCAACCTATGAGAAAATAAGACTGAGATCTGGAAACGTAGGCACCATTCATTCTGGCATTCCTTATAGGGGCCACTTGCATGGTTATCAGAATAACTAGAAAAGGCTAAGAGCATGTGGAGAATTTGAGTGATGTCTCTGGGGCTGTGTTGTGCATAGGAGCTCCTGAGGGAAAGCTACAGGTCTCATTGACCCTAAGACCTGCCCAGGGTGGATACTGAGTGCGGTACAGACAGCTGTGGACACTAAACCCTATCATCTTTCCTCTTGGAGACACAACTGGAAATCATTTTCCAGCCTCTCTTTCAGTTGGGTGAGGTCATGCATATTAGTTACCTCTTGCTGTGTAATAAGTTACTCAAACCTCAGGAGTTCAAACCATCACACAGTTATCTCACACAGTTCCTGGCAGTCAAGTGATCCAAGAATTCCATGTGGCTCAGCAACATGGTTCTGGCTTCAGGTCTCTCACTAGGTTGCAGTCAAGCTATCGACTGGGGATGCTGTCATCTCAAAACTCATCTGGAATTGGAGAATCTGCTTCCAAGCCGACTCACATGGCGGTTGTTGTCTCCTTGCTGGCTATCTACTAGAAATTTCTTAATATGTGGGTTTCTTCCTAGGGCGTCTCACAACATGAGTGAGTGATTCAAGAGAAGGCAAGCTTTGAATGGAAACAGAAATCTCTTATAATTTAATCTCAGAAATTGTACCATCACTTTGGACAGATGCAAGATGAGGGATATCACAGGGGCGTGAAGACCAGGAGGCAATGATCTCTGTGGGCTGTCTTGGCACTGTGTTCTGGCCAGTGGAATATGGGTGAAAGTGATCTATACTATTCTCAAACCAGACACACAGAAAACACACTCTACAATATTCCATGTTCTAATTATTCCATGTTCAAGCTTCTCTGTCCTAATTATTTAGTTTAATAGTGATGTCTTCAATGACTCACAGAGGAACAAAAAGATAATAGAAACCTGAGTCCATGATTGACTGAACAGAGCAGAGCGTCTGTGACATAATGGACAAACAAATCATTATTGTGTGACACCACTGAGATCCCTCTTTTCCCTCTTCTTTCTTTCCGTCTCTACCTCCTTGCTTCATTCCTCCCTTCCTTTCTTCGTTTAGAAAAGTTAGCTCCCCTTGAAGTGTTTGTGTGTATGTGCATAGGTATGCATTTTTTTTCAGAATTTATACATTTTGTTTTTTCACAGATTTATTAATATGTAATTGTTAATATATTTGATTTTTGTGGTTTTTTTCTCTATTACATTAGCCTTGGCTATCCTTTAATATGTAAACTTTCAGAAGTCAGGATTCCTATATTCTATTTTGTTTCTATTTTCCTATAGCAACCAGGCCATTATACTCTACCTGGGCAATTATTATCTACAGATTGATCATATGGATCTTATTTTCAACATAAGGAGAAAAGATGTTCTATGATACTTTAGCAAGAAAAAATTCTCAGATTTGATTCTAAAGAAAAGTATAATGAAATTCTTAAAAGTTGGACTTTATAAACAAGAATTAAATTTTCAATCCAGTATTCAGCCAACCTATCTTATTAAACATAAATGCAAAATTTAATGCGATAGATGAAGTTATGTAAAAGCATATTTGTAACCTAAGTGTCTCTGGAGAAAGTAACCTGCACTAGCCTTTTTATTTATTAATCAATTGAAACTTTTATTGAACACAAACTATATTCCGTAAATATCTTTAATTTTACCTGTTAGATGAAACATTGCTCTATAGACTTGCTGTATTTAAACTGATGTATATTAGAATCTATATACCTAGGCATCAAGAGTTTTATTTTCTCAAAACCATTTACATCATAACCCTTCACTGCATTAGCAGTTAGCTGCATTGACATTATCTTCATCTTCCAACTCCTGAAATGAAAGCAGAGGGCTTTTCTCATTTCCTGTATCAAAGGCTTTCAGTTTTTCAGGCTAAAGGCATAAATGAAGTGTGGTAACTAGAGGAAATATTAACATCATTTAAAATTAGAGATACTTCTCCTTTGAAAGGTTACCCTGACTTTAAAGTTTTGAAGGTAATTAACAGCACAAACCTGCGTGGGACCCCATTGGCTGTGATTCCACCTTTTATTGCTCTGTCTGGAAGACAGATGAAGCTGGCCATGGGTACATAAAATTCCTGACACATTAAGTTTTGGGGAGACTTAGGCAAAAGTAGAAACTGCTGTTCCATTTACATGGATAAGAAGTAATATACCCTGTTTTTACATAGCATCAAAAACAGTGAAAATGGCATTAGCCTTATTTTGGGGCTCAGATAGACATAGAGTTCTTGTATTTTGGCAGAACTCACTTTTATTTCTATTTGAGCACCAAATTCAATTAAAATGAAGTGCATACAGATGCTACTTTCTACTGGGTCCTATAATTGGAAGCTCTGAAGGTAATACCCCTTTGAGTATCAAATCATAAATAACAATCCCATTTGTGAGACATTAGTTTGCTCTTGTCAATTATCTAATGGCAGAATTTCTTCTCAACTCTGATTATTCTCTACATAAATAATTTCTCCTTCCAATTTCTATTGATTTCCTCTGTGCTTTATAGAAAACTATTGATTTTTGTTTTCTTGTTGATTCTATCCTTCATTTAATTTGATATTAAGCAAAATATTTTTCTGTTTGTAACACAGCAAAATCCTAGGAAAAATAGGAAGTCAGGGCCACTTAAATTTATAAATGTCTTGCTGATCTACTCTTTGAATTATCTGTGGTGAATACTATAGTGAAGCAGTGAACTCCTCACTGCCCTCCCCACTGCAGCTCTTAGTGTTACACATACCCAGAAATCATCTGTGTTGCAATCAATGCAGAATTGAGCTTTGGGAAATAAAATTTAAACTAATGATGAGAAAATCAGGTTTGCTATTATGAAGTAAAATAAATCTAAAAACACAAAATAAATCTCCACACATACTTGCATATGTACACATATAATATATTCTTCAAGGAGATGTATGGGTGGGATTATTTTTTGTTCCATGAGGATTTTTGCATGATGAAGGGTGATTCAGGATGAGAGGAGGCCCACAATCTCCAGGGGCTGTAGCAAGAGCTGTGACTGCGGTTGGGGCAGAGGCGTCCAGTCTCTGGCCTTCGGTTGCCTGAGTATCCTGGTGCAGCTCAGTGTGACTCATTACAGATTTCTACAACAATGACTTTGACAGATTATGCCTCCTGCCATGATCTCAACCTCAAAATCCATAGGTTAAAATCTGAAGCCTGACATCAGTGATATTAATATAATATCACTGATGAGGTATATCATCAGTGATATACCTCATCAGTGATATTATATTAATATCATTGAGAGGTAATTAGATTTGGTGGCCAGTCTTGAATGGGATTAGTGTCCTTATAAAAGATACTGCAGAGAGCTAGTTAGCCCTTTCCACCATGTGTGGATAAATCAAAAAGGCACTGTCTTTGAAGAATGGGCCCTCATGAAACACTGAATCTGCCAGCAGCTTGATCTTGGACTTCCAGCCTCCAAAACTGTGAGAAATTAATGGTTGTTATTTATAAGCCACTAGTTTCTATCATATTTTGTTGTAGCAGCCTGAATAGACATAGACATCTCCCTGTGTCCACAACCCTCTGTGATATGACTGTGCCATTACTTCCATCAAAAAGTCAAGTCTATTTTTCTAACCCTTTAATCTGCTCTGGACTCAAACCCATCTCGACTAATAGAATAAGGTAGAAGTAATGTGGTGCAACTGTCAAGGGAAGGAAGTTTGAGGCTTACAGCTTATGGTTTTGCCCTCCTAGAACCATTTCTTGACATAGTACAAAGAGCCCAGGATGAAAGACCACATGGAGAGAGATTCCCAGTTTCCTCATGTCCCAGCCAAGCCAATACTCAGCCAACCTGCAAGATAATTGCCCCTGGATGTGTGAGTCCAGATGAGACACAAAAGAATCAGCAAGAGAAACTGTAGAAGTGTGAGAAATAATAAATCCTTGTGTGTTTTTCTTCAGCTTTTTATTTTGACATACTTTAGACTGAAATAAAACTTGCTAAAGTAATATAGAAAATTTTCATAAACCTCTATGAGCTTCCGTTAATATTATCATGACATAGAACCATACTATAATGATCAGAACCAGGAAATTAATATTGGTATGTTACTATTAACTAAAGACCTTATCCAAATTTCACCTTTTTTTTTTCACTAGTGTCTATTTTCATTCATGTTTCAAGATCCAATACAGGATTCACTGCATTTAGTTTTGATCTCCTTAGTGTTTTCTGCTCTATCCCAACTCCTAAATCTTTCCTTGTTTTTCATGGTTTTGACATGGTTGAAGAGTACTGAACAGTTATTCATGAAACATTTATCAACTTGGGTTTGACTGAGGCTGTGCATTTTAGGAATGACGTGGGGTACTTCTCAGTGCATCATACCTAGAAGTCCATCATGCTAAGTTAGCTTTTTGCTAGTGGTTAATCACCTAAAACAGGAGGCTAACATGGTTTCTTCCTGATTATTCCATTTTAAAGTGATTATATTACCTTTTGTAGTAAAAAATGTCTTGGAAGAGATATTTTAGAATATAAAAATGATTGTTTTAAGCTGCTAAATTCTGGAGTGTGGTGTAACTAAATCACAGATATGGAGATAGATGATTAGATAATGGATAGCTGGATGGATGGATAGATAGATATATAGATAGATAGATAGATAGATAGATAGATAGATAGATAGATGATAGACAGATAGGCAAAAGTGAGGCTGGCAACTTCTTTCAGGAAGGTGAGGTTAGTGAGGCCAGGGAGTGGAAGACAAAGAAGGATCTATGAAGTTTGGGTATCCATGACAGTTTTCGTTATAGATTTGTGGATGAAGGGTTTAGTGACATTCTGGTGTAGCAATGTGTTATTTAAGAACCAGAGAAGAGAGGAAAGTGTTAGTGTGTGTTTTTAAAAGAAGAAACAAAGGCTAAACATGGGGTTTGACTTAGCACTTGAGTAAGGATAGAAACATTTTTAAATTACTTTCAGTAATTTGACTACAATGTAATCTCATAGGAATGTGTAGAGTCCTAGGATTTCTTAACAATCAGACATATGTTTTGTTTTTCTTGAGGGGTAGTTATAAGGTGCTAAGGCAGTGGGCAGAACCAGATATTCTTTACACAAGGTAATAGGCAGTAGTTCCCATCCCTCTGTTTGTGTAACATGAATGGGCATCTGCTTATTGAAAAGAAGTCAGCCATCCATGGATCAAAAGCAAGGCAGGGTATAAGTCAGAATGTCCTTTCTCAAAAAGAAGGAGGCTGATCTCTTGATCTTCCTATTGAGTTTGTAATGGGGCTTATGTGAAAAGGACCTGGCCATGACACAGAACCCGAACAACCCTTTATGCAGCTAATGAGAGAAAGAACAACAAGGTATCTAGGAAGTTGCAGAGTAGAACCGCAATTTTGTTTTGTTTTGTTTTGTTTTTTTCTTTTTTAAATATAATTAATTTATTGAGTTTCCTGGCACTGGTAATTTAGGAGAAAGTGGAACAAAGTCCTTGAATGGATGGAGTTTATATTTTAGTGCAAGAGAGTGACAGTAAATAAGTACATAATTTAATATACATTGTAGATAGTTCCATGTAAAATTGCAAAGACAAATAAAGCTTGGCAGAATGAAAGAAACTGAGGGGATGTATTAGTCCATTTTCACATTGCTATAAAGAACTACCTGAGACTGGGTAATTTATAAAGGAAGTAGGTTTAATTGACTCACAGATCTGCATGACTGGGGAGACCCTAGGAAACTTAAAATTATGGCAGAAGGTAAAGGGAAAGCAAGGTACGTCTTACATGGTCCTGCCAGCAAAAGAGACAAAATGCATGAGGGGGTAACTTCCAAACACTTTTAAATCATCAGATGTCAAAAAAAAAAAAAAAAAAAACTCTCACTGTCATGAGAACAGCATGGAGGAAACCACTCCCATGATCCAATTGCCTCCAACCAGGTCCTTTGTCTGACATGTGGAGATTATAATTTCAGATGAGATTTGGATGGGGACTCAGAGCCAAACCAAATGTATTTGCTATTGTGGAAAAGATGGCGAGGGAAGACCTGCTGAAGATATGATAATGATTCCATAGACGATAAAGGGCCATTGGGGTAGGACATTGGGGGCCAGGCTGTGAGAGTCACCTGCTAGGCAGATGGGTCCCAGGGAGAAGTGCCCAAAGGCACGTAATACAGCAACATGTAGATGTACAAGGCAGGTAACATGTGTCAAGGAAGACTGTTGGCAGATAACAGAGCCATCTGTGGTCATAAGACAGGGATCTGTGACTGGGATCTGTGCACCATCCAGGTCTGCACATAGACTTGAAGGGGCACATGAATTTGGATAGAAAAAAGCTTACATTGAATTGGATACAAGTCCCTATAGTATGAAAATAGATTACTAGTTTTCAAATGTTTCATCAGAAGCCCTTTTTCTTTTTATTCAGATAAAATCTGCATAACTATTACTATGTAAAACAAGAAAACAAAAATATACCACTTTGTTGGTTGTAGTAAGTTTCGTTGACTCAGAGGTACTCACTGTTGATCATCCCTTGAAGCACAGTTATTTGCAGATTACAGTGTCAGAACCTCTGAATCAGTGCTTCTCCCATTCCTTTGAATACTGTCTTGTCCCACAAGCCTATAAGTGGATATATCAAGAGCTTTCAGATGTGGCCAGTGGGGAGAGGCACATTAAGGAGCTGGGCAGGTCATTCAAATCCATGTCTTTGTGAGCATATGTGGACAGTTGAGCAGTCATTCTATGTGTTTCTCCACAGATTTTCTTCTGTTCAGGCTCACTTTGGCCAGCTGTCTGACAATGACCTAGAGAAGCCAGATCATGACCAAGTCCACATTGTCCCAACAGATCTTGAGCTTTTAAAATAGTATATGTGGACTTGGAAATGTAGGCACAAAGTGGTATGTTATGAATATGTTAACATAATGAAAAAGAGAAATAAATGCAGTCACTATTGATCAGTGGCATAGCATAATTTACCTAACTTAAGAAAATGATTTACATATCAGCCTATAATGCAATTATGCCTTGACATGAAAATCATTTCCCAAGCTGTCTGTGCTCTGTGGATTAAGAAGGGGTGACAAAAAAAAGAAAAAAGTAAGTAGAGATGGAAGGAAGCTTTTTCTAGACTCTGATTGTGTCTTGCTTACTTAATTTACAATGATCTCAAATAATATTTTAGAATGGCTGTCACTAGAAATTAGATCTTTGATAATAAATCCCATAAGTAGATATCTCCTCAGATTTTGTTAAAATGTTTTGTTGTCCATTTGAGGTTTTTAAGGAGCCGTCTATATTTTAAAAATGTTAGAACAGTCATAAGTTACCTTCCTCTTTAGGCTTCTCTTTAGGCTTCTCAAGAGGAGAACTGTTATTGCATTTGTTTTTCGGGAAAGTGCACATAAAAGGCATAAATCATCACAGATTATGCAAGAGGGTTCATGAGCTTTCCAGTGGTTGATGTGAAAAGGAGATGAAATTTAGCCAAATTAGGGAGAAATTTTTTACAGGTTTGTCTTAGAAGAAAACAAGGAAAATAAGTATGATAGGCTTCCTGTTACTAGAAAGGATTTAGGCCTACATTAAAAAAAAAAAAAAATCCAAGAGCAATACTAGACTCTACAATGTAAACTATACTACAGGCCTTAAAATGTGCTACACTCAGTTCCCTTTTCAACTTCTTTTGTCAATTATCAATTTCCCAAAAGATCTTTAAATACACCTATTGATCGAACAAAGCTAAGATTGTTAGATTTATTTCAGTGAAGTAAAATATGTGTTAGTCTGTTTTGTGTTGCTATAAAGGAATATGTGAGACTGCGTAACTTATAAAGAAGAGAGGTTCATTTGGCTCATGGTTCCACAGGCTGTATACGAAGCATGGCACTGGCAACTGCTTCTGGTTTGGACCTCAGGAAGCTTTTACTCAGGGTGGAAAGTGAAGGGGGAGCAGGTATGTCCCATGGTGAGAGAAAGAACAAGAGAGAGATGCCAGGCTCTTTTAAACAACCAGCTCTCTAGTGAACTAATAGTGCAGCAACTCATTCATTACCACAAGGAAGGCACCAAGCACTCATAAGGGATCTGTCCCAACCACCCAAACACCTCCCACCACGTTTCACCTCCAATATTAAAGATCACATTTCCACATGAGATTTAGAGAGGGTGAACATCCAAACTGTATCACCACTTTCATAGGTCTTGGTGATGGCTCAGTAGGGAGAAATAGAGAGATGATCTATAGAGGGTTTTAGGGGTAGGACTGGTGGATTTTAGAGTGGGTTTTGGAACATGAGAAACTGTTTGTGACTGGGCAGAATTTATGACATAATAGCTTTGGGTTACTGAGCAAAACTGGTAAGGCTCCTGAAAAAAAGACTTGGTAAGCATACTATTGCTCATAGTATTTAAGTAATTTCAATTGTTTGCAGTCTTCCTAGAAGAATAATTTTTTGGAGCAAGTAGCTATGTTATTTTGCTTGTTTTTGTGCTATTTAACATAGAGATAGAAAAATATCCCCATTCTCAGTGTTATTTAACTCAGAGATAGGAAATTATGTTGGTTTCAGTTCTCATTTCCAATCCTGCAATTCTGTACTTTTTTCTTTGATACGGCAACATTTTTAAGAAAATAATAATGATCAATCTCTCTTTTGGATTTCAAAATCATCTTTTTGTACTGATCAGCAATTAATATACAGAACCAAAAGTTTTCTCCCTCGCTTTGTATTTGATTTTATACATTGTATACTGACTAAAGACATTTGTTCATTTAATGTTTTGCAAGCATAATATTTGCCAGCTGAAGAGTTAGAAAAAATACCCAAAGCAATTTTGTGCCCAGGATTCATAAATGAAAATACATTAACTATGAGATCTTTAAGTTTCTGGTATTCGGTTAAAAAAAAAGCTTTGATAGATTTTAGTGAGGGTGTATTGTTTGATTATATATTTGCTTGCTTATTCTTAACATAAGGTTGATTGGATAGTTGAGAATCATGGAAGTAACTTCCAGGAGTTCTGGATAATCTTGACTCCCATTGTGCTCAGTTTTAGCTCTGATATGTAAAGAGATTTGAAGTTATCACTCTTATTCTTGAAGCGAGATAAAGCCAAATAAACTAAAAATCAAAGCATTTCCTTGGAGTTATCAGATAACATTGGTCACAGGGCAAACCACTACACGAAATCTATAGAAACAGGCAAACACAGAGTGTTGCAGACAAGATGTACTTAACTGCAGCAGAAGCTGTTGGGGCCATAAATTGGTAGAAAGACTTAAATGGGAATTTTGATGAACTGCTGAAAGCTGAGTGTGGATTAGTACGGGAATGAAAAATTTCATGGGACTGTAATCTTAGGGCAGAGCCTACACCAAGAAACACAAGGAACTCTTTAAGTTTTAATGGTAAAGATTTGAGAAAGACTCCCTCATGGTTCAGTACGTAAGGGGAGTAAACCTTGTGAAATATATCCAGAGCAGTCTCCATAAAAAGGCATACTCTCTAGGGAAAAAAAAATGACTTTGTCAGAACTTTATTCCAGCTAGAAGGAGAGCATTCCCCCCAATCCAGTCCTCTTCTCTCTAGCGTTCCTGCCTCACCTAAGAAGGTATAGAAAAGATAAGAAACACCTGTAAATGTCACAGTCCTGAGACAGAAGTCCACAAAAATAATAAGGTTTAATCATAAGATTATGAATGTGTCCCCTCTGCCACACTTTACAATGACACCAATAGTACTCCAATATAACCACAGTAGATATTTAGCAGATGAGCTACAGGGTGCAGACTGTCTCTGATGAGTACCTATGAAATTTAATGTCAACACCGGAAATGAAAACAATATAGGTACAGCGAAGATTAAACACAACACAACTCCTAGTCACTTTATATAAAACCTCATGTTAAAGTCGTATTTACTCCAATTGTCGTTACCCAATATGCTTTCAGTAAAAGTTTACAAGGCATTCTAAAAGGTTTTATATATTTTTATATATGTGTGTATATATATACATGTGTGTATATATATTTATGTATGTGTGTATATATGTGTGTGTGTATATATGTGTGTGTATATATATGTGTGTGGCAATAAGTTTTCATATATAAAGTCCAAAGCACAAACAAGAAAGCAAAAAGAGTAGACAAATTGGATTCATCACATTTAAAAACTCTTGTTCTTCTAAAAGAAATACAAAGAAAGTAAAAATATAACTGATAAAATGGAAGAATTTTTAAATTATATAACTAATATGGGGTTTATATTTAGAATTTATAAAGAATACTTGCAACTAAACAATAGACAAATAATGCAAATAAAAATTGGGGAAAGACATTTCTCCAAAAATATGTACTAATGGCCAGTAAACACATGAAAAGCTGCTTAATATCATTAGTAATCATAGAAATGCAAATTAAAACCACAATGAGATACCATTTGAAACCAACTAAGTTGGCTATACTAAAAACGCCAACTAATAAATGTTGGCAAGGATGTGGAGAGATAAGAACCATTGGGACTGCAAAATGGCGAAGCAATTTGGAAAACAATCTTGAAATTTCTCAAAACTTAAAAATAAAGTTACTATAAGAACTAGCAATTATACTTTTAGGTATGTAATTAAGAGAAATGAAGACATATTTTCACTGAAAAATTTATACACCAAATTTCATAGCAGCATTTTTTATGACTGCTAAAAGACAGAAACAATACAAAATCTTACTGAGTGATGAATGGGTACACAAAATGTGATATATCCATATAATGGGACATTATAAATAAAGCACTTATCATTGTACACACTGGATAAACCTTGAAAACATTATGCTAAGTGAAAGAAGCCAGTTCAACAAACACATTTTCTATGGTTCCATTTATTTGAAATATTCAGAACAGAGAAATCCATAGAGACAAAAAACACATTAGTGACTGCCTAAAGCTAGGAGAAGTAGGTAGGGGAAAATTGGGTAATTTTGCTTCTGGGGTGTTGATGATGTTCTACAATTTATTGTGGTGGTGGTCGCACAGCTCTGTCAATATACTAGCAGGCTTTAATTATATGCTTAAATGGGTAAATTGCATGCAATGTTAATTATATCTCAAACAATTGTTACAAAAATTAATCACAGAATTAAAGGCAAAATGGAAAATATACAACTTCTGCAAGAAAAACATAATGATCTTGGGTTCAGTGATGAGTTTTTAGATACAACATCAAAAGCATGATCCGTGAAAGAAAAGAAAACATGTTAAATTGGACTGTATTAAAATTAAAACACTTCTGATCTGTGAAAGACGTTGTTAAGAGAACAGAAAGACAAATCACAGACTGGAGAAAGTATTTGCAAAAATTATTTGATAAAAGACTATCCAAAACATGCAAAGGACTTTCAAAACTCTATATAAAAATCAACCCAATTAAAAATGGAAACGATCTGAACAAATACTTCACCAAAGAAGATACGCAAATTGCAAATAAGCATATGTAAAGATTTTCAACATTATTTATCATTAAAGAGTTTCAAATGAAAATAACAGTGAGATATTGCTGTAAGCCAATTAGGATGATCACCCAAAAATGACATTACTAATTGCTGACAAGTTTATAGGGCATTAAGAACTCTCATCAAGGCTAGTGAGAATAAAAATGGTATAGCCTTTTGGAAGACAAATTAACAGTTTCTAGAAAAACTAAGCATAATCTTACCATAACCCAGCAATTGTGCCTTTATTTACTAATCTGATTGGAAAACTCATGTTCACACAAAGACCAAAAACCTACACATGAATGTTTAATGCAGCTTTATTTATAATTTCCTACAACTAGATACAACTAAGTAAATACAAAATACCTTCTTCAACAGGTAAATACAAAAACAAATACAAAAATTTCCTACAACTAGATAGAACCTAGTAAACAAAAAATACCTAATTCAACAGGTAAATACAAAAACAAATGATTGCATATCCATACAGTAGAATATCAGTATAAACTCATGTTTAGCTTAATATAGACACAGATGGTTGCACATAGGAATAATTATGTATATATGTACATTCACATGTTATTATACACAAATATATTTCCCCATTCTGTTAGTAAAGAGGGTTTAGAAGAAATAGTATTCCAATAGCAGCAAGCACATCTAATATTCAAATCTAAGTTTCTAATGCCATCCCCCTATAAAAGGAACAAGGGATCCTTAGAGAAATGGCTGATTCTATGACTATGACAGGAGATAAGCCTGGAGAATCTTGCAGGGTCAGAAAGTAAAGATGTGCTTCAACAAACAAACAAATAAAACCCCACAGTAATGGAAATATATTAATGAAACAAAAGAGCCAGCTGAGTCCAGTGGCCATATCTGAAAAAATCCCAGTAATAAACCAAGGAATAAGTGGTATTCAATTATTACCCAAAGTATAAGATCTGCTTACAGCATCACATAGAGTAGTCCATATTGATATAAATTGTTGAATAAAAAATAATTGGGTAACAATAGAAACATTTCCCATGCAGGAGAATTTCAAATGATTTATATAGATACTTGGCTATCAAAGAGATAGAGCATAATCCTCTGCTCCTTATGTAGGAGTTGCACATAATGATTCCCTTCCAATGACTTATAATATGGAAAGGAAGAGAAAGGAGTAAATGTTCACTGAAAAAACTTGACAAATGCTATCTCAGCCAGGTGATCAATGTTAACATCAATAGTGATGTTGTGTAGTGTATGTACTTTTGATATGATATGATGAGATAACACTTCATTCCTGTGGTCTTCCTAAACAGCCAGTCAAATATGGAAAAAAAAGAAAAAAGAAAACAACAATAACAACAACAACAGAAAAAAACAGACAAATCTCATTTGAGGATATTCTACAAAATACCCAACCAGTACTACTCAAAACTGCCCAGGTCATCAAAATGGACCAAAAAAAACAAAAAACAGAAAATATCACCTACAACAAAAACAAAACAACTAAAGAAATATAAATCAGGATCTTTAGATAATATTGGCTAATTATACATAACAAATGTATCATACCAATATGTAAGAAGTTAAATAACAAGAGAAACTAAGTATCATATATATGAGAACCTTTTTGTATTTTTTCTCAATTATTCCGTAAATCTATAATTATTATAACTAAGTTTATTACAGAAACCATTCCAATCTTTGAGAATATTTTGGGTGAGAATAAACTATGTTGTTGGGATAAATTTATGCAGTACTGAAGTAAAAGAAGGCTACTATTATCCAGGAAGGCTGAGCAAGTTTCTGTGATGTAAACTATTTGTACAGTTTTTCCAAAACTGGTCACCATCTGGGTGAGGCATGAGGATGGCACAAACATTTGGATACTCATCCACATACTTGTCCTTCAGCTCTGAAAAGGCGTGGTTACTTGGTCACAGAGAAATCCTTACACTTTTTCAGTCTGAGGTCTTCAGTTATGAGGTAGGGATGACCTTCAAATAACCTTGAAGCAGCACTACCTGGTCCATTTAGAGTGGCTGTCTGTTAATGCTGACATTTTCCTTTTAAAGTCCATTATGCTTCAGGCAATAGGATACTGGAAAGAAAAAGGAAAAAAAAAAAAAAACAGGGAGAAAAGGCAGCTTGAAATTTATGATCTTATTGTGCTTATGAAATTACAAAAAGGAGCCAGCCTTGTTCATGCTGGCCACAGACAAGTGTAGCGATAACTAAAATTTACAGGGTGCATAAAAAGAGTCCCATCAGCAGAGTGCTGTAAATCCTGGTTGACCAGCCACCCCAGCAAATTCCTGATGGATCATCATGCCCTCAAGTTTAAATGGTTGTTCTTAAGAAGCAAAGGTAAGTGACAGGTTAGATACATAAGCAAACAGTGATCTCATTTCATTCCGTGAATGTGAATGTAGAATGGGTGGGAGGAGAGAAATAACTTACTTAGAAGAATTGAGTAGATGTCTGCAGGAAACTTTCACTCAGGTTCCCACTAGAGGCCACACTTTGAACAAGGCTAGAAGGATACTGAGAGACAAAAACCCATCCTTGGCATCAAAAAGGCTACTTTCATGTATGGAGACAATTTGATAACTTGTGGCAACACAATGAAATGATTCCTCTGGGCCACATAAGCCCAGTGCTGAGTGAGCCAAATGGTGTTAGTATCTTCAGAAGTGTAGATTTTATGCTCAGGGAATAGGATGTTACTGAAGAATTGTAAATAATATGACCTTTTTTAAATTTAGAAATATTATTTGGTTGCAGTGAGAAAAGAAGTCAGGAGCTGTTGTAGTTATCCAGGTAAGAGATGAATGAAATCTTCAACTAGGGCAATGATCATAAGGATAAAAATGCAGAATAAATGCAATGTTGGCATCCTAGTATTTGAGCTAAATAAAATGAGGAGAGAAAAGTCAAAAATCATTCCCTCTTGTCTGGCTGGGGCAACAGGATAATATTGGTGTACTCAGTAAGAGGGGGAGTAATGGAGAAGCAGCAGTGTCTTAAGACATATATTTTGGAAATGGGCTCTGAGATGAAGCATTGCCTGCAGGAGTTGTATGCAGGAATGCTCTCAGGAGATACATCTGTAGGGAAGTCAGGAAGGCAGTACTGGATAGAGAGAGAATCTGATCCATGGTGTGGTTGCTACTGAGGCCTCGGCTGGTTCTCTGCGAGCTCTGAAACTAGAATTGAGACCTTTAGAGGTATCTCATTTTGAAACAAGTGAGCTGGACCTCTATCCCCATGTCAGTCCATCATTGAACTTAATCTACCCCCTGTGAAGGGACTTACCTTTCAAAAAAAATGTATTTTTTACATTTTTACATTTACATTACAACCCAGGACAATTCCTAGTAAGGGCTGCAGCCACAGATACATACCCCCAGCATTAAAGGAATAGCTGTGTTTACTCTGAACAGGGGATCAGGAAAAGTAACACAGTTATCTACCACAAAGTATTTTTTGTGGGACTAAGTATTAATGGAGTTATTAATTTGGGGGAGTAAAGAGTTCTTAGACTCCAAATTCAAGAAAGAATATGACCAATTGTTTTTTGACTATAGCAACCTTAACTACCTGTATCAGTTTTAAATTGGTTTCCACTGACATCAGTTCCAGGCTAGCCTGTCAGCAACAGCTTCACTCCTGTGAACATGCTTCAGAAAGGCAGCCAGGCTAATCCAACCAGCAACAGCCTCATTGAAGTCGTCACATTTCCATATCTTGACTTGGGCTCATCTGTGAGATTTCTAGATATAGTTGTCATGTGGGCAGTTCACCAGTTGTACAAATTAACATAAGCCTGGAATAGAGATCAGACTTGAGAATAAGTTCTAATTTATTTACTTACTTTTGAGATGGAGTCTCACTGTGTCGCCCAGGCAGGAGTGCGGTGGCACGATCTCGGCTCACTGCAACCTCCGCCTCCCCAGTTCATGTGATTCTCCTGCCTCAGCATCCCAAGTAGATGGGATTACAGACATGCACCACCATGCCCCACTATTTTTTGTATTTTTAGTAGAGGCGGGGTTTCATCATGTTAGCTGGCTGGTCTCGAACTCCTGACCTCAGGTGATCCACCCACCTCGGCCTCCCAAAGTGCTGTGAGTACAGGTGTGAGCCTCCCCGCCAGGCCTTGGGAATAAGTCATTGCAGCTATCAGTTCATGGACACTATCTGGAGCTATGAGGACAGAGACGTTTCTTAGAAGAATGTAGAAATTGAGGAACAGAAACACATCTGGAAACCTAAGAAATCACCATCAATTGCAACGACATTTCTAAAATTTTAAGATGCATATGAATCACTTGGGAATCTTTTTAAAATGCAAATTCTGTGGTTCAGTAGATCAGGTGTAGGACCCAAAATTCTATACGTATAAAAAAGACATCCTGGTTTTATAGATGTTATTGATCCACAGATCACATTATGAGTAACAAGAAGTTAAAACATGAAAAGAAGAGGAGACCTAAAAGGTGAAGCAGAAAGACCCAAGGAGCTCAGAGGAAAAAAAGATGATGTTGATGTTCCAAATGCTAAGACGATTTAGGTTGAAGAAGACAGGAATTGTTGAGATATCAAATCTAGACATGATTTGGGCAATCATGGAAAGGCTCAGTTGCTTAGAAGGTCCTGGATAACCACGTGTCCCTTACCTTCTCGGAGTAACATAAACACACGGAAGTCATTTGACACGGATCCATCTACCACATTAGTTGAGGTTACTTTACTAAGAAACAGAACACTATACAGAGAATAAAGCTGGGGAGAATAATTTATATGGACATTGGAGAAAATGAGGAGGCAGAGAAATGAGATTAGTGGGAACAAATTGGAACTGAGTAGAAGGATGTAGAGGAGATTATGAGAACCCAAGAAAAAGACATTAGCAAAAAGAGAGAGTTCTATAAGGGTAGAAAAGGAGAAAATGAAGGTAGATATTGCTTGTTTGACATTACTACCACAAGAGTCCTAAGCCCAAGAAGCACAAGAAATGAATACATTTATCAAAAAACAAATGGGTGAAGAAATGAGTGAGCATCTCAAATACATTGATTCACACAAAAGTTTTGAGGAGTGGGTGCCTTAGCTTGGCTTCCCCTGAAAACAGACTGTGACTTTTGGGGGCAGATAGTTTATTTGGGAAGCAATACCCTGAAGCAAAGGGGTAACACAGGAAAGCAGCGAAAGCCAAAACAGTGGACGTGATCACGGTCACAGCTGTTGTCCATGGACTTCTGAAAAGCTTAGAGAATTAACTTCCAAGGTGTTCACCCATATTGACACCAGTTCCTCTTGGTAGAACATTATCCTGTGAAGAAATGAACCCTCTACACTTCTAGCCTGTTTTTCCTGTGGGTTCAGAGGAGGTCCTGAGATAAAGAACAAGGAGATGCTCACATTCCTTGCTGGCGATTGGATGTTGCCCATAGAGATGACTCTGACCCCACATGAAAATGTCCACTACAGCTGCACCTGCAATGAGAGGCAAAACGAGTGATGCATGTAAGGTACCAAAGGCACAGGCCACGAGGGGCTAATACGGTGCATCTGCAGACGCTTTTTGAGACAATACACTTTTCAGTTTCTGAGTCCAGAGTGCTAATAAAAAATAATTGTTAAATTGAGTTGCCTGGTAAGAGCTGAACAGTCTGGAAGCTACAAACAGCCAGTATTTCCGTGCAAATAGATGTTCTGTAAATACTTCCTTGGCAATTCTGTTCTCCCTAATTAATTGGCCAAGCTAAGCCTTTGCAAGCAGCAGTATAAGAGGTAAAACTTCAGCATGGTCCCTGCCAAAATCATCACGAATCTTGAATTAGTCGGATGTGAATTAATGAGCTTTTAGCAAAGCATGTTTTTTGTCAGACATATTGATCCTGGAGTGAAACAGCCCATTAAAGCCTATAATTAAGATGCAGTTTCTGTTTGAAGATGAAGTGCCTGGGCAGGGACAAATTATGAGATGCTTGTTCCTGTGAGGCTGACAGGTGATCAGGGGATGAACGTGTATTAGGAGTTTCTCGTTTCCCTCCTGACAGGAAATGACAGCCACATTTGAAATGAAACAAATGGAGTTTATGCAATTATTTAGACCTAGAAGCAAGAAAATCTCCAAATCACAAATTACCCGGTAGAAATACTTTTCCTACCAAGTAAAAGGAAGTTGTTTTGTTTTAGCTCACTCAAGCCTCCCCTTGCCTGCTTTCTTACTATAATGGGTGGGTGGGTAATCAGACCTCCTTTACCAGGAAATTTCCTTTAATAAGTGCTTGGAGTGTTAGCATAATAGGGACCAAAGGGAGAGTGGGGAATGTGGGGAGGGGAGTTTTGGCTCCGGCTAGGAGGGGACCTTAGGACCTGCGATGGAGGAGGGTCTGGAGCAAATTGCTGATGAGGGATAGGAAGAAAATGCAGACACTGCTGCATTTTCATTTTGGAAGATTCAGGAAATGTTCTATTTTTCTCTACCATATTTGGCACAGGTAAATTTTTCTTTATTCTTTTCTCTCTCTTTTTTTTTTTTTTTTTTTTTTTTTTTTTATTTTGTTGATCTTTTCAAAAACTAGCTCCTGGACTTACTGATTTTTTTGAAGAGTTTTTTTGTGTCTCTGTCTTTTTTTTTTTGAGGAAAGTGAAGGAGTGCTGAGGTCCAGGTGAATTGGGCCTGAGGTGAAGACAGACTGTTCGAAGCCAGGACATGGTGCAAATGAGTTCCTTTAAAGGACAGGTTTGAGAAAAGAAAACACATAAACTCTGTCTCTGCAGAGGAGAAAAGGGAGGAAGAAGAAAGAGCAAGGATTTAAGGAGACAGGCAGGCATTATACAAGTTTCTTTTCCTTTTTTTTTTTTTGCACTATTTGTTTTATTTTATCTTATTTTAGACTCATAGGATGCATGTGCACGTTTGTTACATGGGTACGTTGCATACTGGTGGGAATTGAGCTTCTAGGGTAGCCATTACTCACATGGTGGACATTGTACCCAATAGATAAATTTTCAGCCCTCACCACCCTCCCTCCCACACCCTCTGGAGTCCCCAGTGTCTGTTGTTCCCATCTTTATGAACATGTATACTCATTGTTTAGCTCCCACTTACAAGTGAGGAGATGAAGTGTTTGGTTTTCTGTTTCTGAGTTAGTTCACTTAGGATAATGGCCTCCAGCTCCATCCGTGTTGCTTTTGAGAATATGTTTTTATTATTTTTATGGTTGCAAAGTATTTCATGGTGTATATATATATATCACATTTTTAAATCCAGCCAACCACTGATGGACACTTAGGTTAATTTTATGACTTTATTATTGTGGACAGCACTGTAATGAACATACAAGTGCAAGTGTCTTTTTAAATAATGATTTCTTTTTTCCCTTTGGTAGATACCCAGTAGAGGTATTGCTGGACCTAATAGTAGTTCTATTTTTAGTTCTTTGAAAAATTTCATACTGTTTTACGTAGAGGTTGAATTAATTTACATTTCCACTAATAGTGTATAAGTGTTCCCTTTTCTCTACATCCACACCAACATTTGTTGTTTTTGACTTTCTAATAATAGCCATTCTGTGTGAATCATTGCAGATGATACCTGACTAATAACAGCAGCTGTTTCTTCTCCCCCACCTGCCACCACACAGCTTTAGATGTTAATATCCAAATTTCTACTTAACACTTCCCCTTGAATGTCTAGTAGGCATTAAAAATTTGCTTAAATAAGTGTTCCTGTAATTCCCCATTCTAAGCTCTACTTGCAAATATTCCTGTCCTCAATTAATGACAACACTACCATTATTCAGGTGAAAACCTTTTGTGTCAACCTGATTCACTGCTTTACCTGGCAGTTCACATCGAATCCGTCACCAAACCCTGAAGAATTTAGCATTAAAATAGATGATATCCAGATTTTAACCACTTTTTATTATCTTTACTGCTATTACCTGTTCAGATGATTATTATTTCTTACATGGATTAGCTAGGAATTGATCTCCCTGATCATGCAAGTCACAGTGACGTGGTTAAAAACTAATTCAGGTCATTTAGAATCAAAGCAAAAGTTCTTAAACCCCTACAACCCTGTATAAAGTGCCTCAACCCTTTACTTGCTGATCTCACTCTCTCTCTCTTTTACACTCAGGCCGTGAGCTTCTCACGGTTCTTTGAACAAATCACATGTGCTCCCACCTCAGTGTCTTTGCACCTGCTCTTCCCTCGGCTTAATATACCTTTTCCATAGATGCAGCTGTGGCTTGCTCACTTCATCCTTTACATTTTCTTAAAAAGTCACCTTCTTGGTAAGGGCTTTTGTGGGTACCCCTGACACTTCATATCCCCTCTCCTGCTTTATTAACTACTCACAATATATTTGATACAATTGAACATAATAACCATAACACTATACTTTTACTTATTTAGTTTTCTTATTTTTTACTTCCCTTCATTAGAATGTAAGTTCCATGAAGGTAGAAACATTGATCTATTATGTTCAATGTGTATGCTGGTACCTGACACAGTGTCTGACACATAGTAAGTGCTCAATAAATGCTTTTAACAGTTTTACTGAGGTATGATTGACATACAAAGTGCACATGTTTTATTCATACAATTTGATTCCTTGGAACATATACACACCTGTGATACCATAATCACAATTGAAGTATTAAACATATCCAACACCTCCAAAAGCTTACTGGTAGTCTTTTTATCCCCTTTGGTTGTTTTTATATGTGTGGTAAGAAAACATAAGATCTACTATTGTAACAAAGTTTAAATGCATATTAACGTATTGCTGACTATAGGCACTGTGTTGTACACCAGGTCTCTAGAACTTAAATATCTTGCATAAATGAAACCTCATACCCATACAGCAACAACTTCCCATCTCCCCTGTCTCCTGACCCTGGAAATCATCATTCTATTCTATGCTTCTATGAGTGTGACTATTTTAGGTACATTATATTAGTGGAATCATGCAGTATTTGTCCTTCTGTGAGTGGCTTAGCATAATGTACTCTAAGTTTATCACCAAATCCTGAAGAGTCTTTGTTCTTCCATGTTATAGGAGTTCTGTCTTTTTAAAAACTGAATACTGTTTCATTCTATGTACATACTACAATTTTTAAAATCCACTACTCTGTCAATGGACATTTGAGTTTTTTCCACATCTTGGCTATTGTGAGTAATGTTGTAATGAACATGGGAGTGCAGGTATCTCCTTGAGATTTTGATTTCAATTATTTACAATATATACCCAGAAGCAGGATTGCTGGATCATATGATAGTTTTTTTGGAGGAAACTCCAAACTATTTTCTGTAGTGGCTGCACCATTTTACGTTCTCACCAACAGTATGAAAGGGTTTCAATTTCTTGAGATCTTCACAAACACTTGTTATATTTTGATAGTAGCCATACATATATGGTCAATTTATCTTTGACAATGGGGAAATGGTAGTGTCTCCCACAAATGATGCTGGGAAAACTTGATATCACATGCAAAGAATCAAATTATCACACTATGCACAAAAATCAACTCAAAATAGATAAATGACTTAAATATTAAGACCTAAAACTATGAAACTCCTAGAAGGAGAAGAACTTCTTGACTTTTGCATAGAGAGTGACTGCTTGAGTATGACACCAAAAGCACAGACAGCAAAAGCAGAAGCAGGTGAATGGAACTACATCAAATGGAAAACAGCTTCTATGTAGCAAAGAAAGCAATCAACAGAGTGAAAAGGTAACCTGTACAATGGCAGAAAACATTTGAAAACCATTTATCTAATAAGAGATTGATAGCTAATATATGTTTTTAAAACAAGGACTTGAATATTATATATGTCCACAGATGTAAAAGTGGACACCAGGTGTATGAAAATGTGCCCAACATCACTAAGCATCAGAGAAATGCAAATCAAAACCAAAATGAGTTATAATCTCTGTTGGGATGGCTACTATTGATAAATGTTTTATGTACAAATAAGTGAATGAATGAATGTGGTTGAAATGGTTGAATGTCAAGTCAGGGTGAAGAATGGGTTATTTGGGCAGTAGGTGGAATACAGAAGGTGGGAGTCAAGTGTTCACTATACTAACATATCTCAGTAAGGGTCAGTATTCATTTTAAACACATCTCATTTACCAAAAATTTACTGGTACTTGAAAGAGTCTACAGTTCTAATTCTCTGATTTTTTTCTTAATTCATAAAGATTACACTACTTTGATTAACAAATTTGGATAGCTAAAATAAAATATATTTGACTTTACATATTTAAATAGTGACAGTACAATTAGTAAGTCTGATGATTATTAATTTTTTTGACTATGCTTAAGTGATTGAATATTTCTAAGAATGATATTGTCTTGTTTTTTACATTGAGTGTTTAATGATTATTCAGAATACGTATGGACCCAAAATTTTCATGTTTTAAAAAATCTTTATACTTCTAAATATAAAAAGAGCTATAACATAAATAATTTCAAGTTCAATTATAATGGTTTCATAGTGAGAGTAAAAATACTCTTTTAAACTTTTACCAACATTTTTGCATTTAGATTGATGATAGAAAACCTGAGAAATAGGTCCTTATTTGTCAACTTGGTTCTCTTTTTCACTACTATACATACTTTAAACAAAAGTAGAAAATCCTAACCCGTACTTATGTGTCGTGAAGGATGGCAGCATATGTTTTGAGTCCATATTCAAATGAGAATACCAGATATTTCTCAGGTATTTCTAAGATATTTCTCAGGCAAATTAGAATACCAAGTATTATCATTTGAATACCAGAAATATCTGATATTCTCATTTGAATATGGATTCAAAACATAATGGTGGCTTTCAGTGAAGATAACTTTTAGTGCTGTTGGGTTTTGGGTCAATAGTTACATCCTCCTCAAAGCGGGCAAGACTGAATATTTCATCTTGAGAATGCATTCTTTGTTCTTACTGGTTGCATTAAGATTTGCAAATTATTCTTTTCTTGTTTGTTTTTATATTCTCTTGCATCATTTGAATAATCAAATTCTTTTGCAAAAGTAAATAAAATTATAAAGTTGGCAAAAAGGCAAATTTTCAACAATCAAGTTATTATATAAAATGTAAACATCTATTTCCTTCTTGACCAAGAAGCTAAGAAAATTGTTAGACAAGGATGCCCTCTCTCACCACTCCTATTCAATATAGTACTGGAAGTTCTAGCCAGGGCAATCAGGCAAGAAAAAGAAATAAAGGCATTCAATTAGGAAAGGAGGAAGTCAGATTGTCTCTATTTGCTGTTGACATGATTGTATGTTTAGAAGACCCCATCATCTCAGTCCAAAACCTCCTTAAACTGATAAGCAATTTCAGCAAAGTGTCAGGATACAAAACTGATGTGCGGAAATAACAAGTATACACCTACAACAGACTTAAAGAGAGCCAAATCAAGAACGAACTGCAATTTACAATTGCCACAAACAGAATAAAATACCTAGGAATACAACTAACAAAGGATGTAAAGGACCTCTTCAAGGAGAACTACAAACCACTGCTCAAGGAAATAAGAGAGGACACAAACAGATGGAAAAACATTCCATGCTCATGGTTAGGAAGAATCAATATTGTGAAAATGGCCATACTGCTCAAAGTAATTTATAGATTCAATGCTATCCCCATCAAGCTACCTATGACCTTCTTCACAGAACTGGAAAAAAACCACGTTAAACTTCATATGGAACCAAAAGGGAGCCCACATAGCCAAGTCAATTCTAAGTAAAAAGAACAAAGCTGGAGGCATCACACTACCTGACTTCAAACTATGGTACAAGGCTACAGTAATCAAAACAGCATGGTACTGGTACCAGAACAGAGATATAGACCAATGGAACAGGACAGAGGCCTCGGAGGCAATGCCACACATCTACAACCATCTGATCTTTGGCAAACCTGACAAAAACAAGCAATGGGGAAAGGATTCCCTGTTTCATAAATGATTTTGGGAAAACTGGCTAGCCATGTGCAGAAAGCAGAAACTGGTCCCCTTCCTCACACCTTACACTAAAATTAAGTCCAGATGGATTAAAGACTTAAACAAGACCTAACACCATAAAAACCCTAGAAGAAAACCTAGGCAAAACAATTCAGGACATAGGCATAGGCAAGGACTTCATGACTAAAACACCAAAAGCATTGGCAACAAAAGCCAAATTAGACAAACGGGATCTAATTAAACTTTACAGCTTCTGTACAGCAAAAGAAACAATTATTAGAGTAAACCAGCAACCAATAGAATGGGAAAAAATTTTTGCAACCTATCAATCTGACAAAGGGCTAATAACCAGAATCTACAAAGAACTAAAACAGATTTACAGGAACAAACCCACTCAAAAGTGGGTGAAGGACATGAAAGGACACTTTTCAAAAGAAGACATATATGAGGCCAAGAAACATATGAAAAAACGCTCATCATCACTGGTCATTAGAGAAATGCAAATCAAAAACACATTGAGATACCATCTCATGCCAGTTAGAATGGCAATCATTAAAAAATCTGAAGACAACAGATACTGGAGAGGATGTGGAGAAATAGGAACACTTTTACACTGTTGATGGGAGTGTAAATTAGTTCAACCATTGTGGAAGACAGTGTGGCAATTCCTTAAGGACTTAGAAATAGAAATTCCATTTGACCCAGCAATCCCATTACTGGGTATATATCCAAAGGATTATGAATCATTCTAATATAAAGACACATGCACATGTATGTTCATTGTGGCACTGTTTACAATAGCAAAGACATGGAATCAACACAAATGCCCATCAATGATAGACTGGACAAGGAAAATGTGGCATATTATATACAATGGAATACTATGCAGCCATAAACAACGATGAGTTTGCGTCCTTTGTAGGGACATGGATGAATCTGGAAACCATCACTCTCAGCAAACTGACACAAGAACAGAAAGTCGGACACTGCATGTTCTCACTCATAGGCAGGTGTTGAACAATGAGAACGCATGGACACAGGGAGGGGATCATCACACACTGGGGTCTGTTGGGAGGGATTAGGGGAGGAACAGCCGGGGGTAGGGAGTTGAGGAGGGATAACATGGGGAGAATGCCAGATATAGGTGATGGGGGATGGAGGCAGCAAACCACATTGCCATGTATGTACCTACACAACAATCCTGCATGTTCTGCACATGTACCCCAGAACCTAAAGCGCAATAAAATATATATAAATTTTAAAGAAAGGTTCTTGCATAGTTTTGATTACAAAGGTATAATATAATTTGCACTCACTTGGAGAAAATAATAATTAGAATTATAGTTAACTTCAAGGGAGGATTGAGTTGATGAAGACAAATTTAACCAGGTTATCCAACCAGTTTCTGTAATATAATGACTTTGTGATTGTAGGAGGTAGATGAAGTTGTAAAATGTGACATGGTAGTCATCCTGAGGATAGGCTAGAAGAACTCCTTAGTTGAGGCTTTTGAGTCAAAGTGGAATTGTATTAATCATAACTGTCTACTATTATAAAGGATTATCTAATAATAAAATGAATAAAGGAACTATGGTAACAGTTTGTTTTTGCAATGACATAATCAGCTTTCTTTCTGTGCTCTTTTACTTGACGCTAATTTTGTGGTTGACTGTTTCAAGCGCTTTGGTGAAATAAGATTTATATTGGTTTTTGCTATAAAGAAAAAGTTTTTATTATGCACCTCTCATTTTAATCTCTTCTTTGACTTCAGAGATAAAATTTTCCATTTGTGCCTGATCTGCCAATTTGCATTTGTTCTGAGAAATAAGTGCACATTACATTTATGTATTTAAAAATGACATGGGAATCTAGAAGGCTTCATCAAATATTTTCAAAAGTTTCACAGCAGGTGTATTTGGAGATGTGATACAATAACATCTTAATTTTTGGTATTAACAATTATATTTCCCATTTGCCCTTTTAATTTTTAGCTACATGAGTGAAATTATCAATACTATATATAGTCACATTCTGTACTCATATAAAGACCTATTTACTATATATATCATAACCTCATCTAAATATAATCTTTCATTTGTTTTTAATGGTACTATTACCTCCAATGAAGTACTTCTGAGTCATTTATTCATTTTTGTCAATTGGGGATATAACAGTTGCACACTAATAAGAACAAAGACAGTTTAACAAATGAAAACAATACATATGCATCTGATTTTATTATTTGAATGTTGACAATACCATTGTCAAGATGAACCATTCTATTAATGTAATGCTAGTCAAAGTGTACTGACCAACTCAGTTTTTTAAGCACATCCAAAACCTTTGAGAAAAATGGTAAATGCATGCAAGATTTCTGTGAAATTTAAAGATAATCTAACGTTTCAAGCATTTGAACTGTGCATAAGCCAAACATTATGTCACTTTTTCTTGTGAACTTGCCAAACTTCCTGTGGACCACCTGCAAGACTCCTAGGGTCCTCCTAGCATCTTATGACTGTCCCCTAGAGAAGCATTATATTATACAGTCATCATCGTGCATATCCCCAAACTCACTGAGGCGCTGAGTTGGACAAAAGGGCATCAAAAGTAGGAACCTATCCTTTAGCAACTGAGAAGAATCTAGACAATGGCAAATTATAGGTTTCCTTCTCCTATCTAGTCCACAAATCCCAATAACTTGAATAAAGAAGAGCAATTAAACTTTGCATCGGTAAGAATTATTCAACAAAACCTATCCCGCCACACAAAGAAAAGAAAAGAAAGTGTATATCTGCATCTATCTATGTATGTATTATGTATGTATGTATGTATGTATCTATCTATCTATCTATCTACCTATCTATCTGCCTGTCCATCTGTCCATTCGCCCATCCATCCATTCATCTCTCTATCTATCTATTCACACATACATACACAAATGCATAAAAGATCAAACTGAGGTTTTAATTTTCTACTGTGTATGTTTCTTTAATAAATTATTATAAACAACAACTACAAATATTTTTATTACTATGTATTCAAATATTTTCAAAAATGCTTTTTGTCGGGTTTGGCAGGGGAAAGGTTTGTTTCTTTGTTTTCACTCTATTCCAATAGCTTGAGCTGAAGTCTTCTCCCACTCGAAGAGGACTGGCTCACTAATGAGCTCTGCCACTAGGAAATTCTTACTATTATTTAAAATGAACTTTACCATTTCAAGCAGGCTGAGTCATTCAGACTGAGACTGTCATAAGCCATTCAAAATAGGACCCAGTAACTTTATTGACCTAATTTACCAAAGGTTCTAAATGTTATGTGAAAATTAAGATTTTTTCGAGGAATAAGTTTTTTCCTCACAAGGATGTTAGGTAACATTGTGATAAAAAAAAATCTAATGTTTTTAGGATATGCTATCTATCATTACAAAGCCCTGATATTCCAATGTACAATACATTTTTGTTGTCAACATCTCTAAATAATTATATCCACCATTGAGTTAAGTAAATAATTTCAAAGATTGTTTTTCCCCAATTTTAATACAAAATAAATATCATGTGGGAATTTTTATTTATCTCTTTTATCATCTCTTTCTCTCTTTTCCTGATAGAAGAGAAATAACGGACTCAAATCATTACCTCTACCTTGAGATGCTACATCCATATATCACTCACTCTTTTCAAGCAATGAATGGTGCTTTGTATCATCTTTTCATATCGATTTTATTTGGTTTGTTTCCTATAATCTTCTCTTTGAAGCTTATAGAAATCAAACCTCATCACTGTTCTTCTGTAAACCCAGTTACAATTCAAAAAACCCCAAATTTATGTCTCTGGACTTGTCCCTTTTTACTTCATCCTAAATAAAAACAATGCCATCATTTTGATGGACCGTTTACTTTTTGTCTAACTCTGAATTAAATTAGATAATTTACTTTTCTTCTTTCAATTAGAGAAACAAAGAGAATAGAATTCACTTTTATAAAAATGAACAATAATTTAAGCATCTGTAAAACACATGTCTGTTCCCAAGCAACTTTAGCACAATGCAGCATAGGATTGCCTGTAATTTTGCAGGTCTCTCCTCGGGTTTCGCCAAAGTGTCTTTGCCCAGTCTTCTGCCTGAGGACATTGGAGTTTATCATTAAAAGGATCTGCATGAAGTTTGTATATGCTTTCATTTCAGACACACCATGGTGAATGAATGATAGCCATTTCATCAGAAAAGGGCTCCAGTGAAGGCTTCATGCATTAGGATGTCCAGCTGTGATGTGGCCAAACCCCACGTCTCCTGAACTTGCAGGATGTTGGCACTGAGCGGGTTTCATTATCTGCCCTAAGCTGCCCCTCCCACAGGGCAGAGGCACAGCCCGCCATTAGTGCAAGTTATGGACATTGGGTGCTTCCTGCTGGGATCAAAGGCTCTGCTGAGGGTGCCCATCCCTTACCCTTTTCACAGAGAGAGCACCCATATGCGGAGCCCTTATTTTACACAAGCTTGCTTAGGCTTCTGAACATGTCCCTGTGGTACTCAATGGGTATTAGAATCCTCTTAAAGTGTGAGAGGAACTAATGCTTAAAGTAGTTAAATAGCTTTATGACAAGCATGCCACAGGAGAGAGCAGAGATAGAATTTGAACCTATGTATTTTGGTATCAAATCCAGGCTTTGTCCACTCTAACAGTGTGCCTTAGGACAGTAAAAATAATCTAACAAGAAATGCTTATTATTTTTAAAGTTACATTCTACCAATACCACTTTTCCTATAATCGATCATAATAGATTGTCCTAATCTGTTATTATTTGACTTAATTTCTTAAAATATTTAAAATCTTGGATACTTTTTGAGTGCTCATGAGCACATATTTGGCTGGGCATGGTGACTCACTTCTGTAGTCCAAGGTAGTTAGGAGGCTGAGGTGGGAGGATCACTTGAGCCCAGGAGTTTAAGGCTGTAGTGAACAATGATCATGCCATGCACTCCAGCCTGGTCAACAGAATGAAACCTTGTCTCCAAGCACATGTTTAAAGATAATAGATAATTCCTTTGGGAATGGGAAATACTATATGCTATTAAAAGTTTTTGATTATGAGAACATACTTAGTAAAATATATACTTTGTGATAGCAGGGATTTTGTTTCATTAACCAAAATATTCCCAGGCTTAGATGGGTGCATAGCATGAAGTAACTGACGATGAATATTTATTGAATACATGAACAGTTAACAGAGATCAAGATCCCAAAAGATAGCATTCATTTTATGTGTTGGCAAGAGGGTATCAATTGTTTCTACTTCTCAGTGCCACCAATAGTATACGTAAATAAACCCTTCAGTGATGATGAGGAGGAACTAACTGCAGATTGTACTGTGGAAAACAGAAAAGGACAAAAAAAGAGACATAAGGAAGTATACTCTAGAATCAATGTCAGTCTGCATAAGGCCCTGTGCCCTGAAGCTGGCAGGGCAAGTGGAAGCCCAAGGTCTGGAGTGAAATCTCAGTGAAAAATCAGCTCTTGATGTTACATGACCAGTTCTCTTTTGGGGCCCCTCAGATAGGTGGAGAATTGCAAAAGCAATTCTCTGGTATCTTCTGCTCATAATATGGGGCCTTCATAATATCTACTTAAGGAAACTGGCACAGGAATATGAGTTTAGGCGAGGAAGGCCTACCCTAAACAGCCCCAAACATGGTACATCTGAGCTTGGTCCAAACTGTCCAAACTTGGATATAAAGCTTAAATCACCTTCTCTGGAAATGATGGCTCAGCTTCCCAGCTCATATTCGCAAAGAAAACACTTAAGGTTTATGCAAGCACATAGGTGGGGCCCAGTAGTCAAATAGCAAACAGACTGGGCCCAATAGCCAAAGTAGAAACTACCAAATAAGGATAACTGAAAGAAAGTTTAACCTTCAGATTCCTGCACAGGATGCCGAAGATAGCCTACATTGCCCTGTAAGACACAAGTAGCATAACTACAGATGAATAAAATTCCAGATCACATTAAAATCCTTCATCATAGTCATACTCTGCAATAGATAAGGATGAGTAGACACATCAGTTAGTAGAACTCATTACAGGGAATCTAAATTATGCATTGAAGAACTACTATAGAATGCAGACGGGCATTAAGGTGCCTGATGAAACTTGAATTTTGTCTGAGTCTATGTTGATAGGTATTCCTTTTATGTATTATGTATTTGTAGGTATTATGCCGATGGGTAGTGGTACTTCTTTTCTTGATGCTGCAAAAATATTATAAAGGCATTGGTCAAAGGTCACAGTGCTTATCTAATTAATGACTTTTCCTTTTCCTTCTCCTCTATCTTCTCATTATTATTATCAATAATATAATTATAAAAGTAATACATTCATAATGCAAGAGATGAAAATAGTCCTAATGGATATAAAATGAAAAATGAAAGACTCCCCTCCCCTAGCTCCTACTTCCAATAGGATTTCACTGTTATCAGTTCCTTTTTTGTTTCTATAATTATAAAATGCGTTGAAAAAAAAGCTCCCCTTAAAATCCTACATTTAGCATATTATTCAGAAAGATTAAGAAAGATATGATATCCAGGAAATAGGAAGAGAATGCTATGTAAAAAAGAAAAATTGGAAAGCACTAGAGTGTCCTTGAAAATTAAAAATATTACAGCAGAAATGAACAAAAAGAAGCATATTCAAAGACTAGAGGAGGACGTTTAAGAATAATTTCAGAAAGTAGAACCAGAAGGAAAACATTTTTGAAATGTTTTTTAAAAGACAGGAAAATTAGTGCCTCACTCCAAGAGGTTCAATATATAAATAATAGTAAATATATAAATAATGAAACTTGAATTTCAAAAAAAGAGAACAAAGAAATAGTAGAAATAACTTTTAAAAATCAATCAATTAATTAAATAAATACATAATGAGAGTTTATTATGTCCCAGCACTATCTAGATGTTTGGAATACATCAATGAACAAAACAGATAAAAATGACTTCACTTTCTGGAACTTAACATTCTGATAGGGCTGGACAAAGAATAGTCAGGTCATTTACGTAAGACGGTGCAAAGTGATTATTACTATCAGAAACAAATAGAAGCAGCGAAGAGGGATCCAGAGAGAGTATGGGAACTGTTTGCTAATTTAGATAGAACGATTAGGAATAATTAGGGCAGAGCTCATTTACAAAAGGTGAGATTTGACAAAGACATTAGCCAGGAGGATATACAGGGAAAAATTCTTCCAGACGAAGCTCCAGATGATAAAAGACCTAAGATAGGAGGGTACCTGCATCTGGCTAGAATAGAGTGAGCAGGTCACAGAGGGCCTTGTTAGCTACTCTACAGACTGGGTTTTACAGGGATCTGTTGGGGAGATCTGGTAAGAGGAGAGGAACACTGTTTTAGAAGCAGTAATCTCTGCTTTTAAAGAGATTATTTGCTTTGTATTGAGAATAGCCTGGATTTTGGTCTGTAATTGTGTGGGTCTATGTGTTATTTTTATCCCTTTCATGTTTTCAAGGTGGTGGCCTGTATACTATCCTAAAAAAATATTTGGAAGCCTTTCTTACTTCTGTATTATATGAAATCACTTGAATAAAATTGGATTTAAATACCCCTTGAAATATTAGTAAAATTGAGCCTGTGAAACCATCTGACCCTGACATTTTTTTTTTCCAGAGACATATTATATAGAATACATTCACAATTGTTTAACCTATGGCTGATGGCCTACTTAAGGTTATCTATTTATCTTGAATCAAATTGTAATAATTTATATTTTCCATTTCAGCCAGACTTTCAAACTTATTTGTATAGTTGAGGAAGCTATTCCTTTATGATTTTCTTAATGTCTTCTAGCTTTTGGCTAATTCCTTGTTCTTATTTCTAATTTGGATTGTTTGCATTTTCATTTTTTTCTGATTTTATGTTAGTGTTTAATATATCTAATTCATTCAAAGAAACAATCTTTGAATGTATTATTTTTCACATTTTCTGTTTCTTAACACATTCACTTCTATGGTTGTCTTTGTTTCTTCCTTTTTTTCCGTTTTATTTAGCAGAATTACATGGTGGTTAAAAGCACAGGCTTTGAGTTTATATTGTCTGGCATCTAATACTGTTTTCCTGCAGTAACTACGTTTCTTTTTCTAAATAAATATTTGTTTTAAGTGTTCTGCTGGCTAAATTAATTGCTCCTTTGACACATATTCCTGTAACTGCTGTTTGGTTTTTTATATTTCTTCCCTTATTTTTTATGATTTCACTTCTTGTTATTGTGATATTTATTCACAGATGCCCTCTTTGAAGTTTGCTCTTGATGCCCGCTTTACAAGAAGGCCATTAGTCTCAAAACAATTTTGAAAATGTCTGGAAAGTGAGGCAAGGAATCCAACAGTCTTACCTCTCAGCAGTTAGAAGTTATCCCATCTGGGGGAAAAAAATCACTCCTGTCTTGCAATAAAATTCTGAGGCTCATGACCTTTGTTTTGGTAAATTACCGTTTGTTTATTTTGGCTCAGTGGCCTCTCCTTAGTACTTACAGAACTGTTTTTAGTGTTTCAGTCTTTTCCACTCTACCTGGTAACTTTAGGCTGCTTTTGTTAGTAGTTTTTGGAGAAATTGACAATTTGTTTGATATCTTCATATTACCATTCTTCATTGAAATTATTTAGTTTCACTGTACATAAACAATTTCTTTTTTATAGTATTATCATAGATATTTATTTTATCTCTTTAAGAAAATTACCTTGGCATATTTTGAGGTTCAGGTTGCATTTTAGAAGTGGTGGCTGAGAAACAATGCCTGTATAGTCTATCTATTATTGAAAGAAAAACAATTGAACAAAACACTGATGGAGCCATGCAAAGCCCAGACTTTTGCAACTAAGGAAATAATATGGCAGATTGATGTTATGTTATTACACTTTGAATAAAGAATGCTATATGACAAGGAGAACCATGGGAATAAAATATAGCTAGTTAAATTCACAGTTGCTCAGAGTTAGGAAATAATGGACAATTTTTTAAAATGTGGAGTCTAAATATTTTGTAAAGAGATATTGAGATATTAAAGATATTAGAATATATAAATACATATACACATATGTATGTATATTTATCAGCGTGTATGTGTACATATAAGGAGGGGTGTGTGTGTGTGTGTGTGTGTGTGTGTGTGTGTGTGTGTGTGTAGAGAGAGAGAGAGAGAGAATGCCATATACTACAAATACAAATAGTGAACAAACTGAATTTTGGAAAAGAGATAGAAACCAGACTACCCTGTGTATTAATCTGTTTTCATGCTGCTGACAAAGACATACCTGCAACTGAACAATTTACAAAAGAAAGAGGTTTAATGGACTTACAGTTCCACATGGCTAGAGAAGCCTCACAATCATGGTGGAAGGCAAGGAAGTACAAGTCACATCTTACGTGGATGGCAGCAAGCAAAGAGAGTTTGCACAGAGAAAGAAACTCTCATCGTGCCCCCATGATTCAACTACATCTCACAGGGTCCCTCCCACAACACGTGGGAATTCAAGATGAGATTTGGGTGGAGACACAGTCAAAACATGTTATTCCACACCTGGCCCCTCCTAAATCTCATGTCCTCAAATTTCAAAATCAATCATGCCTTCCCAACAGTCCCTCAATATCTTAACTCATTTCAGCATTAATTTGAAAGTCTACAGCCTAAAGTCTCAGCTGAAACAAGGCAAGTTCTTTTTGCCTATAAACCTGTAAAATAAAAAACAAGTTATTTACTTTCTAAATACAATGCAAGTATAGGCATTGGCAAATACAGCCATTCTAAATGGTAAGAATTGGCTAAAACAAAGGGGCTATGGGCCCCATGCAAGTCCACAATCCAGCAGGATAGTCATATTTTAAAGCTCCACAATGACCTCCTTTGACTCCATGTCTCACATCCACGTCAGGCCAATGCAAGAGGTGGGTTCCCACGGTCTTGGTCAGCTCTGCCCCTGTGGCTTTGCAAGGTACAGCCTCCTTCCTGGCTGCTTTCATGGGCTGGTATTGAGTGTCTGCAGCTTTTCCAGGTGCACGGTGCAAGCTGTTAGTGGATCTACCATTCTGGGGTCTGGAGGATGGTGGCCCTCATCTCACAGCTCCGCTAGGCAGTGCCCGAGCAGGGACACTGGGTGGGGGCTCTGACCCCACATTTCCCTTCCATGCTGCCCTAGCAGAGGTTCTTCATGAGGGCCCACCCCTGCAGCAAACTTCTGCCTGGGCATCCAGGCATTTCTCTGGATCTTCAGAAATCTAGGCAAAGTTTCCCAAACCCCAATTCTTGACTTCTGTGCATTCAAAGGCTCAACACCACGTGAAAGCTCCCAAGACTTGGGGATTGCACCCCCTGAAACTACAACTCTAGCTCTACATTGGCCCATTTTAGTCAAACTCTAGCTCAACTTTGGCCCCTTTTAGTCATGGCCGGAGCATCTAGGATGCAGGGTACCAACTCAGTAGACTGCACACTGCACACAGTACAGGGACCCTGGGCTCAGCCCATGAAACCACTTCTTCCTCCTAGGCCTTTGGGCCTGTGACAGGAGATTTGCCATGAAGGTCTTTGAAATGTCTTGGAGACATTTTCCCCAGTCTTGGGGATTAACATTCTGCTCCTCACTACTTATGCAAGTCTCTGCAGCCAGCTTTAATTTCAGAATATAGGATTTTCTTTTTTACTATATCATCAGGCTTCAAATTTTCTGAACTTTTCTGCCCTGTTTCCCTTATAAAACTGAATGCCTTTAACAGTACCCAAGTCACATCTTGAATGATTTGCTGCTTAGAAATTTATTCCACCAGATAACCCTAAATCATCTCTCTCAAGTTCAAAGTTCCACAAATCTCTAGGGCAGGGGCAAAATGCCACCAGTCTGTTTGATAAAACATAACAATAGTCACTTTTGCTTCAGTTCCCAACAAATTCCTCATCTTCATCTGAGACTACCTCAACCTGGATTTCATTGTCCATTTTATTATCAGCATTTTTGCCAAAATCATTTAACAAATCTCTAGGAAGTTCTGAACTTTCCCACATTTTTCTGTCTCCTTCTGAGCCCTCGAAACTGTTCCAAACTCTCCCTGTTACCCAGCTCCAAAATCACATCCACATTTTCAGATATCTACATCACCACCCCATTATACTGGTAGTCTGCTTTCAAACTGCTGATAAAGACATACCTGAGACTGGACAATTTACAAAAGAAAGAGATGTAATGGACTTTTAATTCCATGTGTCCAGGGAAGCCTCACAATCATGGTGAAAGGCAAGGAGGAACAGGTCATATCTTACATAGATGGCAGCAAGCAAAGAGAGAGCTTGTACAGGGAAACTCCCATTTTTAAATCCATCAGGTCTCGTGAGACTTACTCACTATCATGAGAAAAGCATGGGAAATACCTGCCTCCATGATTCAACTACCTCCCACCAGGGCCCTCCCACAACATATAGGAATTCAAGATGAGATTTGGGTGAGAACATAGTCAAACCATGTCATTCTGCATATACCCTATTTTATAAATTGGCTTTGTAATCAGGTAAGTATTTTACATTTCTATTAAATACAATTGAGACTTACAAGCAGTTTCCAAAATTTGAATATCAAATAAAACAAATGCAACAACAAACTGTACATCAAGCTTCCAATGTAACTGTACAGAAAGAAACTGTTCAAAGTAACTTCTGAATTGTACATCACTATTGGGATCTATCCTATGTACAAATAAAACAATAATGTTTTAAAGCTTAGCCTGTTTTAAATAATAACGGTTTTGGTAGTAGTAATGGCATTACTATTCTGACAATGTTCTGTGAATCCTGTGGAATAAAGTGAATTGAAATTATCTTGATGGGATTGAGAAAAGAGATTTTTTTTGGCACAGGATGAAGAAAATATAAATATAACATTGTTGAAATTAAGTAAAATCTCTACAGTCCTGAATTTGACTTGGAATTATCAATTAGAAGTCATGATGTGTGTGTAGTCATGGGGTGTGTGTGTGTGTGTGTGTGTGTGTGTGTGTTTTTAAGGTTTTCCACATGTTGTACACTGATCAGTTCTAGATACCATGGCCAAGCCAAAGAAAATAAAAACTAATAAATTCCATTCTATGGTTTCTGCATACCATGCCCCACTGCAAGCAGCCATGACATCTTCAAGAAATAGCTAACCTTAGGACTAAGACAGGAAATGTAAAAGATACTTGTAGAATTTCATGTTATACGAGAAAACAAGGGAGTTACAAAATATGTTGGTGGTTTATCACACATGTAATAAAATGTCATAGAACAACACACACACACACACACACACACACACACACAGAGGACTACATACGTACAATGATGAAACTCAATTAAGTGCTATAGTCTAATTAATTGTATTGTGCCAGTTTCAATTTCCAGGTTTAAATAATATACCATAGTTATGTAAGATGTTACTTCTGTGGGAAGCCGGTAATGGGTATAGGAAAGCATTGTTTTTTTTTTTTTTTCCAGCTTCATATGAGTCTATAACTATTTTAAAATAAAAAGTTAAAAAGAAAACAAAGGGAAAAAAGTTATCAAACATTATTTGTGTCATGTCAAATGGATACAGAGATTAATGTCCAAAAAACAATTTGGCCAGTAGGCGAACAGTTTGAATCTCAATGTGAATAATACTTCCAATGAATTGAAAAACATCAAATATATTTAAATTCATGAGTTCCTAAAAATACAAATAAATGTACTGTTCATATTTGGAAGATGCTAGGAAACAATTTGTTTGTAAATTGTTTCTATTGTTTGGAAAATTGGTAAACAAAAATAAACATTTATTCTACCTTTGCTATACAAATTGTTTCACACACTAAGAAATAATACAAGAAAATTTTCTGGAGAAATAGAATTAGAATATTACCATTTTATAATCTATAACAAATGATGGATTTAATATCCTTTGAAAAAACAAAAAGGAAGACAATCAGATATTTTTGGATCACTCATGGAAGAGATAAAAAAACACCTGTGAGGTATGTTTGTCAAAAATATCAAATGTGAATCTAATCATGATCCTAGGTCTTATTAAAAATGTACAAGTGGCTGAGCGCAGTGGCACATGCCTGTAATCCCAGCACTTCAGGAGGCCAAGACACTTGAAGCCAGGAGATGAGACCACCCTGGCCCACATGGCAAAACCCCATATCTACTAAAAATACAAAAAAAAAATTAGTTCAGCATGGGGGAAAGTGCCTGTAGTCCCGACTATTCAGGAGGCTGAGTTAGAGGAATCGCTTGATCCCAGGATGGGGAGGTTGTAGTGGGTCAAGATTGTGCCACTGCACTCCAGCCTGAGTGACATAGTGAGGCTCTGTCTCAAAAAAAAAAAAAAAAAAAAAAAAAAAAAAAAAAAAAAAGAAAAAAAAAAAAAAAAAAAAAAAAAAAAAAAAAAGAGAGAGAGAGGAAGAAAAGAACAGGTACTACAGAAAACAGAGGAACATGTTAAAATACACCCTAAAGGTGCAATTATCCAAATGCTGCTGTGAAGACTTCTACTGGTCAAACTCCCAGTTTCTTTATGATGTGTTTCAAAGAAACAAAAGAGATGATGAGGAAACTACACATTGCAAAAAAATATATGAGATATAGAGAGATATAAGAGATTAAGAGATATGGCACAACTAATGTAATATAAGGACCACCTTGGATCTTGCTTTGTACAAACAAGCATTTTAAAAATATTAAACAGTCAAATACATTTTAATCCTGGTGATTGGGTAATATTAATATATTATTGATATTTCTTCAGGGATAGTAATGATATTTTGATTATGTTTTAAATAGAGTCTTTATCTGACATATTCAAGACGATACTATAACTGAGATTTGTATAAAACAGTCTAAAACGGGATGAAATGGGAAGAGCAGTGGGTATGAGTATGAATGGGCAATGGTAGAGGTATAGAAATGTTTGATAATTGTTGGTGCTGGATACTAATTAGATGGAGGTTCATTATTATTCACTCTAATTTTACATATGTAAAAAATTTTTATAATAAAAAGTTATTTAAAAGGGAAAGCTGAGCAAAAAGATTGCTCAGTGAGCCAAGTGAAGAAATTTTTCTAATCATTTTTATTACCATAATTTCAGGTGGACTTTAAAAGACAGTGGTTCTATAGTGATTCTTTTCTTAGATTGACACCAGTATTGGATTGTGACATGCTTGGTTATAGTTATAGCAGTTTAAAAAGAACAAAAATCCTCCTAAAACTTAAAAAATATACTTACAAACTTATTTTCTTTACTTGTGACTTCTGTTTTCTTTTTCTCCATCCTGGTTCTGATGCATAGGCTGGCTTCTGTTGCATACGTCTTCCCAACTCCCTTTCTTTTGTTAGTTTGGTCCTTAGCTAGCACTTGCTCCACGATTAATGCATTTCTCTTTATCACCTGTTAACATGAATTTCAATGATTTTTCTCAGTTATAAGTGGTTTCTGCAGTTCCCTGGAAATGTGTGTAATTATCAGTCTACCAGCCTGCAGTTTTCCAGTCTTTCCAACTGAAGCTACTGAATCCCCATGTAGTGGCACATTTTCACCTCATAGAGGACTGAATCCTGCTCCCAAATAACGTTATCATTCGTTCTGTACTCCTAAGAGATACACCCCTTTTCATTTCCCCAGCTTACAAAGCACTGCTTATCTATTTCACCACAGTGCTATTTACCACATACCTTAAACTTTAATTCTAGATACTGAATTTTCCTTATCCTCCTCATGGACGTACACATAGGGCCTATTTCATCAGGTACAATTCATTGAAAAACAAAGGCTATGCCTTGGTTATTTATTGTTGCATAACAAATGACCCTAAATTTGGTGATTTATACCAACCAAAAACATTTATTTTGTTATAGTTTATGTGGATCAGGAATTTGGGAGCAGCTTAGGTGAATGACTCTTGTGAAGGTTTCTTGTGGAGTTGCAGCAAGAATCTTGGTAGGAGCTGCATTCATCTGAAAGCATGACTGGGACTGGAGAACCAGTTTACAAGATGTACACACACATGGCTGTTGACTGGATAATACAGGTTCTCACTATATAGGATTTCCCCATAGCGGACTAGAGCACCTTCATGACATAGTAGCTGGCTTCCTTCTCCAAGAAAGTGACCAAAGCAGAAGCCACAAGCATTTTCTAATCTAGCCTCAGAAGTCTTACATCATAACTATGCCATATTCTATTGGTCACACAGACCAAAACTGGTAAAATGTTTTAATGCATGGTACAGGAACATAAATACCAGGACGTGGGGATCTTTGAGGACCAACCTGAAGGCTGGCTGTTGCAGATTGTTTGACAGTTTATCTTCAAGAAGTTTTATTTTGAGTTCTCATTCTATCTTTGTATTGATTACTGCCTAACAAACTATCTCAAAATGTAGTGGCTTAAAACAGCAATCATTTATTACTTTTCATAATTCTGGAGGTGGAGAATTGGACCAGGGTCAGTTGGAATGGCTCACCTCTGTTTCATGAAGTGTTAGCTAGGGGCTTAACTGTGGGGGCTTGACTGCTTGGATGGTCCAAAATGATTCCACTTACATGTCCGGAGGTCGGTGCTGACTATTGGCATGGCATCTCTCCGTATGGTCTTTCATTCAATCATCCCCCGCAGGTTTTTAATTTTGGACACAGGGTCTTGCTCTGTCACCCAGGCTTGAGTGCGGTGATATGATAATAGCTCACTGCAGCCTTAATCCCCTGGGCTGAAGTGATCTTTCTGCCTTAGCCTCCTGAGTAGCCGGGATTACAGGCCCATGCCACCATTCTCAGCTAACTTAAAAAAAAAAAAATTAATAGATATGGGGTTTCACTTTTTTGCCCAAACTGGTCGCGAACTATTAGCTTCGAGTGATTCTCGTGTCTCTGCCTCCAAAAGTGCTGGGATTACAGGCATGAGTCACTGTGCTCAGGCCTCAGGCTTTCTTACATAGTAAAAGGGATATTCCAAGAGATGGAAGATAGAATCTGTACTGAGGCCCTGAGACTCACCTCATGTCAGTTCTAGCACATTCTATCAGTCAAAATAAATCACAGGGCCAGCCCAGATTCCAGAAAGAGGGAAACAGATTCCACCTCTGGAGGGGACTGTGATTTTCAGTTGGCCAGACTCTTCATTACCTATCCTTCTCTGTAATCCTTCTCTAATCCCTTAAAGTTCAGCCTCGACTATCCACTGGAATCACCTGGGGACATTTCTGAATACTGGTGCTTAGATCCTGCCCCAGAAAATGAGATAGATCTGCTTTATAAATTTTTAAAGGCTCTTCAGATGATTCTAATAAATAGTCAAGGTAGAAATCTGCCTTAAAGTGGGAAACCTTTACTCTTTCACAAATGAGAACTAAAGTTAAAATAGACTACCTAGTTGGTTTGTTTTCTTTTTCCTCACAGTGCATTTTCCATACTGGGTAATTTTTCATCATTTCTACCCAATGCAACAATGAGGTTGTATTATTAGTCACAATTTTTCCTTTGGGATTTTTTTCATATATATATATATTTTTTCTTGTAAAAACCTGACCATCTCATTACTTTTATAAGATAGTATTTCTACTCATTAAACTGCAAAATAATTTATAATATAGCATGCTATTTTAACATACAAACTAAAGCGTTAACCAGTCTCCTAGGCCCTATTTCTTGGCCAAGACAAAAATTATTTTGCTCACTTTTTTTGGTTATTAAGGAAGAAAATTCCTTTCTTGGATGAGCTCAGATATATCTACATTAGTAGGTCAAAATTTTCTTGCATTCACCCACACTTTAATCAGCGGCATTTCTCAATCCACTCTGTCATAAAACCAGCTTAGGCATACTAATTTAGATACAATGTCCAGGCCAATGTCCTTAACCTCATCTCAATTCCTAAATTCTTACTAAAGTTCACATCTGATGCTTTTATGAAGCTTTTCTATAGAAGCCACACTAAAAAGATTCACTTGCCCTGTTTTTTTTTCTCCATTTTCCATTTATCTCACATATGCTAATGCTGTTCAAATTTATTTTTATTCCCTGATACACACATCTGTATCCTCCCAGGTTTCTTCCTGAGTCATATGCCCTAAAGGTCATATCCACCAGGTGTACATTTTTCTACTTCACCTCCAACCATTGCTAGAAGCCACACCTGTGAAACAAAGAGATAAAGCACATTTTTGAATGCAACTTGCAAATTTATTCTTATTCCTTTATGGTTGCACCTTTTAAATCTTAGAGCTTGATCTCCAGAAAGATTTCCTGTGTCATTTTTATTAGTCAAGGCAAGTTATATAACCTGCCATGTTTCCATTGATCCCCTGGGTGCCAGGAAGCTTAGAGCTAATTTAATTCTCAATCATAATTAACATATCATCCAAGGAGCCTGCTATATTTGCTTCCTCTTCTTTCTGTAATTCCTTTTGGTTTTTAATTTGAAATTTTATTTTTAGTTCTATTATAAATCACTTCCAATCCAATTAGAAGTGCACTTGCTATAATTATGAATAGAATTTTAAAGTCTGAATTTGGGGTAGGGGGTTTTCCATGTAAGCCCCTTTCTAAGACATCAGTTGGGGGTCCAGTGATGAATAACACCAAAACTATGGTAAGTAAGTCTGAAATTTGACAATTTTGTTGGCCCATTCAGCCCTCTGTTGGAATGCCTTATTGCTATAAGTATCTTTCTTAAGATAGTCCATCAGAATTTACCAAATATTTGGGTCTTCCCTTTTAGTAAAGTGTGGACTGTAGGAGTGAAGAAGCAATAATAATGAAGCGACACCACATGTGAGCACGTATTACCTGTGAGATGTTGCATATTCACTGTCTGTAATTTCCCATATATCTTAAGATTCTGGCACAGATATCCTGATGAAGTTGAGGCTCACAGAAGTTAACCTGCTGGCCCTGGACTTAGAGTAGTAAGTTAGCGTAGTATAAGGAAAAAGAAAGTGATTTCAGGTTGCCTGAAGCAAATCTCAGATTCTTTCCACTTCACCAAATCATCTCATCTTGTCACAACTTTTCTACCCATAAATACCTAATGTGTTATATGTTTTACTTATTGGACAATTATCTAGGTACTACTTAGTGGGTGCTTTTGTAATGTTTTAAAACTTTCCTAGAAAGGACACCAGTTATTCTCTAACAGATTGTACAGTAGATAAGATGGGAATTTATATTTCACTTTTCTAGAGCATTTATAGTCCATATGTACTTCTGTTCAATGGTGGGTGAACTGCTTATTGTTATGGAATAAGTGAATTTTTTAAATGTTATTGAGTATGTAAATTCCTCTCCAACATTGGTAGCCTTCCTAGGGTGGTTCTGCTAACAGTATAATACTTGCATTCAATCCTGAAATGTCTTCAAGTTATTCTGCTGGCTTCAGAGTCCAGTTCTACTAGCTTTAAGGAGAGTTTTCTTCCAATAAGACCAAAATATCACAATGTAGTAAAAGTAATAGTCTGTGCTATTGCCCTCATCAATAGTTTCTAAGAGTATAAATTATAATAAACATTTAAAATAAATCATAGTAGTGGTGGCTTTCTTGGAGATTCTTTAGGAAGATTCTATTTTACTCCTGCCTCCACCAGAGCCTGACTAACAGAAGATGACTGGATTCTGTGCCTACAAAGGTAATTCTTGAGCTATGTTATCTATCTGATCTTTAAGCTTCAAACAAGTCTTGGGTTTCTGCAAGATCCCAGAGTGGAATTGAATTGTGTTCCAAAAGAATGACAGAGGAAGGAGGAACTCTCATTTTATTACATATGTCTCTTTATAGCAGTCGGCAGGAAGCTTCCTTTCACTGGGAACATAGCCCATCCCGGACACAACCATCAAAGAGGGGAGGGCAAGATCAAACAGCATCTTAAGATTCAGTGACACTGGCTTGGCATATTTTGTTTTCATGACAGAGTGTCTATACCTCGATGAATGTTTCTTTTAGTGTCTTTGCATCTTCCCAGCAACCCTGTTTTATTACTGAGGAGTGGGAGGGATTCTTTTCTCTGGGAAATTTGAAGCTGAATTACCATGAGACAACAGCCTTTCATCAGTATTTGGAGAAATAAACAACCACTCCCTGCAGTTGGCCTGTGCTGTTCTCTGGCAATGCAAGAAATTTATGACTGCTCAGATGCAAGAGAGTTTGAAAGTCGCTTTCTTTTCAGCAAGAAGGGAACAGTTAATCCACACAGCATTCTTGTGCTGATTAATCAGTCTGAGATGGACTAAGCACTGGGCTGAGAAATTGAATTTTATATATAAGGACATTTCTATGAAGGAAGAGAGGAAGGTTTCCAGGAAAGACATAGGTGTTAACTGGCCTTATTTAATTTTCTGGTTTGCATTCAAATCCTTGTGATATGACTAGTATCATCTACCTGAACAGCTCTCAAAATAATTTTATGGTTTTCTTTTCTTCTGAGAAAGATAAATATCCCTGCATGGCTTAAGATGCTACACAGATACTAGAAATATGGCTATTTCTATGACAGATGCTTTTTTGACTTTGCTCCATTCTCAAATAGACCTGATCAAATCACACCAATTCAGCCTTTTCTGCATGTAGGATGCACACTTAGGCCCTGCCTTTAAGAAATTTATATAACTCACAATGACTCTGTTAGTTTCTAGGGCTGCCGTAACAAATTACCACAAACTTGTTGGCTGAAAACAAGAGAGATTTATTCTCTGGCAGTTCTGGAGGCCAAAAGTTCAAAATTAGATGTTGGTAAAGATGGAGGTTGGTAGCTGTTGGAGTTCCTAGTCTGGTGGCTACATCACTCCCAATCTCTGCCTTCGTCTTTACATTGACTCCTCCTTTTCTCTGTGTGTCTCTTATAGGGACACCTGTGATTGAATAATGGACAATTTCATCTTGAGATCCTTAGCTTAATCATATCTGCCAAGACTTGTTTTTTTCCAAATGAGTTCACAGTCACAGGTTCTGGGGTTTAAGATGAGGACATTTGTTTTGGGAAGACCACCATTCACCCCATTACAATGACTAATGTGCTAACAAGATCAACTGGGATGTGGCTTCAAGGGTTTCCCTGATTGATAACTCATCTTCTGTTGCTTTGGGCGAGAACCAAATTGTAGAGTCAAGTTGAGTAAGGAAGGTACAACGTGAAAGGAGTAGCTCGCTTGGGGATATACCTGGAGAGCCTTTTATAGAAAAGACAAATATATGAAGAATAAGGACAATTTTAGATAATTACTTCCCATCAATTGTCTGTGGGAGGATAAAAGTGTATTAGGATAGCAAACAAATGGAAATGGGGGATAAGTAAAGAGTAGTTGTTTATGATTGGGTCATTCCATTTACAAATGCATTGAAAATGATTTTTTTCCTAGCTGTTGGAGTTGAAAACCTTTAATGATTAGAAACAGGCAGCCCTTTTTCACTTTGTATTTTCTGAAGGAAACTCTTTTCAAATCACTTTTAAGCTAAAGTGTGGTTGTAAAATGTGACAAGCCTTTATGTATTTAGTCTCTAAGATGGCACCCTCCCCTGCACCCCACCCTGACAATCCCACAGCATCTGTTCATCTGCCAGGTGAGATGGAAGATGTGAAAAGGCAGGGTTCAATGCCAAGGAACTGATGGGAACTTTCCTCCTAAGGGAGATAGACCGTACTGTACATCATACCGACTAGAAGGAAATTCCTGGCCTTTGCCTACAGAATATGGAGTTTTCTTCTATGCTACATATGTTGCTTACTGAATGCTTGGATTCAACTCAAGACACTCTCTTGGGAGCTGCTTTGAAAGGCTTCAATCTTCATGGTGCTAAAATCTACCTAATAGTCTTCTTTTGGATTTGTTAGATTGTGATTTTATCATTTGTCTCTGACCCCACAAGGAGGGTACCCCATCTGTATGAATTACTGCTAAGTTCCCCAGCACACAGAACAGAGTTTGGCTCTCAAATGTGTTTGATAAAATGACAGCCCCAGGTGTTTTCAGCAGCAATAAATAAGGATGTATATTCAAACACCCTTCAAATGTCATTGCTTAAAATCAAAAGCCAATGTAAGAGGAATAAATTAAATTTGTAAATGTGACTTTAAAAACAGTTTGAATATATATCTTTTGGGGATTTTCTTCATCCATAAAAATCTTCTATATAAAAATGAAGAAAAGATGTAGAAAGATGTCTTCCTTGCATTATTTTTTGCCATGAATTTTGCTTTTTTGTTGTTGTTGTGGCCTCTGCTGGTTTTGAATAGCGGTGCCAGATAATAATATGTAAAGCTTCAAGTTCTAAGCAGCCAAAAGAAGGAATTCAGATTTGAAATGGTGGTGGCAGTTCTACCTTTCTTATGGGCAATGACAGGTGGGACACCAGCTACAGGCATGAATCAAAAATGACTGGACTGTCTATTTCTGAAAGGTATCTCATAATATGATGTTTTGCTCATAGTGAAGAAAGAAATAGACTTTTTGAAAGGGATTTGGTTTTGTTACAATAAAGATAATCCCCAACATCCCCCATTCAATTATCAAATTGGCATCCCATAACATAGTTCATATTAAAATACTTTTAAGTACCTCAAACATATTTAATGGTGTGGCAGCACCGCAAGTGCCTCTGTAAAGCCAGGTCTTCCTGGTGCAAGCAGATAACACATTTGCCAACTCAGGGATTATGCCAAATACCATTCAGTGTTAAAGTGTTACAACAGGGGAAAGGTATTTAGATGTCCTTCTCTGCAGCTGACATTCCACAAATCTTCTTGGTCACAGCCAAGCAGTCTTTGTGCCTATGTCACCAAAACTTTCCTCCAGATCCTTTTAAAGTGGCCTAGGCTGAGCTGTAGTTGGGCCTATAGCATGCTTGCCGTGTGAATTTAGAGAAAGCCACCTCAGATTCTATTTTCAGGAAGTTGCTGAATAGCATGAAGTTCATGTGGCTCCTTTGAACTACAAGAAGGAAGGCCTTTTCCTTCCGGCACCCAAGCAGTGTCTACAACTAGTGAGCTGCATGGTCGAGGTGAGCAGCATGCTGGGGGGTGGGATAGAGAGGGAGGCGCGGCTGATGGATGGAGAGAAGGCACTCATGCTAAGAGAGGCAAGTCAGCAGCCACCTGGACCCAGTGGTAGAGTCTGAGGGGCCAATGAGTCACCCTCACATGAGAAGCTAGTGGAAGAAGTGGCTTGGGTAAAAAAACAGCCCTCATGAACTCAAAAATATTGACTTCCAAGTAGAAGTGAACCCAAGAGGAGAAGAATGATTTTGTAAACCAGTACACAGAAGAAACAAGGTTATAAGCACCTGTGAGAGAGCCATGCCATTGATAGAGATTGGCCACTGGCCAGCAGTTCATTACAGAGCAGTAAAGGCATGGGGTGGAGAAGGTGGAGAGTAATTCAGGTAAGTAAACCGTGTGGTTCCAGGCCCATTCCATGACCATTTTGCAGTACTCCCTGGGGTCCCCAGTACCAATGGAAAGAGGGGTAATATTTTGTCATAATTTAAGTGAAGATATACCAGTTAGCACAATTTGGCTAAATATATCAATATAACCTCAAACGTACCTATAATCTGGTTATCTTCAGATTGCTTGTTAAATCCATTTAGTAGACATTTAAAATTAATGCCCCTTACTTTGAACAGATAAATATATATATGAAATTTCTTAATGGTGACCAGGTTCGGTTACTCACGCCTATAATCCCAGCACTTTGGGAGGCCGACAAAGCAGGCAGATTGCTTGAGGCCAGGAGTTTGATACTAGCCTGGCCAACATGGCAAAATCCCAACTCTACTCAAAATACAAAAATTAGCCAGGCATGGTGGTGCGTGCCTGTAATCCCAGCTGGTGGGAAGGCTGAGGCACGAGAATTGCTTGAACCCAGGAGGTAGAGGTTGTAATAAGCTGAGATCGCGCCATTGCACTCCATCCTGGACAATAAAGCAAGATTCTATCTCAAAATAAAAAAAAATAAAAACAACCTTTCTTAATGGAAACTGGACTGGATGCAAATATACAAACAAAACAAAACAGAAAACTTGACTTAAATAGTGTAAGGCAATAAAATTATCTGAAAAAAAATGATACACAAAATAAAAAAATAGTGAGGAGAAAACTAAATCAAGTTTTACTTAAACCTAATGAAGTTTTGCTTCTCCTTTCATCATTTTTAAATTTGCTTATCTCAAAAAAATTTTAATTTAGTTAATTGTAACTCAATGACTGTGATATTAAAAATAAGCTTTAGAGAGTTGAAGTCCCAAGTAAAATTTTATCAATATATGAAGCTTGATATCATCCATCAATTTACTTACAAAATAATCTTAGCATAAATCACTGGACGATATACTCTTGAGGAAAATTAAAACCTTGATACTCAGAATTTCTCATCATTGGACCTTCTTAAAATGGGTATAATAATATACATACTCTGAAATGAAGATCAATAAATATGCACCCTAATATTGTAAGTCCTTGCTGTTTTGGGAAATAATTAGAAAATATACGTTTTATTTTATTCACAACTCTGTGAAGTTACTAAACCTGAATTTAATAATTTAGTTGGATTTTACAGTAGTGAATTATATTCTAATAAAGCTACTATTAAAAAAGGAAATAGAAATCCTAATTTAAAACTTGACAATGTTATGAAACAACTACATGGCATATGGTCATTATTAAAAATTCCATTGTTTTGAGTTATTGGTTATTAATTTACTTTTAAATAAAACAAATATTAACTCATTGAAATTTTATGTAGCATCAGAACAACACTTTAAAAAAGAATCAACTGTACATTTGCTTGTTAATTCTGATGTGACCTCTGGTATTTGGGTTACTAGCCCGATAATGTTAAATTAAAAGTATTGTGAGGATTAGAGGATTTCAAAAGATAATATTTAGCTAAGCTTTATCCCTAAAATCAAAGCATATGCTTGAATTTCATTTAAAGTTCTGTGCTTATATGTTGAGAATTTTAGGTTTTTGGTAGGTTTTAGTTTGATTACTCTATTAATTGTTAACATTTTCAAAGTGGTGCCAATGTTCTGGCTTAAGTGAGGTAAAGGGAGCTCAGAGCTTTGTGTCCATGAATGTTTGCATGTATGTGTGCTTCCATTTATCCAGTTGTTTGGCAAATACTACTCTCATTGTGATATTCTTCTGGACACATTTTTTAGGCACAGGTATGTAAGTATAATAAAGCTTGAGGATAACATTTTCTCATACAATTTAGTGAATATCTGCTTTCTGTGTTCTGACACTGTAGTAAATTCTTTTGTTGTGATCTTTCTGCTCCCGAGCTCAGCTAGGTCTGAGTTCTTATCTCACACCTGAGAAGAATTAGGCATAGGGACATCAGAGAGTGAGTGGAGTAGAATTTATTAAGTGAAAGGAAAGCTCTCAGCAAAGAAGGATACAGGGAGTGGTTCCCCTACCTGAATTCGGGAAAGGCCCGCAAGTGGCTGGGTCTGCAGCCTTTTATGAATTCATAATGGGGAGTGTGTGTTGATTGGCTTTTAAGTATGCAAAAAAAGGTTAGAGCGGAGACACCACTCAAAGGTGGGCACCACAGTGTAGAAAAACCAATTAGGAAAGGGTAGGCATATTTAAAATAGGTGAAGAGTGGGGATCAGTCAGAGGAAAGAAAGCCAAACGGGAAGACAAGCTTTTAATCCAGTCCAAGGATTTAACTTGTAGCTTGGCTTTCAGGTTTTAAACTGTCTTCAGCTTGGAGATGGGTTTCACTGGGAGGTCACCCCTATCTGCCTCGGCATTTGGCTTTCTCTTGCCACTCTCATTCTTTCATTTTGTATTCTTCTTTTTTTAATTCTTAGAGCAGTTCCTGTCAAATTCTAGTTCTAGACCTTGGGGGTCTCCTTGCAGGCACTCCACGAAGTCCTCTCTTTTCTAACTACAAATCTGAGTGAAGCTGAGTTTTCTTTATATATGTCAACCCAAACAAGTAATGTATTACAACAAATTGAATGCAGAAGCAGATAAAATAATCTGGATATTCTTATTTTATTATTTTATTTTTATTTTTTAGAGAAAGGTCTCCCTGTAGCCCAGGCCGAACTGCATTGGCATGATCACAGCTCACTGCAGCCTTGAATTTCTGGGCTCCAGTCATTCTTCTGTCTCAGCCTCCAGGCCTTCAGACTAGCTGGGACTACAGAAGCATGACACCATATCTGGCTAATTTTTTTTTTAAGTAGAGACAGGGATCTTGGTATGTTGTTTAGGCTAGTCTCAAACTCTTAGGCTCAAGTAATCTTCCTGACTCGGCCTCCCAAAGTGCTATGATTACAGGCATGAGCCACTGCACCCAGTTTATGGCTATTTGTATTACGCCAGACATTAAAGAGATTCATAAAACAATACCACTTTTCTAGCTAAGTTTGCTTGGAATGTACAGCTATTGTTCTTAAGAAATATTATGTTATTTATGTTAACATGTAATAGTTGTATTATAACTTAAAAAAATTAAGAAATATTTTAAAAATCTCAGCCTTAATTTCTGGTTAACGTTAATAGATATTACCTATATATAACAAAATAAAAGTTATTTTTTGTTACTAACACTTTTTTAAGTATAAAAGAGTCCATAAGGAAAATAAAATGAAAACTACTATAAAGGGGCAATTCTACAAAGTAGGTACAGTCATCTCCATTTTCAGATGTCTAATATCTTACAAATATTTAGTGGCAGTGATGCCTGATCCATAAAAACTATGCTTGTTCCCCTATGACTATGTCTTTATTTGGAGTCATTTGCCAATGACATTTCTCTTACAAAGGGCACATGTGCCTTCTAGGTTCTCTTCCCACGAAAACCTGGTAATTTGAGTGGGGTAGAGTAATGGCAGGGCATGGTAGACACTGCACCTGTTCCAATAGCCCCCCTGTTCCCCAGTGAGACCTTCAGACATATGGCTTCATTAAGGTGCTGAAGAAAGGCTCAAAGACAGGAGCAGCGTGTATGTATTGTCAGAGAAGTTGTGGATCAGCAAGCTCCTGCCCTTATCTAGAACCCTTTGCTTTCCTGGTTCCCATAAAATCCACTGCCTGCCTCTATTCTTTGAGGCCATTGTGTACTATGTTAGAAGATGTACAACTTTGGAATTAGCCTGCCTTGGCTTTGAGTCTATCCTTTCCCACTTAACAAGCTCTTCCATTTGGAGCAAGCTATATTTTCTGTCAGCCTTAGTCCCTTCCTTGGTTTATTAGTCTGTTCTCACACTGTTATGAAGAAATACCCAAGACTGGGTAATTTATAAAGGAAAGAAGTTTAATTGATTCACAGTTCTGCAGGGCTAAGGAGGCCTCAGGAAACGTACAATCATGGCAGAAGGGAAAGCAAACATGTTCTTATTCACATGGTGGCAGCAAGAAGTGCAGATCAAAGGAGGGGAAAGTCCCTTATAAAACCATCAGAACTCATGAGAACTCACTATTATGAGAACAGCATGGATGTAACCGCCCCCATGATTCAATTACCTCCCACTGGGTCCATCCCTCCACATGTGGGGGTTATGGGAACTACAATTCCAGATGAGATTTGGGTGAGGACACAGCCAAACCATATCACTCAGTAAGGTGGAATAATGTTCTGCACCAGGTAAAGGGTTGGGAAGATTTAATAAGCTAACACAATTAAAGTGCTTGAAGCAGAGTAGGTAAGGAGGAAAGGTAGACATCCTGGCTTCTCATTTTCTTTGATTTGTTTTCTCCAAAATGCTCTCTCTTCTTTATAGATATGTGATCAGTGGAGACCTGGATAATTCTGAGGTTTTGTGATTGCTGTGTTTGTGTTTTCTATTTATTTAGAGGGGAGGAAGGGGGAGGTTTACGATTACTTGACAAGTGTCTTCATGGATGTTTCAGATGTGTCCTGCTTCTTTGATATAAAAGCGTAAAATACTTCAATGTTATACTCTTTAAAGAAGACAGAATTTGCCCTCATTTCATTGTTTGAAAGCAATGCCCATCAGAATAGAGACGTTTTCTGGAAACTGGCAGGATCTCAAGTGTAGCCTGCCATCTTTTCCTTTGCTTTGCTCCGCCTTCTCATTACCCTGAGCCTGAAGAGGGACCAGGGTGGGTAAGTGATCTGCAGTGCATGGGAACCTCATGCCACTTCTCCAGCCGGTCTTGCTGTTGCTCCTTTTGGATCTCTTTTCTGTTCTCTTTGTAGAAGAATAGAAGATAAAATGACAAAGGATAGATCGTTTACATATATTAGGCAGTTTAAAAAATTATCCTTGTATTTCTAGCCATAGCAAATAAAGTTCTAACTATACAACATTTCTGATATCCAACCATTTTTGACCTACAAAAATAGCAATTTCAACCTAATAGTTATGATGCACAAGGGTCTTTAATAGGTTGAGGAGAGACCAGCAACTGCAAGATAGCTTCTTATGCTAGGGAAGAAAAGTTGAGGTAACACAGTCTCCATGAAAGTAAGTTAGTAGGCTGAGTGCACTGGCTCATGCCTGTAATCCCAATAGTTTGGGAGGCTGAGGCAGGAGGATCATTTGAGTCCAGGAGTTCAATACCAGTCCAGGAGTTCAATAGTATCTCAACAAAAAATAGAAAATTAGCTGGGTGTAGTGGCACATGGCTGTTGTTCTAGCTACTCGGGAGACTGAGGTGGGAGGATTGCTTTAGCCCAGAAGGTTGAGGCTGCAGTGATCCACGATCACACTAGTGCACTCCAACCTGGGCAACAGAGTGAGACCCTATCTCAAACAGTAATAATAACAATAATAATAATTTATTAGAATACAAACAGCAGGAGAAATTGTGAACAATCTGTATGTATTAGACGTAATATCTGCAGAAGAGCACTCATAGAGTAGACTGAGTCATTTCAGTAATTGTTTTAAACAGGGAAAGAATTAAGGGAAACTTTCACCTCTTTGGGTCAGTCAATTTTTGCAAAGGAATTTGAGCCATGTAAAAGGAAAAAAATAAAGGAAGAGTGAATTCCCAACTCTGTCTGTGAGAGCTTCATAAAAATTAGTGAGACCAGAGGCACTCCAGCTGATACATTTTCCTATTTATCAGCAATAAATAGTGCTGATGAAAGCTTCATTTGGGATAATTTACTTCTTTAGCCTTCATGCAGCACTGGCAAAATATTTCAGCTTTATCCTCCTTCCCACTTAATTCCCAACAGCCACTTAATTCAGAAACATCATGCTTTAGGAGACTGAATCCACTTTAAAGGGAAGTCAAGATTTCCTTGCCATAGGAGAAAGAACATAATGGACGATTGGGTAGCATACCTCAACCACATTTTAAAAGTGTTTCAAGGAATTTATGAAGCACTATTTGAAACCCAACCAAAGAGATACCGCGCCTCCAATCTTTCACATGTGAAAAGTGTTTCTAGAAATAGGGCCTTTTAAGTATGAAAAGTTCATGCCTATTACAAACAGGGCTGCTTTCTTCAGTGTGTTCCCACTTTTAAAGGAATTTAAAGTGTAAGGGACTATTAAAATAATTCACTCCTTTTGGTGAATTTAGCAAATTTCATAGGTTAGAACTAAGTCATGAGAAAGAGCAGAGATGAACTATTTTACCCCATTCAGGTGGATGGAATTCATTGGATTTAATGAAAACAAACTTGACATCCACATTGTGGAGTTGCCATATTTCTAAGGAGAGCTGAAACTGATACCACACACAGGCCTTTTCAATCAACTACTCATATCAAGGTTATCTTTATAAGCCATTATCAGTGTAAGAGTGAGCTAGTTTGAGTGGTCAAGAACAATTCCTTAGTGAATTATGTGAGGCATTCTTTTCCTTCAATAATCACAAGCAGAGATCCCAAGAGAACCTAGTGCTGAGCCTGATTTTGATTCTATCACAAGGCTCCTCTCTATTAATTAGAGAAACCCATGAAGCATACACTTTTCTGTTGTTGGCAGATCAGCCTCTGGATCCTCCAGCTCACAACTTTCCAAGTGCCAGTCTGTTTCACAAAGCAACTCAGAACTTCCATGAACAGCAATCAATATAAATGCCCTGGCTATAAAGAACAGTAGACCTGGAGGGCCTCATTCAAGAGATTAGAGGCCTACTTCAGTAAAGATAGGCAAGGGTTATATTGCAGGAAAAGTAACCCCAAACTTCCAGTGGCTCAGCACAATGCAAACTAATTTCCCACTTACCCTGAGTGGGCTCAGGACCACCCTCCTTTCAGGCTGAACCAATACTTTGGCCCCTCTGTGTCAACCTCTGCATTCATTATCATCATCACAGGGGATGACAAAACTCAGAAGTCAAGCATCAGCAATTAAGTGCTGCAGTCAGGAAGTCACACACAGCATATCTGCACATATTTCACTGTCCAAACAAGTTTCATGGTCATGGCTAATTGGAGGGGGCAATAACATGACATCATCCCATGTGGCTAGACAGGGAGGGAAACTTGAAATAATGGTAAGCCATTATAATAGCAAAGGCAAAGTCTGAAATGGGCAAATGAACACTTAGACTGCATTTAAAGCCACAGGAAAAAATATTCTAGAAGAAACCTACTATCATAGACTCTACCATCGATCTACTCCTTGTATAACTTCAGTATTTGAATTAAGCTTATTGAGTCCATTGATTTGCTGATTCTGTTGAGGATGTATCCCTATGACGTCCCTCAGAAGTGACAGGGCATTCCCAGTCATCTGGGACGTGCACTGTTTCAAAACATTATTAATGACACCTCATTCATTTTACACAAATAAAACTCAATTGGAAAATATGCTCAAATTTTCTAACTTTCTAAGGCTTTTTTCCAAGGGTATAGTACACTGTTAATAGTTAACATAATATTTTATTAAGAATAATAGAAGGTCCCTTCCCTTGTCCTACTCAAGATTTTATAAAAGTTGGCCTTAGAGCACTCAGCAAATTTTGTCACCCTCATAATTCCTCCTCTGAGTGATACCTGAACATCCCATGTTATCTTAGTTCAAGGACAAGCAGCTAATAGGCATGAATTGATTCAATTTATTTAAAATGAGCTGCATGAGTGACCTGAATGGATGTCCTATTTATTATTGAAGGAGGGTCTTGCTGCATTTCTCTGCTCACAGAACTGCAGAGAACTGTTGTGGGGGCAGGGAGAATGTGGAGAGAAAATGAGTTAATGCCACAGCCAAGTATGCTGAAAAAGCTTCCTAGTTTGAACTGACAATATGGGGTGAGATCTGTTGAAGGATTTCAGTACATTGTGCAAGGGGGCACTAAAAAGAGGTCAGGCCAAAGCAATCAGTAGAATTTACTCAAACATCTGTAGCTTCTTAGGGCATTTAATGAGAACTTCTCTATTAACATTTGGTTTTACCAGGGTACTGCATAATTTTCTACTTAATTTACCTCTGACAGTTTACAGGCATAAAGGCATTCTTATCAAAATGACTTTCCATAATGTAGAAAGACACGGACGTTTTATGATGTTCTTTGCATGATAAGGAAGAGAGAGGATCAGAGAGGGAATAACTCTAAGGCAAGGAAACCAAAACCAGGCTCCTTTAAATATGTATCATACTTTTAATTATTTTCATAAATTTTTAATATTCATCAAAAATTCATTAACCATTCTGTTTCACTTCAGCCTGGGGATCATTTACAAAATAGACAGTGATGTTCATATCTAAAGAGTGGAAAGTATCTGCCTCAGCAACAAAAATTAATTGAGTTTAGTAAAGAAAACCATTAGCTCACTTCCAAACTGAAGGTGTGAATTCAGGCTCTAGGAGTTTTCTTACTAAAAAATATGTAGAGGAAATTCAGGAATCACCTAAAGAATGGAACATTGTGTCACTGACTCAAAATGAAGAACCCTGAGTTCTTAGGTTCATATTGACTAAATAGTATTGATTTTTGATTACCAAGGAATTTATTTAAAAATATTACAAAGCCTCTGCAACGGGACCAGTAATTGTCACTTGCACCTACTTGAACTAAACTGAGAGGCAAGATGTGAACCACACGCTCGGCCACTCTCACTGGAAATAGAGCTCTATTCCTAATCCCTGGATGTAAAATGTTTAAATGTGCTTCCCCAAAAAGCCAGCCCATTGAACTCTTTATTTCTAGAGTTTGGAAATCACGTATCTTAGGTGGAAGCTATAGTTGCCAGTGATTGTCCTTCTTCTCTCAAGCATATCTGGTTCGATGTTATCTTTATTTATGAATACTTTCATTTAAATAAGCTTGTTGGAGTTCCATCCACAGAAATTCTGATTTAATTGTTTTGGGAGGGTCCTCAAAATTGGGGATTGAAGACATGCTGCACTTTTGTCAAGAAAACCAAAAATGAAGAAGTAATTGACAACTCATAGAGGCATAAAACAAACAAAACATCCTCTACACATACTGTTTACTAAAATGTAAAAAACAAACAAGACACAAAAATTAGACATGAGTTTAGTTACCTGATGGTGTGAACAACATGAGAATCATTGAACCTTGATGGTCAGGACCTTCTTCTTCCAGTGATCCCAGAGGTCATCACATGAGACCTAGTCACCACTTGGCCTACATAGAACAATATGTTATTCGTCAAAGTTAGGTAAAAGTGCTTTGCAGATTTTCAACTTCTAAAATTAATCTATGGAGGAAGAAAAGAAGATTCAATTTTGGTTTAAAAAGGAAAGGTAAATAATGCTAAATTTGACAATATGAAGGCATATATATATCTGACAAAAAAAATAAGAAAGAAGAAAGAAGCTCCGGTGGGCAGACACGATGCTAATGATGATGTAAATAGAGGTATGATAAATGCAAGAATAGAGCAAAAACAATAAAACAAGCTCCATGGGTGATGGGGAGTATAGTGAGTTAAATCCTTATTTTTCATAACAGTGAGTCAACAGACTTCATGTAAAGTTGATAAACCAAGAAATAATAGATAAGTTATGTAAAGTTAAGAAGGTAACCAATGGAGAAAAAGAAAATAGTAAAAGGAGCTGGGCATAAGAGAAAGAAGAAATGTATTATAAGCTCTCAAGTAAACTTTAAATTTTAGAGCAATATGCTTATAATTTTTGAAAAAAAGGAATAAATCAAGAAGCAAAGAAATGATTAGAAAGCATGCATTGTTTGATTTACAGCACAAACAAGAACAGAGAACATCTACTTATAACAATTACATTGCAGGCAGCAGGGGCTGGGGAGCAGATTTTCATGAGCACCAGCCTGCACTGGAGCTGCAGAAACAAGAAGGGGTCGGGGATGGGCAGGTGTAGACTGAAAGGTCTGCATCTCTAGCTTCAACATTACAGTTAAGAGCTTTGACCTTTCCCAGGAGGGTATTTGTGACCCAGGAATTTAAAGACCAAGACAGATACACCCAGAATTTACCTTGGTGCAGCTGTGTTCTGTTCAGGTTAATTCTACAATATCAAAAAGACATGAATCACACATACAGATCAATTATTTCATGTAAATAAAGAAAAATGAGCTAGGGATAAACAAGAAGGAGGGCCATCCTAAGAGTGTAAACAAGAGTCCAGTGTCACTGGTTCCATTGGATGGAAATTACAGGGGATCACTCCGAAGATCAAAGCCAGCAGAGAATGTGGAAGTCAGAAGCTCAGGAACTTTCTAATCTAAAGATTTTTAACCTGGATAGAAGGCAGGTTGGCATATACTGGATGGAATGAATGAATATATAAAAAAACTTAATCGTTATTTTTACTTACTCCTATGTGAAATTTAGCCTTTCCTTCCACTATGAATAGAAGCACCCAACTGTAAATGCACTAGCAATCATGTGACATTGACACCCATAGAATTGGCAAGTAAGTTCATCCTGTACTATTGTTGCTGTTGCTGTCTCAGAAGATGGCTTTTACTCATTTCTTTTATATAATGGTAGTTATTAGACCTACCACTAGATCTTTATTATTTAATGTGTTAACAAATAAGTACCTACGTTATACTAACTCAGATACATGTTTTAAAAATATGTTATTACTCTTTCTATAAAAGCAGTTTGTTTTGTAATCCTTTTTAAGCATTTAAAATTTATTCTGAGTGGAAGTCCATAGGCTTCACCAGACTTTCCAAGTAGTCCATGGCACAAAACGAGTTAAGAATCTCGAATCCCATTGTATGTTTTATGTTGCTGCGTTAGGAAAATCACCACAAACTTTGCACCTCAAACACTGCAGTTTATTATCTCCTAGTTTCTGTGGGTCGGGAGTCAGGACACAGCTTACTTAGCTAGATACTCTGCTCAAGGTCTCACAAGGCTGAAATAAATATATTGTCTGAGTCAGGGTTTTCATCTGGATCTTGGGGTCCTCTTTCAAGTTTGTTCAAATTGTCTGCAGAATTTAGTTCTTTGTGACTGCCGTAGGCCTGAGACTGTAAGCCCCTAGAGGCTAACGCAGAACCTCTCCACGTGAGGCCAAAGGAGCTGGCTTCTCTCTATCTTCTTCTATTTTTGGCCTCTAAATGCTCTTATAAGAGCTCAATTGATTAGATCAGCCCTCTCAACATAGTTTTTGATTATGAACTACAGTCACCTGATTAGGCCCTCAATTGCCTCTACAAAATGTCTTTACATTTGCCATACTACAGAATCGAGAGAATCTAATCATGAGAGATATATCCCATCTGAGTCACAGGTCCTGGAGCGGTGGGGATTATGAAAGGTGTGTGCACCAGGAGTGAACACCTTGGAAGACACCTTAGCATTCTGCCTTCTATACCACATATCTCATTAGAGGTGAGGACACAGAGACCCAGAGGTCTTCCTATCAGTGCTAGAGGCAGAGGAGGCTGTCTCTCCAGGCCTCCCTTGCCAGTTTACCTTCATCCTAACAAAGGTTCTAATCCTAAACCAGCTCTGGAGAAATGACTGTTCTCCACTGACACTTGAAAATAGATTCCATCTAGATGCCAGTGTCTGGTATTCAGCCTCTGGTAATGTATTTGTTGTTTATGTTGTGTCAGGCAGTCTTTCAACAAATATGAATTGAGCTTCTCTGAGGAAGTGATATTAGAGCTACAATGTGCAGCAAATGTGACGATTATCTAGAAGATGGAGAGAAGGTTCTGGATTTGCAGAGGCTTGAGGCAGAAGTGAGCAAAGTTAGTAAGTGAGCCTAGGTGGTAGAGGCAGAGAAAGCCGGGGAAGGGTGGCTGGAATAAAGCTGGAGCTCTGCTACCCCAAGACAAATCAGACATCCCCATAAGATGGGCTCTGACTTTCATTCTGAAAAGAATATGTAGGCAACAGTGTGAGAGGGGATAGAGAGGGCAAGAGACTAGTTGCCCAGTGAGCTGTGAAGAAGCCATCACAGTACTGTGCAATAGAACATTCTGGGATGATGACAATATTCTACATCTGTATTGTTCAATACAGGAAGCAATAATCACTTGTGGCCAGGGAGCACTTAAACTTTTGCTAGTATTAATGAGCAACTGAATTTTAAATTGTATTTAACTGTAATTTCTTTTTTATTTTTTTTGAGATGGAGTCTCACTCTGTTGTCCAGGCTGGAGTGTAATGGCATGTTCTCAGCTCACTGCAACCTTCCTCTCCTGGGTTCAAGACATTCTCCTGCCTCAGCCTCTTGAGTAGCTGTGATCACAGACGTGCGTCACCACGCCTGGCTATTTTTTTATTTTTATTTTTAGCAGAGACGGGGTTTCACCATGTTGGTCAGGCCGGTCTGGAACTCCTGACCTGACCTGAGGTGATCCACCCACCTCAGCCTCCCAAAGTGCTGGGATTATAGGCATGAGCCACGGTGCCCAGCCAATTGTAATTTATTTAAATGAAAATAGCCACATGTGGCTAGTGACTACCATCTTGGACAATGCTGAGCTAGAAGTAATGCAGTGGCAGCTTGGATGAGTTAGAAGGTGATATGAAGAAGGTGGTGTGGCACTGAAGAAAGTTTAGAGGATGAAGTGGGCAGAGCTTGGTCTGTGATTGGTGGTGGAAGTGAAGTAAAGGAGGCTGGCCAGGAGAGTGCCTAGGTTTTGCCTAGCAGCTCACCTTAAGAATTTAACTCATTATGACACATGCTTTTAATTAGCTGATATCAGCTGACAAATATCCCCGGTGAAGGACACATTGACCTGTGAGCGCAGCGTGAACAGCCATATCAGCCACTGGGGAGGGTTGCAGCAGCCTGCAGACAGAATGCTGGAGGAAGAGGGAGGCTGAAGAATGAGAGAACTTCACAAGCAGAGTGGGGTTTATACCTGCAGATGTTGCCTATTTAACTGTTGAGGCTTATGCTTGGCTCTGGTCTGCCTCCCAAAATATGCTGGGTAAAATATTCAAGGGTCCTGAGGATGATTTTCAGTAGATTTGGCTTCTCAGCACCGTGATGACTCAGCAGCTGAGAAAGTCTGTTTCAGACAACAGAGGCAGAGCTGCAGAACTGGATAACAATCTGACAGCTGGCGGGCTTCAGTGGGGTGACAGTATCTGCACTCTCACAGCAAGGAAACCTCCCATTCCTTCAAACTACTTGGGCATCCCAGAAAAGAGTTTCAATGTTTCCTCCTCAGCAAATCTTCAACTAAAATTTGACTGTCACTGCTGCAGTAAAAACAAAACAAAACAAAAAAACAAAACTAAAACCAAAATACACCTAAATTCAGACTGAAAAAACTAAGAACACAGTAGTATTGAATCTCCACTGATGAATTGAGCCAATGCATCCAACGCTGCCATGTGTTAAATATTTTCTCTAAGTAGGGCAAGCCTCCTCCCAACTCTGCAGTGTGCCTGATTATCCCTAGCCTCAGCATTGCACTGGCAAGGAGCAAACATGGTAAGTTCAGAATGATACCAATTTCTCTTTCATCAGTGGATGACACATCATTTAAAGTAGCTTCTGTCCTGTTGGAATTAAAAAGGTGGTTCTAAATTTAGAATCTTTCCTAAAGATTTGAGATTTATAAGAGCCCAAATCGAGGTCTGCCTTTTTTAGCAGCCTTCGTGGTGTGATCAGACTTGATTACCCATATTTTTAAAAGCTCATGCTCATTCTAAAATATAATGACTCTTTTTCAGAGCATCAAGCCATGACTAAGTAAGTTTCCTGCTCATCAGAAATAGTTTGCTGAGTTTCAAGTATCTTGGGGCATATGGGGAAAGGAGCTGTTCAGCAGATAACTGACATCCTCAACAGGGTCCTGTTGAGGAGAAAAAGATGAGAAGGCTTGAGCTGTGGTTAAATGAGACATGAAAAAAAAACAGTAGTTGGGTATCAACAAATATTAGGTGAATTTCAAGATCTTAGCCTTTCCTGTCCCTTGGGCCCTGATGGCCGTCTGCCAGGATGATAGACCTCCCTCAGGCTAATGTTTTTAAATTCACAAAGGGAATGCACAGAAGTACAAAGTAGAAAGTAAATTATAGTGAAATTTACTAATCCAAATATTGAAAACATAAATTTATGATGTACTAATGTTTGTGCTTCTTTATTAGTACATTAAATAATAAGAATTAGTGGAAAGTCTAATAATAACACTTTGAAGTCAGGTTTAGGGGAAAGGACATTTAACATATTTTAAACAATTGTAATGTGTATTAAGATAATTGTTTTAATATTTTTTAATATTATTTTAAAATGATATTTAAAATAATTGTTTTCTACTGATGTCAAAGACCTAGATATGACTAATACTATTGCAATTGTTTGCCTACATACATTATCAAAGGGAATGCTAAATTCCAGTAAAATGAAGGTATTTTAACTTTTTTTTCTTACAAATTCATGGTTCCTCCTGTCAACTACCCTATTTAAGTATGTGGACAGTAGGTGCAGAACAATGAAAATTATCCGGTCACTGTTGATTAAATAATTCAAGTCAAGATAACCCATTTGTCAGTTACATGTACTATATTAGGCTGACAATGGCCCAATACCATTATCTTTTACATAATTTCAAAGACTTTGATAACAATAAAGGAGAATGGAATTTTCTGTAGAATTCTAAGGCCATACTAGTAAAAGTGCAGAGAACTCTAATTTTAATTCTGCCTCTATGGAGTCAAGAATATGCACAATATGCAAATATATTCAACTAGCTTTTGAATTAACATATTGACCCAGGAGCATTGGCACTGGAAACAAAATAAAAACAAAAATCAAAGCATAGCTTTTAAGCATCAGAAGTAAAGAGAATGTTGGCTTGCTGCCTAGAGCTCACAGTATACCTTCTACAATTTTGTCCATGACACAAAAACAGATTTTTGCCCCTGACCCACTGCTGCTTGCCAAGCAAAGCCTATTTTTGCCAAAGAGAAATCTGTAGCCAACTGCCTTATGAGAAAAGGTTTAGTTTATAGTTACATCTTATTAAGTCCATTTCATTTTATTATACTTAAGAAACCCCCCAGATGCAAAAACACAAATTGATCATTGCCTTTAAAACAGAGCTTATTAACCTTGTTGAAGAAGATACTTTGCTTTGTGAAATAATTTTCTGCGGCATTTTTAATTCCATCAACTCAGTGAGTGGCCACCTTGTGCCATGTACTCTACCAGGTGGTGCAGATGAAAGCATGAATATCTTTCATATTCATGTCTTGTTGTAGAGGGGCTGACTCCTTAGTGGAGACTCCTTGAAACTGGAGTTCACCTCTGCTCATTATTTTTTTAAAGTGCTTCAAGCTTGATAGAGAGGCTGCACTCATGGAAAAGAAAAGGTCGAAGCTTTAGAAGCCATTGTTAATTGAAGAAAGTCATCAGACCTGAAGATAGAGCCTGCTCATACTCTAAGAGCCCAGGGAAGAAAGCAAGGCTATTGTCTCCCAAGGCAGCAGCAGTGACAACAGAGAGTGAAACCATGCCCCTAGGGTCACCTTTGGGGGACTGTGGTTTAGGAAAGGGCCACGAGGAAACTAAACAAGTAAGTTAAACAGGAATGAAGTTAGGAAGTTGCTGGGTTGGCCTGCCTTCCTCATGGGACAGTGAGAGTCTATACCCTCAATGCATTTTGTCTGACTGGATTTCTTCTAGAATCTGGAGAAAGAGTCACATTTTGCATCCAAACAAGGAAGGGCCAAACTGGCTTGCATAAAAATAAATTACAGAAGGAAATGTATAGGGGATCATGCCAGTGTGAGAAATGCACAGAAACCATGGCATGGGGCTTTAGAACTCATTGTCTAACTTTCTAGAGGGCAGAGAGGCTTCAGAGAATGTCAGGATCTCAAGAAAAGCCAACGCAGAAGCAGTTTTTCAGGAACACCACTCTTGTGTAGCATTAAGTGCACCTTGAATGAAGATGTTACATATGTTATGCCGGAAATAGACTCTTAACAAAAGTACTGAAACCATAGGCTTAACAGTTGAGCAACAAGCCATGAAAGACTGAAAATGGAGTGTGAATGTGCATCTTCTATCATCACACTGAGAGGGGGTTTGGCTCATCCTGGGTTAGGAGTTAGCAACTTTCAGTAACATAGATTACCACCCTCTCAAGTTCTATCCACAATGAAATGGCTTGGTTAGGAGCACCTTCCAAGGGAAAAACCACCTGTGGGTTTTGTGCCCACAGCACAAGGTAGAAGATAGGCTCTCAGTCTGTGGTCAGAGTTTCAGGTCTCTAGAACCTTAAAGAATATTGCAGTGATTGAGTGGAGGTGCTCATGGAGTCAGAGAGTTTCAAGATCATAGACGGGGACACATTGGCCACCAAAGTACCTGAATAACTCATAAGGTAGAAGGAGCTGGGGGCTGTGACTGGAGGGAGACAGGCAGCCCGGCCATATTGCGGGTTTTGTCTGCCAGATGCTCTGAGTTTCAAGTGCCAAAAAGACAAGGGATCTTCTATATAATGTTACGATGCACATACACTCACAAAGATAAACACACACACGAATCACACAAGCTTCTGAGTTTTCTGTAGCTATAGGAAATCCCATTTAGGCAGAGGAAACCAAAACTTGTGAGAGAAGAAAATGATGAAGTGTTATGTGCCTTGCAAAAGAAAAAAAAACATTTTAAGACATGGAATTACCATAAACAGAAGGCAAGCGGGGAGGTAATGTAAGAGCAGCAGCAGAGAAGAGAGCTGTGGAGAGCTGCTTCCCATCCCCCACTGGTATCCCTCCCCATTTCTCCCATCCTTGTGGGGCATGTCTGGATGGGAGGAGACTAGGGAACTGTGGCTTAGAAATGGGGACTGTAGAATTTGCTGGAAACTGCATGTTCTAGCACAATCATTTTATTTAGATTTTATGTCTCAGATTGTCCTCATTCACATCTTCCAGAAATAGAGTCAAGGAGGTGGGCTCAGAGGGTCTTCTGGTGCCTGCAATTGGGATATATACCTGCAAAAACATGACAAAGGTGGGACTGGGCAGAGAGTAAAGCTGACTCCCACTGCACTGACGATAGGGGGCTCAGACAACCCAGCTGGGCGTGCTGAGTCTGCACTGGCCTTCTCAGGTGTCCATTTGAGGCAAGGGGACCAGGCCCTTGTGTTCTTGCATTAGTCAGCATTGCCCAGCTGCTCTAGAAGGAGACATAACCGTGATGAGAGAGTCCCTTGAGGCCAAGGGTAATTTCAAGGTAGGATTCCTGGTGGGTTTCTGATATGAGCAATCAACAACTGAAATTCCTGACGGTAGAGGATAGGGATATTTCCCTGAAAAGGGGATGTGGGCGGTGCCCCATCATATCCACTATGGAGATCAATAAATACGGGAATGTGCTGATGGAGACTACAGCAGCCTAAACGCCCCTGTCTTTGTCATTTTAGGCTACTCTAACAGTATACCTTAGCCTGGGTGGCTTAAACCACAGAGATTTATTTCTCACAGTTCTGGAGTCTGGGGAGTTTGAGATCAGTGCACCAGTATGGTCAGGTTTGGGAAAAGCCGTCGTCCAGATTTACAAATGTGGCCTTCTTCTACCCTCACATGGCAGAGAGAGAGAGAGAGGTGACAAGCTCTCTCCTCTCTTTTCTTTTTTTAAATATGAAGCCTCACATGACGGAAGGGGGACAGCTTTCTGGGGCATCTCTTATAAGGACACTAACCCCATTCATGGGGTGTCCACCCTCTGACCTAATCACCTCCCAAGGTCCCATTTCCAAATCCATCACATTGGGGGTTTGGATTTCAACACATGAATTTTGACCCTAGGGGCATGGTTTTGTTCTCTGCTATCACTGTTGCTGCCTTGGGAGACAATAGCCTTGCTTTCTTCCCTGGGCTCTTAGAGTATGAGCAGGCTCTATCTTCAGGTCTGATGACTTTCTTCAATTAACAATGGCTTCTAAAGCTTCGACCTTTTCTTTTCCATGAGTGCAGGCTCTCTATCAAGCTTGAAGCACTTTAAAAAAATAATGAGCAGAGGTGAACTCCAGTTTCATGGAGTTTCCTCTAAAGAGTCAGCCCCTCTACAACAAGACATCTTTCATATTTATAAATAAGCACTATTCCCACCCTCCTCTTTTCAGGTTCTTAGACAAGGTTCTCAGGTGATCCAGGCAGAAAACATCAGTGCCTGGTTTACCCTGAGCACATCTGTAAATGATCCATCACCTGCACCACCACCACTGTACCCTTTGGAGACCAGCTGTCACTCATGTTGCATCACTGATTGCTTCTTTCCACTCCTAGACCCGTAACTCTCAACTGCATGGCTAGGTTCTGTCCCTTGTCCCAATTGAGCCTCCTTATCTTCTAGAATTAGAGAATGTCCGTATCAGAAGGGCCTCAGAGATCTGCACCATAACCCAGATTTTTCACATGAGACAGTGGAAGGGAATCAGTAATGGCCTCACAGCAAATATTAATGTACAGCTTGATACCACTGTGGAAAATGAGTAGAGAAGAGAAAGCAGGAAGTTGCATCAGCTGGGGAGGAAAACATGAATGGTTCAGAGGCTCTGAATATTTTGAGGGGTTAGGGAGGGAGGCAATTATGAGTCATGAGGTTTTCAAACTCTATCTTCTATTTCTCTTCCCCTTCAACAGAGCTTTGTGACATGTTCCCCAGGAAGGAAACATTTAGAACATTTTTATTATCCACGTGGTGTGAATCAGTCATTTCTTGACTGCCTATGAGTCAGCTATAGCTGGGATGACTCCACATCCCGTTTACCTGGAACAGTCCCATTTTACCTCTGGGCCCTGCCTTAATTATTAAAATTCCACCCTTTTGCTCTGAAAAAAAGGTTTTGTTTAGTCAACATGGTTGCCTGAGCAATGGGCATGGGGTGCTCTTTTGTACGGGAGTTTTTAATTACTGCAGCTTCCCAGCTCTGCTTCCTCACACCATCTCTTTTATTTGTAGACTCTGAGGCCTCCCCTAGGGTCCTCTCCCTTGACTGGGCACACAGCTACACAGCCAGTCTCCCTTGCACATTTGTCTGAATTCTGCTTAATGGAATGCATATAGAAGTAAGGTTGCCACTTCCAGGACTTGCCTATAAATTTGGCCCTTGTTCGAGCCTCCCTGTCTTTCCCCTGAGTAGAGAGGATGCTGAGAACCCAAAGAGATGCTAGAAAACCTAGAGCCACAAGACGGAAGGAGCCTGGGTCTTTGAATGACTGACTACCTGATGCCTACAAAGGTACATTGAACTATAGTAAGCAGAAATAATCTTTTAATGTTTTAAGCCACTCTCATTTGCAGTCCATTGCTATTGCAATTAGACTCCACATTTAACATGTCCTCTGTCATATCCAATCCTGTAGTCCTGGCCTGACTTTCCTAGAAGAAAAGCCTGAGCAGAGTTTCAGGTATACGTGGTTCATTGAGGAGGGGTTGTCAGAAAAGGAATGAGAGAAACAGAAGATGGAGGAGGAGTTGAGCAAGGACGTGGTCTCCACTGGAGTCTAGCATTGGCCTGACCCCTATGGGTTCTGACGCAGTATTGATTTGTTCCCTCTGAGTCATGGGAGTGGCCATTCCACCCTCATATAAACTAGTTATTGGCTATGAGATGCCTCCATGGGGTCTGGTAGAAAAGGGAGGCATAAGTGGCTCTGAGTGCCGAAGGTAATTCTTTAGTTGGGGATTCAGAGGTAGGAAAGTAAGTTGTGATGCCTTAGCAGCCAGTAGAAATATTATCCGTGGATAATTACCAGCCGCACCTGTCTGGTAAAGAGCCCTGGGAGGGACACCACTGCTTCTCATTTGATTACATGAAAAGGTTGTTGTGAACCTATTTCAATGGTGCTTTCATCACCACCTTGGCCTCTAAAAACTAAACATTTGGACTAAGAACTAAGAAAGCCTGAGGAAAGAGGGAAACAGTTTAAAATAAATCAATAGGGCTTTGGGTTGCAATCAACTAAAAATGATTCTGGTTATCTTAGCAGAAGAGAGATTTATTAGCAAAGGGGAGTATTAGTGAGAGGGATTTTATTATCAAGTAGCTCCAGGAACTGCTGAAAAGGCTGAAACATCTACCTTTTACAAATGGCAGGAACAAAAATCAGATGGACAGAAAAAAAAACACAACCAAATTTATTACATTTCAACAGGGTACTACTGCTGGCACGATAGCATTGGACACCCTACAACAGTGATTATCTCCAACATTACCCTTTACATAATGTATATGGCAATGCCTTGTACAGCATTCCACTCATTTAAATTCAGGACTGACAATAAGAGACAGTTCTATGCTTAGCAAAAAAAGGAGGAGAAAAATTATTCAGAAGCTACATAGAGTACACTTTTCAAAGGCATGAGCACCTTTGCCTGTGCTTCTATCATCATGACGTTAAGACTTTGGCCCATGAAGGCTGTGGAATGTCAATAGACCCCTATAAAAATAGAAATACCCTTAACATTTTTTTAAAACACCCTAACTATCTTCTAACACCATAGTTATGGTTATGTCCAGATTGGCAGAGAACAAGGCAGTGATGACTTGGAGTATTACATGTCTAGAGAGACAAAATGCTGATGGAGGAGAACATACTTGATTTGATGTAGAGATTTTTTAGGCATTCATTGATCATGCTGTTTTGTTTTATTTCTGATGAGCCTTTGCTGCCTTCAAACTGGTAACAAACATCAGCAGAAAGAGCTCTCAGTCCAGAAGCAATAACTCATTATTCCTCTCCAAGAAACAGTATGTTCATCCTGCACAGCCAAATTGGGCCCTGCTTCTGACTCTAGCACAAAGTCCAGGTTGGTTTATGGTTCTCAACATCTGGAGACTCAACTGATGGGCTTACTGTGCACATACAGATCTTTAAAATAATTAAAAGTTTATCTGGTGTGACTAAGCTAGATTATGAAAACAACCTCTGTGTGTCCAAGCCCTTTCCAATATTATTTTCTAGCTCCTCCCATCAAGATATAAACTCTATTTCCCTCCCTTTAAATGTTGCTGGCTCTGAGACTTCCTTTGATTAATAGAATGTGGCAGAAGTGACAGCATGACTGTTCTGAGTCTTGATCTTAAAGGGACATGCTTCTGCTCTTTCCTAAACCCCGCTCTGTCTAATCTAACTAGACGGTAAGAGGCATGTGGAGGAAAAAATTGCAATCACGATGGAGGTAATTTTGAAATAGCCAGCCCCCAGTCAACCTGGCAGCTGACCCAGACAATTCAGTGATTCCAGCCAAGACAGTAAGAGCCACATAGCTGAGCCCGGTCCAGATTGCTAACCAACCTGCCGAATCATGGACTAACAAAATGGTTGTTGTTTTAAACCACTAAGCAAAAGGGTGCTTTGTGGAGCCACAAAATCTAACTGCTAAAGAGTGAATTTAGCTCTTATCATATGGACTGGACAGAAAATGTAGGTATGCAAAGCCTGACTCTCACACTTGTGTGTGTCAGCCCAGAGACTTTCTCCCCTGTTTAATATTCCTAATACACCAAGGCTGTGGGAAGCATGTCAGCCTCAGCCATTTGGCAGGAATTAATTATTTGACCATGTATCATTACCATTTCCAGGAGAACTTGATAATACCTAACAGCTGCTCACTTCCAATCTC
>NW_016107346.1:658278-677052 GCF_001604975.1 Cebus imitator
TTTTTTTTTTTTTTTACAGTCACAGACTTGAGCATCAAAGGAAAGCAAATCTAAGCACCAGGTGACTCTAATACAAAAGACCTTCTGCAGGAAGACCAAGTATTTTTGTGCCTTTTTACAATCCCAGTTGTTCCAAGTCATCAAAGCTGTAAATGTCTTTGCTGTGGGTGCCTTTGATTACCTCTATAGGTCCTTCTTTTCTCCCTGTGTTGAGTATTTCAAATACAGTGTGTTTGTTTGGCATTATGGAACCAGTATCATTTTAAGAAGGCTACATCAGTTGAAAGTAAGACAACTAACTGGTCAGTGGACAAATGTTTCCTTCCTCAGTGGGAGAACAGAAGCTCCCCAAGAGACTTACGCTAGCTCCTACCAGCAGATCTCACCCACCTACCTTTTTTCTTGATAGTATGGGTAAATCAAAAAATAAAATGCTAAGCCTCCCCAACCAGCTGATGGACCCTCCTCTCAGCCAAGGGCATTCAAAAGTTAACCTGAAAAATTAGTTCAGACCATAATGGGAAGTGGGGGTCAGACATGCTCCCTTATATCCTCCTCCCTTTGGAATTCAGGTATAGCTAACCAGCTTTAACATTGAAGTAGAGGTCTTAAGACTGACCAGACAAAATTTCTGTAGCAATAAAACACCAAATTCCAGCCCAATTCTAACATAGCACCACATGACAGATAGCAGGCCCTGAAAGAAATAAAGACTTTACCCCAAAATATATTTTTTTCACATATTTTGAAATGGCCCTGCAAAGCTATCTTTTGTGGGGAAAATGTACATTCTGTAGAGAATTCCCATTCCTTTCCAGGTCTTTTCCTTGATCTAGGAGAGAATTAACTAAAAGTCTGACATTTTTTCAGGTCTGATAAGAGCTCTGTAGCCTGCTACCTGGAGGCTTCACCTGCATGATAAAACCTTGGTCTCAACAACTTTTTATCTTAACCCAGACATGCCTTTCTATTGATTCTTGGTCTCTGGATAATAACTCTTTCAACCAATGGCCAATCAGAAAATCTTTGAATCAACCTATGGCCTGGAATCCCCTGTTTCCAGTGGCCCTTCTTTTCCAGATGAAACCAATGTACATCTTATACGTATTGATTAATGTCTGATGTCTCCCTAAAATGTATAGAACCAAGCTGTAGTCTGAACACTTTGGGCACATGTTCTTAGGATCTCTTGGGGCTGTGGCACAGGACATTGGCCACTAAGATGTGGCTTGGAATACATCTCTTCAAATATTTTATGGAGTTTGAATTTTTACATTACCCTGTGGATGACAGGTCCATGTTTATAGACAAAGCACACCCCTCTCTTTCTGCACAGAAATTTCACACCTTTCAAGGCCGTCAATTCAATAACTTTTTCTTTTCTTCTGTATCACCGTTTTTTCTTGCTCTAGTGGGTTTTATGATGATATTTTATCCAACTGTAAAGAAAATTATTCTCCCTTAATACCCCATCAGTCTCCAGAAAACAAACAAAAAAACTTACACCCTCCCCTTTTACAAAACTCCTGAAAGAGTGATCTTTTCTCATTGTCACCAATTTCTCTTATCTCATTCTCTCATTCTGACAAACCTTTTGCTCATCATTTCAACTAATCTGTCCTCACAAGATCATCGATGATTTCCACATTGCTCAACCTAACAGTTATGTGTTCTTATTTTACTTGACACATCAGCAATTTGGGGCATAGTTGAAACCTTCCTCCTCCTTTAAAATGTTTTTTCACTTGATTTCTATCACATTACGCTCTCATCATTTCTCTTTTGTACTCTGTCCATCTATTCTAAATCTCTGTTGCTGGTTCTTAGATATGGACATTGGAAGTGCCCCATGGTTCTGGACTTGGCTTTTGTCACTATTTCATCTAAACTCACTTCCTTGGTGATCTCATCTACTTTCATGACCTCGTATAGCTTCAGACATACATGCAAGCATACAAATATGTGAGGCTTCTAAATTGATCTCCCCAGCCTTAGCCTCTCCTCTACTCATCTCACTTATTTGACAGCCTACTTGACCTTTCCACTGGATCAACTGTCACCTTAAGCATAACGTTTCCCAACTAAATTCCAGATCTCCTCTTTTCATAAACTCCTCACAAAGCTTTCCCCTTCTCAGGGAATGGCAACTCTTTTTTTTATGCAGTTGATCAGGCCAAAATCCTTGCCATTGTTCCTAACACCATACTGCAAATATGATCTGTCAGCAAACCTAATTGTCTCAACTTCAAAACATTTCCAGAATTCCACCAATTTAATGCTTTATCACCACATCTGCTGCTACGATACTTCCTTAAGCCACCATTGTCTTTCCCCTATAATATCGTGATAGTCTTTTAGCTGGTCTCTTTTTCTTCTCTGACAATAGTCCATTTCCCAAAGGCTAGCCAGATTGGTCTAATAAAAGGTATAAGTAGATCATATCATTCTTTTTCTGGAAATATCCCAGTGGACCTTCACCTCATTCAGAGTTACAAGACAAAATATCTCACTGACCTCAAACAATATGAGCTCATCTCTCATTTGCTGTTCCTCACTCACTTGACTCACCCTCTTTCTGCTCTGCAAGCATGCCATATAGACCCCCAACATCCATCAACCTTTGCAGTTGCTTCTTCCTGGTTTCCTCAGATATGTACATGATGTCTCTCTCACTTTCTTTAATCAATGTACTGAATTGTCATTTTGTTTTGCAAGGTCTTCTTTCCTGGCCTAAAATTTCAACCACTATTTCCATGATTATTTCTCTTAACCTGTTTCCTTAATTTTTTTTTTTCTTTTTTTAACTTTTTTTTTAAGACAGGGTCTCCCTATGTTGCTCAGGCTCATCTTGAACTCTTGGACTCAAGGGATTCTCCTGCCTCAGCCTCCCAAAGTGCCAGGATTACAAGTGAGAGCCACCATATCCAGTCCCTTGCTTTATTTTCTTCTCTTTAGCAGTCATAGTCACTTAAAATTTTATATATTTTCCTTATCAATAATTTTTCTAAAGAATATAAACTACACAAAATTAAGAATTTCAGTCTGATTTATGCTTGTATTGATTGAAATAATGCCTTTTTCTGAATTTCTGTGCTTTGTCATAGGCTTTGCAGTTTGTCCTAAGAGAGGTGGATTAAACTTCTCTACCCACCCTTGCTGTTGGGCTTGCTTTGAACAATGGAATGTAGGCAGGTGTGATGGCATAAAAGTTCCAAGCCTTGGGTTTAAAGGAGCATTATATGTCTACACTACCCTTCTTATACTGTTGCCATTGCCATGAAAATCACATGCCTCATGCAGCCACTGGTACCAGGAGAATATGGGCTATATGCTATAGAGCCATACAACCTAAACAGTTTATAGCTTGCAATCCTGCTCAGCTGAGCCCAATCTAGATCAGACAGACCCAAGGCACTAGACACATGAACAGAAGAAAAATAATGCTTATTGTTGTAGGTCACTGAGATTCTGTGATAATTACACATTAATAGCAGACTAATACACTACTATATTCACCTAACAAGTGCCCAATAAATAATTGGTGGATAAATGACAGGACAAAAGAAGTCTAAATCCTGGTATCTGTGGTTAGTTTCTGCCAAATACTCTGTCTTTGCATCTTCCAGCAGAAAGAATAGGGCTTTATGACTAGTTCTAATCAATAAGTTATGAGCTGAAGCAGCACTGTGTCACTTCCAGGCTGGAGAATTTAATTGCAAGACATTCTAAAGCTTTATATTTCCCTTTGGCATGATGAGAAGCAATGTTTGCAATGGTGGCTGCTCCATGTATAGCAGTAATGAGCAGAACCTCCCACTGACCTGCAGTAGACAAATAACCTGCATGGGAAACAAATTATTCATGCTTTAAACCACTGAAATTTGAGGTTGGTTTGTTACTGTAACATAACCCAACATATACCTTTTCTCTGCAAATCTATACACAAATCAGACATATGTTTATCATCACCTTCAGTAATTTCAAGTGTTAGGGCAGTGCTGTTCTTATATCTTTGTTTTTGAGACAGGACATTTCTAGCATGTTCTGGGGCTAAAGAAACTTGGGTCAAAGTCTAGATACAGCCACATATTAGATGTGTAACATTAGATAAATCATGAAATAACTCTGACTCTGGTTTCTTATTTGAAAAGAAATAAGAAAGCAACCCTCTGGGCCAGAGAAAACAATAAATTTAATCTTACTTTCCAGGCAAACTTTGCTTTTAATACTTTGCTCAGTAGACCATCAAGCTGCTGTTTTTCTCCTCTCTGCAAAGGTTTCTACTTCTTGTTCAGAACATTTGATCCTTTAAATACGAGCCTGCTGTCTTGTTGAGCATCATGGCCCTAGCAAAGTTGACATTTGGTGACTTTCACATCTTAAAGAATCTTTTCAGACCATTGTACTTCTTGCAGTTCTCCTTCATTGAAGTCACTGCAATCTCTAGATATTATGTGATTATTTACATATTAATCACTCAATAAACTATATGTCCCATGAGGAAAAAGTATATATAATATACTGAGTAGCATAGCACAGTGTCTAACACATAGTAAGAATTCAATGAACTATTGGCAAATCAATGAATGAATGAGTGACAAGCCTCCTTTCTCTACTATGTCACTCCACCAAGACCAACACTAAAGTGAGGTTCAAAAAAATGTTTGTTAAATCTGAATGCTTAGAAAGGAAAATGATCTCAATAAAGTGAATTTGCCTCAAGCATACCTGAAACTTTCCTATTTACATGTGTTTACATCTCACAAAAGGCTAGGTGTAGTGGTTCACACCTGTAATCTCAACATGCTGGGAGGCTGAAGTGGGAGAATGGCTTGAGGCCAGGAGTTAAAGATCAATCTGGGAAACATAATGAGAGCTCATCTCTACCCACCCCCTCCTGCCCCACACACACAAAAAAATTACCGGGCATGGTAGTGCATGTCTGTAGTCCTGGCGACTCAGGAGGCTTAGGCGGGACAATCGCTTGAGCCCAGGAGTTCCAGGTTATGGTGAGCTATGATTGTACCACTATGTTCAGCCTGGGTGAGCAGAGCAAGACTCTCTGTCTCTAAAAAGAAAAAATAAGGGTTTGTATAGGAAAGGCCATTTAAACCAAATTAAAGACAATCTAATGGTAAAAATTCATGACAAAAGAGATATTTAATAGAAAAAGGACAGGAATGCTTTGTGAAGCTCTTTCATATGCATTATGATCTTGCTCTTCAAATTGCACCATCTGTGTGATTGTTTACTCATAAGGCCAATGAGGATTAAGAGATGAGAGAGGCAAATAAGTGTTTAAAAAAACACGTTTTTTTCTAAATCAGTATAATTTTTATTCATTTCACCCTCATTAAAAGTGAGTAACTAATTGAATTAGTTATTAGTGTGTCCTAGAAATTATAATAACCATCCTTTGAAATGTAAATGTTTAGATGTATGAAGAACAATTAAAGAAGCAGCTCAGAAAAAGATTATTTAATGCATTGTGATGTAGCCAAACATTTTACGTTGTGCTTTTCATGTCACTTTGTTTGGCAATGCTTCACCATAATGTGAAATACCAAAATAACTTAGGCACTTAGGCAAGAATATCTTTTTTTTTTCTTTAGCAAGAATGAACGGTAAAACATTCTGTGCTTGGATATAAAACTGTAATCATAGGACTCAAGAAGTAATTCCTCATCATAAATGCTAACTCTATAAAGAGTAAAAGAGTAACAAGTCTGTAAAGAGTGTGGGTTTCCATCTGAATGTTGGGATGCTGAAACAAATTATATAAATACTTGGTTTGGATTGGAAACCAACTCATTTAGCACTGTGTCAATAGCCCTAAAAACTGCATGTTTCTTATTTTATACATATCATCTGCTCAATTTGCCTTTAATTTACTGTATAAGTAGTGTGACCTCATTTCACAGAAACGAAGAAACCCTCAGATTCATTCAGAAGCAATAATTATGGATTGCAGAAGGATAACATAATGAGAAGATCCCTTTGCATAAAATTGCTATTTGAGTGTTGGATGCCAGTGTTGGCTTTATCAGGGTTTGACACATCTGCCAGATTCAGCCATAGCTCCAATGGGAAGCAAAAATTTAATGTGAGTGCTGAAAATGTTAAAGCCTATAAGATTTATAGGAAGCGGTGTCTCAGCTGATGTAACAAGTTATCTTTCTATTTAATATCATTATCATGTACCTGCCAACTTCCTAAGCATTTATGAGGATTATTTTATTTCAGACTTAAATTGACCCTCTGAGGCCAGCATTATCATTATCATTCCCATTTGACAGATGAAGAAAGGAACTTGCCGAAAGCCATGCAGTTAGATGGTGACAGAACCCAATCACCAGATCTGAATATAGAGCCCAGACTCATAACCTTCTTATTATATTACCTCTTCTCTCTCTTTAATTATCTTGGATCTATATATCCATCCATCTATCCATTTATCTCCCTTCTTTCACTCATCAACTCTGTCTGTCCATCCAATCCTATTCTTTCTCACCTTTCTTTGTATCTCCATGTGTCTCTGTGTCTCTGTCTTCCTCTGTTTGCTCTATCGCTGTGTCTTTCTCTAACTCTGTCTCAGCCCCTGTGGATTACTGTCTGCCTCCTTGGTATTTTTGTGTCTTAATCTTTCATTTTCTTTCTTTCTCTCATTCATTCAATCTCTCTATTCATGTAATGAATCTATCTATAATGCATTTATATATCCATCCATGGATGCGTTTATCTTTCTCTGTTTCTCCATCTGCCCATCCATCTATCCACAAACCCAAGCTTTCTATATCTCCATATCCTCTTCTGAATATGCCATACAATTTGTCTCTCTCTCCTTATTTCTCTATTTATCCACCCTCATCATCCTACTATCCTCTTTCTTTCTCTCTGTCTCTCCATTCAAAGATGCTACAAATCCAGGTATTTTAGGCCTTTCATCCTCTGTCCCTCCAAAATCAGAAAATGTGCCCCCATGCATCACGAAGGCAGTAAAATATCTATGTACTGGTCAACCAGAAGTCGATTCTGTTGCTCCTAGACTATAAACCAAGCATTAAAGGAAATTATTTATAGGTCTCTTGCATTTCTCCACATCTTATGAGGGAGGCATGATCTGCTTTTTGTTTCAAGTTATCTTTTCAATGATATTTGTATACTTAGCAGCCTTGGAAGACAAAGATAGTGTCTCCCTCTGAAGTCAAGGGAAGGTTTGCTTACATCCTTTGAAGACAGGCATAGTATCTCCTTCTAGAGGAAAGGGCAGGCATTTTTATTATCCAGGGTAATAAAGATAATGTCTTCCTCTGAGCAAAGGGAGAGCTTGCCTGCCAATATACAAGCTTCAGATTCCTTCAGCTCAAGGTCTCCCCTCCCTTCTGTAATGCAACCTGTTACCTGTATAGGCATCCATTTGGGCCCATATGCATAGACCCTGTTGGACTTGAGGGTAAGCAGAACTGACAAAAATAAGTGAATATTCATGCTGCTCGGTGTGCCCTAAGTAAGAAAGTCCTTTGTCTCTGCAACAGGAGTCTCCTCTTTTCTGCCTTCCTCCATGAAACTATAGCATACCTGCTCATTTGTTTGCAACTGCAATGGAATCTCAGCCCCTTCTGAGTTCTTGACTCAAAGCTGTGCCTTTGCTTACCTTGTTTCATGGCAACATGATACTAATCATCAAGTTATTTATATCTTGAATAGGAGAATATTTTAACCAAGTTCTTCTAGCTTCCTATTTTCCATTAGAAAACAGTACCTATTTCAGCAACAAACTCAGGATCTCCTTGGTCTATCTGCTATTTTCAATAAGAAAGAAAATCCTTGAAGACTTGATTTGTGGGGAGGGGGGTGGTTTGTCACTTGGGTGTCAATGCAGCAGAAGGCTTCACATGGCTTCACATGGTCAGTGTGGCCTGAAACAGCTGAATCTAGGGAGGTGTGACTATATCAAAGGCCCTTTGTGCCCCAGCTCACATGGTCTTAGCCTCACTCCAATCCCAGGTGTGGGTGCCACAGGCAGGTCCTTATAGGCACAGACTTCCTCTGTGCCCACTGTGTTTCATCTTGGTTGTCTCTTGTGAGTCTTTCTATCATGGGGCCTCCCTGATGCTTCAAAAGCGACACAGTCCGCTCATCAGGCATGAATGGACTTCCTGGAAGTGCAGGGCTTCTAGGACCTCCAGAGACAGCTCTCAAATATGGGGGCATAATGATTTCTCTCTGTTGGTTCTCAAATGGAAGACTCTGTAAGCTGTTTAGAAAGTTCTAGAAAAGATTAGATCCAAGTTGTCTGTGGCAGTGACCCCAACAAAATGCTTCTCATATTGGCTCTTCCTCCTTTCCTCACTCTTTCTTGTTCCTCTCTCCTAATCTCTAGGATTACCTCACAAATAAATTGCCTGTACACATGTCCTGGCCTCATGGGGAAAATACAAGCCAATCCAATGGTAGAGTAGAAAGGCCATGGTCTCTGGAATCAGACAGACTTGGGTCTGTGTATCAGCTCTGCCAATTTTTACCCAGGAGACCTTGAACAAATTACTTAACCTCTCTGAGCTTTAGATTCATCACTGGTAACATGGAAAAAAATAATACTTTGTAGAGTTATGTATGGAATATTGAAAATGGATAAAAAGCATTCAGTCCTTAGCACAGGGTCTTTCACAACATCAGTGCTCAATAAATAGCTGCAATTATTGTTATTATAGCCTGAGCAACTCCCAGGGGCACCCTAGGCACTACAGGTGCAGAATTGTGATGCTCTGACTTTAATGGCTGTCCTAGGATGCTAAGCTGTAGAGCTTAATCACTTTAAGGACCCAAAACCACATCAATTATTTATAAATTACTGTTTATAGAAATGGCTGCATCATAAATAGCTGCTAGATTCTATAAATGTATTTATGCATATGTGGATAATACAAAGATAATATATTTGGAGCATTAAGCCATTTTTTTAGATGATTCCTTGCACTTTCCTCTGTCCGGTCATCTTACGAATTGTATATTTGATACAATAAGGAAGAGATGATATAGCAAAAACATAAATTTTTTTAAAAGTTAATTCTTATTATTTTTTATTTTTCCAAAAACCTGGAACAGAGGTCGTAGCTTTATAAGAAAGTCTTCCCTTCCCATTAAATAGGAAAAACTTCCCAGAGTATAAGAAAAAATATGGACAGTAGAAGTTTAAAAGGAGAGCATGGAGAAAAGACATGGGAAAGTATGGAGGCAGGATTGGGAGAGCAGCATCCACTCCGGTGAGCTCCATCTCATGGCCCCTGGAGTTATGAATATAAGGCCCCAGTTATGAATATAACAGCCCAGTGCATATCAGCAAGCACTGTGTTTCCTCCAGTGGAGATGTTAGTTGTTCTGCCTGTTGTCATCTATTAAGGAACAACTTTCCACAGTAGTTGGATTTCCAAATGGCCTCTGAAACTGCTAAGTCAGTAGTCAACTTACTCCATGTCGAAAATTCTCTTTGCTGCATTTCAAGACACCTAGAAGACCCTAAATGATGGGTAGTCCTAAGGATAAAGATAGGAGAGGATTATGTCTTTGGAACAACTAGCAGGACAGACTTCTACCCTCAGTCCAAGACAGTGGTAAATCAAACCCCATGAGAAATGAATTAGTTATCAAAATATGCCACCTTGCCTACATATTAATCTGGTTTATGACAGTCACATTCCACAATCTCCAGGAATCCTGAAGCGCAAAATGCACACATGCTTATGGTTTCCAGCCTAAGGGGAGGCCATCCCTCTAAGATATAAACTGTGAACTGACCTTCAAATGAACTCTCCACTTAACCCCAATGTGTCATTTCCAGAAAATTCTTACATTACAGTCACTAATGAATTAGACAAATAGGTATCTGTGAACACTCCAGCTACAACGCACATCTGGGTAGAAGTAGCTCCTGCTGGTGGATGAATAGTGAGCTATCTTAAATATGGATGGCAGCCTTGGGGCTTCTGAGATGATCACACTCAGCAGGCAACGAGACACTGACGATTTCAAATGGGGTAAAAGCTGACAGTTACAACTCTTCACAAGTTCAGGGGGAGCTAATGCCCTTGAACTTCATAAATGTCCTTTCCCCAGGAAGAAGTTGGTGCATTTTATAGGAAAGGGCACTGAACTTCTGAAAGACCCTGGAAAAATTGTCTTATCTCTGCCCCAGCTACCTGATCCCCAACCCCAGGAAAACTTCTTTGTAAGATGCCTCTGTTTCAGCTTGTTGGTGGATAATGAGTATATTATTATAGTTATCTAGTGATGAGTAACAAATTACCCAAAACCTAGCAGCTTAAAACAACAAACATTGTCTCATAGTTTTCATGGTTCAGGAATCTGAGCAGCTTATTTAGCCACATGCTCCTGGCTCGAAGTCTCTCACAAGGTTGCAGTCAATCCACCCTGGGGTCTATAGTCCCACCTGAGGGCTGGAGTCCTTCACCGCACATGCACTCCACAGTGTTGAAAAACGCGTGCTTTGAATGAAGGGACCTTCCAAACAGGCTTTGGGTGAGCAGCATGGCTGTTTATTCACCTGGGTGCAGGTGGGCTCAGGCCGAAAAGGGCATTAGCAAAGAGCAGTGGGATAGGACTGGTTTTATAGGTTTGGGTGGTTTTTTGGGGGGTGGGAGTGTTGCAGAGTAAGTTCATTTACAGTGACGGGGGTAGGGGCAAGGAGTATACAAGTTCAGTTACAATGGCAGGGTTGGGTGAGAGGTATTTACATTATCATAAGAACAGTTAGTTAAGATGGCAGGATTGGGTGAGGGGCTTGTGGGAAGCTCTGCTGGGTGATCAGGGACAATGGAGAATGCAAGTAGCGGGGTGGGGGACTTCAGCCAAGGCAAGCAGGACTGCAGACTTTCACGCTCCAGGCTTGCATATGGAGACCTGACACACAGGGCTGCCTCATGACAGACAGCTGGCTTCCTTGGAGGGTAAATGACAAAAGAGTGAGAACGGGAGCACCCAAGACAGAAGTCATGGTCTTTTATGACCTAACATTAGAAGTGATATTCCATCCCTTGCTCCATATTCTGTTGGATGTGAGTCAGTAAGTTCAGCCCACACATCAGAGTTGGAAATTACACAAGGATGTGGATACCAGGCAGGCAGTGAATATCATTGGGGTTCATCTTAGGGGCTTCCCATACAGTGGAAAAAGTCAGTTTAACCCATACAATCCACAAATGTGTCTTATTCTGCTTCCAAGGATTCTTAAGGTTGCTCCACAGTCATTTTATTTTTCCCCATTTCATTCCACTCAGTGTTTGTCCTGAATCTTTTCTGTTCATCTGATTCTTCACCAGTTTTTCAAGGACAAAGCTCATGAATTACTTCTTGACCAAAGATAAGTCATCTAACTATTTTCCCCTCTAATTTCTTCCTTTACTTCAGAATTTATCTATGTATATACCAAATTCCTCCATCTTGTCTCAGCAGAAAGGGATGAGAGTACGAAGGAAATGTAATTTTGCTGAATACTGTCTATTGGCCAAGCTCAGTTTTGAAATATATATTATTCAAATATATAATATGCATGTTATATATAATATACAAAATATTTCAAAATATAGAACATATTAGATATTTTGTATATCATCTATAATGTGCATATATTATATATTACATCCATACATAATATACATAATATACACATATCTACACATAATATATATGATATACATATTATATAATATACAATATATATGTTAAATATTTTTAAATAGTTCATATAGTATACATAATATGTATTTGAATAATATATATTTCAAAATATATAATAAATATATATAGTATATATAAATTTATATACAATATATACATGATAATATATACATATACGTATATATAACACATATGTATGTACAATACAATATGTCCCATGATGTCAATATTCCTACTACAGTATAGTCAATATATATAATATATATAATAATATTTCATATATATGTACATGTATATTATATATTGTATATAAATTAATTATTTAGTATGTTTTAGGAAATGTGGTAAACTTGACACTGCATTGTCTCATTTAATCTGTACAGCTAACTGGCTTGAGCTGAGACAACTGCTGAAGGATTGTGGCAAAGCTGTAATCCAGGCCAGCATTTCTATCCATCACTGTTTTCTTATCTCCAAACTGGTTCACATCCTTAATGTTGATCCTATCTCATCCTGCTTTGTTTAGAAGCCCACACCCTTCATTGCTTCTATTTTTTCATTTCTGGCCTAACTACAAACTTTCCTTGAGCTAATAAGTGTAAGCCTCTCTTATCCTTAAAAAAGACACAGAGAGAAGAAAATAAAATAAAATAAATAAAGCCTTGCGCCTTCAATTGTCACCTTATTGTATCTTTGCTCCATCTCTTCTTGTTTTGTCTCTTCCTCCAAATGTCTCTACAGAGATTCTACCCCTGGGCTCCACAGTCTTGCCTTTTCCTCTCTGTCCATCCTCTGGGTTCCATGCCTCTCCCACCCTTGCTAAGGTGGTCAATGAACAGAGCCTTGGCTCAGTTCTTCTCCTTCACTGCTCACGTACATTTACTCTCCCCAACACCTTTTTCTTAAAACACTTAATTTTTGTGGTTGCAGTATTATACATTCCAGCTTCTTTTTCTGTATTTCTCACCAGTCCTTCTTGATCTCATTTGTTTACATTTTCTTTCACCTCTAAAATTAGATCTTTGTATTAGTTTCATTGAACTGCCATAACCAAGCACCACAGAGTGGCTGAAAACAACGGACATTTATTTCTCTCATAGTTGCGGAGGCCAGAAGTCTGAAATCAGGGTGTCAGCAGTGCCGCTCCCTCTGAGACTCTGGGGAGAATCCTTTCTTGCCTATTCCTGGCTTCTGCCGGTATATTCGATCTCCCAATGTTCCTTGACTGGAAGCTGCATCACTTCCAACTCTGCTTCTGTTGCTACATGATACTATCTTTTCATGGGTCTGTGCTATGTCCACATTTCCTCTTCTTATAATGACACCAGTGTCCACTCGATAAAGGGCCCATCCCACTCCAGAATGACTGCATCTTAACTAGTTACATCTTCAGTGATCTTATTGCCAGATGAGATTGCATTCGGAGGTATTGGAGGTTAGAACTTGGACATACTTTGAGGGGAACACAATTCAACTCACAATAGTCTTCTCTGAGGTTCTGTGCTATATTTTCTTCTCTATTTCCTGAATCACATCTGTAACCACTGCCTGTAGATAATGGTGTACAAATTACACCATTTTCCCCAAATTTTGTGTTTTGCACCAATGTTCTCTTGAACTAAAACAAGCGGTTTCAAATGTCTAAAAGATCTCCCCACTTGGATGTCTCATGAGCACAATAATGTAAATATTTTAAAAGGCCGGTGGCCAGTGTGAAATGGCAAACACCCATAAAGTGTCCAAACCACTGTCCTTTTTCACTGGGACTCCTGCAGCAGCCTCCAATCTAATCTCCACTTTCACTCTGCCTCTGCTACCATTTCTCATGGTGTCCAATAGTTGACTCTTAGATATGGAAACCACAGCATTTTATTCCACAAAACCCCATGGCTTCCCGTTGACTTGGGGTTGCGAGATGGGTAGGTGGGGGGCCAAACTCCTTCAAAACTGTAAATATTCCACAACTGTTATACCATGAATATCAGCTTAGGCAAAAAGAGTTCTGTGATTTCCTGGCTCTCCAAATCATCTTTTGTCTTCATGGACATGTGACTCCAACCTGAAATTCTCTTCCCCAACTGCACTGCAAACCTCTCTCTCACCAAATTTGCCATTTCTCTCAAGCACTCTTCTCTAAATACAGAACCACCATGATCTGAGTCACTGAATAGGAACAGCAACCTCATCTATACATCCTCCTTTCTTTTGGCCTAATACATTCATTTGGTGGCCAGAATACAGTGACTCAAGTCCTGCGCTGTTTTTTCCCCTTCTCTTTTCTTTCTGGCTGTATAGATAATACTCCTAGCTCAGGCATACATTTTCTCCCAAGGAGGCATTGCAGTTGCTTCTAAATCAGCCTTCCTACTTTCAGCTGCTCTCATTCCCCAACCCACTGTACATAGTGAGTTGATTAAAATATTTTTTAAGTTATTTATTTTTTTGATAAGAAAGGATCTCACAATATTGCCCAGGCTAGTCTCAAACTCCTGCCTTGAGTGATTCTCTCACCTCTGATTCCCAAGTTGCTGGGATTACAGGGGTGATTCATTGTGTCTGGCTCTACAAAAATATTTCTAAAGTAGAGTTCTGATTATCATCACACACATTCTCCAAAACCCTTGCAGCTTCCTCAGCACTGCATTGCAAAAGCCTATGATTCTTGCATGCTCATCAAGCCCGCAACAGCAGACAATGATAGTACCTTTCCAACAGGTCTTGGCCTCCCCACTGGGGGCATGGTGGGGAGTGCCAGAGTCAACACCCACAGAAAGAACCCTAAATAATGAGGGGCAGGAGTTGGTGGATAAATGCCTAAGTTTCCTACCTTCTCAGTAGGAGAATTCTCAGAGGATCCCTAGCAGTTTAAGCCCACAGTAGTAACACCATAATGAAGCCTGAGGCAAAAGGAAATATATATGCTTCTGTGTACTTGTTTTTATGTATTTTTAAAGGGCTAATGGTTTTAATAAAAATATTACTCATGTTTGCTTCCATGGAAACCAATAAAGTAAAAGTATAATTAAATGTTTTCAATATAAATATAATGTTTAAATTTAAAATAATGATGTGAGTTTTAATATTTTACTTTTCAATTTTATAATTTCTTTTTCAGTTACTTACATGTTCTGGAAAAAATTCCCTATTTAAACAATGCAAAAAAAAGGTAATTCTTACATATCATTGTCTTTTTCCTCAGGCCCCTATATGGCCCAACACAGTATTGTCAGATCTTGTGTTACTTAAAATTTTAATAATGTGTTTATCATGGATTTTTTGTGTTAATTTTGATGGTTTAAAATAGTATATTGTAATATTGTTTATATTGAGTACTCAGTGTTTGGCACTCCCATAAATTCAGCAACCTGGGTGAGCTTCCCTCACCTGACCCTTGTCCTAGCCCTAGGGGTAATCTGCTAACTCGAGTTTCTTTGGTTGACTTTCTTCCATTCCCTGCTTCACTCACCAGTTCCCTCACACTATTTCCTGGGATTATTTCCCAAATACATTATTTAAAATCTTTATCTTGAGATCTGCTCTTGAGAGAATCCAAATTAGCATATTTTCTATGGTGTTGCAATCACGAACTGTCCCAGACACAGCCCCACCTCTGTCCCTCAAACCTAAGCGCAGCCAATTCAGCATGTTTTCTACTTCGACCTTAACTGTGATAACATATGCGAAAGCCCTTTATCAAGAAGCATCATGACATTGTAAATGTGACATCATAAGAAATATATTTAGTTGGCCGGGTGCAGTGCTTTAATCCCAGCACTTTGGGAGGCCAAGGCGGGTGGAGCACAAGATCAAGAGATTGAGAACATCCTGGCCAACATGGTGAAACCCCATCTCTACTAAAAATACAAAAATTAGCTGGGCATGGTGGCAAGAACCTGTAGTCCCAGCTACTCAGGAGGCTGAGGCAGGAGAATCATTTGAACCTGGGAGGTGGAGGTTGCAGTAAGCCAAGATCGTGTCACTGTACTCCAGCCTGGCAACAGAACGAGACTCCATCTCCCCCACCAAAAAAGAAATGTATTTAGTCCTTGCTCCTTGATCTTGGCGCAGAACTCTTAAAACCCTGAGAATTTGCTGAATGATAGAAATGTTTATTATTATTCATATGGAGCTCCTTTTGATCACACCTGAGTTTATGCTAATGAAGTGACTTATGGCTGGTACCCTAGGCAGTCTCAGGATGGAAATGGCCACCAGAAAGGCCAAGCGATTAGAAGAATGAAACTTTTATCTCCACCTGCCAACCTCTGGGAAGGATGGGGGAGCTGGAGACTAAAGTCTATGAAAATTGTTTAATAATAAGAATTGATGAGCTTCTGGATTGGTGTGCTGGGAGGGGGTGCACCCCAGCTCCACAAGGACTCTGGATTGAGGAACCCTTCCCCACCCTGTATACCTTGTCACCTGGCAACCCATTTTAATATTGTTTATAATATATTGGCAAACATACGTGTTGCCCTAAATTCTGTGAGCTGTTGTAGCAAATTATAAAGCCTGAGAAGAGGATTGTGGGAACCCACAGCCTGTAGCCAAGTTAGAAGTGTGGTAACCTAAGGACCCACTATTTACAATTGGTCAAAAGCAGGAGGGCAATCTTGTGGGACTGAAACCTTAACATGTGGGATCTGTACTAACTCCAGGTAATTAGGCTCAGAATTAAATAAAATTGTAGAAAACATTTGGTATCTGCAAGAGAATTGCTTGGTGTGGAAAACCCACACATTTGGTGTCAGAAGTGTGTAAGTGAAAAACAGATCTTAGGATTAAGCAATTGTCATTAGCTTCCTGTTTGCTCATGAAGCTTCCTCTTCCTAGCATTTCTTTATTCTATGTTCACAAGTTGAAAAATTACCCATGCCACTATCTGATGAAGGCATCGTTTCACATCTCCTCACTCAGATTTATCTCTTTTTCTCCTCTGTTCTCGTATCTTAGTGGTAATTCTTATGATAGCTCCATCCCGTGTACCTTCTACTCTGAGCACTTTAATACCTCTTATCTCCTTATTAGACTGCCAGTCTCAAAAAATGTGGGCAGTGTCTTCCTCAACGTTCTAGGCAGCCACAGCAGCCTACCTTTCAGTGGACACTTGTACATTAAATGTCTGGTAAATCAAATTAAATGAAGAATTTAATAAATTCAGAACCAATGCATTCAGATACAGAACCTTCACTTGGGTGAACAGAGCAGGTGGAGAAATACACAAATCCATTCAAAGCACAGCTATCAGGGAACACAGTGCACCAGATTAGCTGGCTTGCATTGCTGCCTGGGCGGTAGGTTCAGGAACATGCCGGCCCAGCAATCTGGAGGTGGATTTGGCAAACAAGGCTTCACAGAAACTTTTTGCCTCACCCACCAACACAAGGCTCTACCTTTGCTGTCACCAAACTCTTTGTGACCATGTTGCTTGACTCAACATGCATCAAACGACAAATATTCCTAACAGGTGTTCCCAATCAGGTCCAGAATTAGGGTATGAAAAAAATAGCTGGCATTTACCCTGATTCTGATGATAGGGTTGATTTAAACCTTGGAAAGCTCTTTTCAGAACCACCTGGCAGAACATCACAACACACCCACATACACCATTCAGTTGGTATTTAGAGGACTTCCATAAATCAGGTTCTCCAAACTACTCTATGGACAGCTGAATGTTTCTTGGCCATGATTAAACTGTTCATGCCATCTTCTCGCCTACCTTATCAACAATTCAAGGGGTCCAGGACTCTAGCAAACATTCTATATTTCCACTTCACAGTCTTTCTATTCTATTTAAGTTGTGTCAAGTTGCTCAACACAGTATTATTTATAATAGTGAATTGGGAAGAAACCTAAGTCACAGAAGAATGGTTAAGCAAATTACCTGTGTTCAATTTTCATAGGATTGCTTATAGGAAAAATTATACTGATAGTAATATACTACTATAATATTACTAATAGTAATAATTTAAATTATGCAATTACGGATAATTATTTTGTATCTTCCATTTATAATTCATTTTAATGCATTATGAATATGTAATCCTTTAATAATTATAAAAAATAATATACATTTTTTCAGACTTAAAAAAATTAACTGAGTAGACATCCTAAATTGGGGAATAAATCATAAAATATGGACATTTGGGAGAAGGAAGTTCTAGTCCCATTCTTTGACTTGATGAAAAGACACTTACAAATTCTGAATGTGTGTGTTTATTGTAGGATACCCAGTTGTAATATTTGTAAATTGTTAACAACTGACTACAATAAAGACCCTGATTTGTAGCATTTGCTAATTCCAAGATGTAAATATTCCCATTGTAACCTATTTCAAGCTACAGATATGAAGTCACTGAATATGGGGTTGAGTAGAGGTGCATGAGCTGAGCCAGCCCCAACATACCACTGACTTCATTTCCTCATTGAGCACCTCTCTGAGCCAATGGCTAACCATGTAAAAATGGCTCTCAGAAAACAATTATCCATGGCCAATTTGAAACTCCACCCAAGAGCACAGCTTCCTAACAAGACAAACTCACCAAGACACCAGCTAGAAAGAGTACACACACATTACCTTCACCCATCTGTCTACTCCCCTGGAGCCCTCTTCTGCATCCTGGACCACAACAGTTTTATTCAGTTCTGAGACCCTAATATCAAACAGGAAACTATATGCTGGACTTTTATCAAAGGAATAGCCAAGTTATGAAAAATGTTTAATACAAAAAACAACATATGTGAAGAAGAGCAGTAAGCATATTTCGAAATTTACAAATAAACACGAGAACACTGAAATATCATTGAAAAACTGATCAAAGAACTTCAGGACAGATAGGACCTTAGTGAATACTGAAACCAATATTTTGAAGAAAAAAACAGGTTGGGTGCGGTGGCTCCCAGCACTTTGGGAGGCCAAGGTGGGTGGATCACGAGGTCAAGAGATTGAGACCATCCTGGTCAACATGGTGAAACCCCGTCCCTACTAAAAATACAAAAATTAGCTGGGCATGGTGGTGCATACCTGTAGTCCCAGCTACTTGGGAGGCTGAGGCAGGAGAATTGCTTGAACCCAGG
>NW_016107346.1:677117-703785 GCF_001604975.1 Cebus imitator
AAAAAAAAAAAAGAAAAGAAAAGAAAAGAAAAAAATATTGAGTCTCAGAGAACCCTGACTGGTTCAAAGTCAGGTTTCAATTCAGTATATTCTGATGCCAAATTCATTGCTTTTATTATTAATTTGGCACCATATAGAAATTCATGTGAGCTTGAATTTTAGTAGAATTATTATAACATAGTACTTGAGACCAGAACCCTAAGAATATTTTCTATTTTGTCCAGTGAGGAAGAAGTAAAGTTGTTTTTTTTTTAATATCTTCAAAAGATTCATATTCTATGAAGAAACTTTTTTGACACTTAACAGGAGGCATTGATGTTCACTGTAAATAAAATTCTCTCCTCTACTTTCTTGTTTTCTTATGTGAAATAGAAGCACAGCTGCCCTGTTCACCTCTTTCTATTTCATCAAAGTGAGAGTGGCCTAAGCGTACACTGCAAGAAGGCCACATCTTTGACTTTGCTGTTGGTTTAGTCTTTGGGAAATGAAATCTGAAAATGACTTCCTCAGAAGGAGAGCTGGGCAGCTTGTTCTGGCTGTTACTGCCAGTAAGCTGCATCCTGTCTCAAGTAACTACATTTCTGAGTGAAAACCTGAATGCTCTGAAACCTCATAAAATCTACCCAGCTAAACATAAAACAGCAGAAAGCGAAATTTATATTCATGCTTATATTTTAACCATCATGTTTATTAATAAGTGTGTTTTGGGGTGTACAAACCAACCCACACACATCAGACAAACTAAAAAGGCTTTTTGATTTGTCTATATTAATTCTGGTTATGATTTCAATGGAGAGTTTCTCATCAGTACCATGCAAATATACATTAATAGTCTGTGTAACTAGGTGGAATGTAGATTCAGTCTTAGGATGAAAATTAGTAATTTATGCTACAATACAAACTGTTTAAAAGAAAATTACTAGGCTGACAATTTAAAAAATTATTAGTAACATAACCAATTGTTTATATACCATACATTTAAGAAAAACTTAAAAAGCATAATTCTGTGGCTTGCTAGACAAAATGAGAAACCTCATTATAGACTTATTCTGCATAATTTTAAAGTGGGATTAGGAGGTATCCAATAAGCAACAAATAATAATTTGGAAAATAACCAGAAGGACCATTTCTCCAACAGATCTTACTTCTGTGATTGACATTTTTTCCTGCAGTGGGTGTAAAATTGTAAAGAATCCACTTGGGTACCATTTCACATTCACATGCTAATTTATAAAATTTGGACTTCAGCATCTTACCTAATAGAGCCCATCAGAACAGTTTAAGAGTGCTATTAACTTACTTAGTTATCTATTCTAGATCTGGAAGGTAGCATGGGAAGAATTATCCAATGGGGAGACTACTTAGAGGGTGGTCCTCTGACTTGCAGCATCTGCATCACCAAAAAGATGTTACCAGTGCAGGATCTCAGACTTCACCCACAGGCCAGCTTTGTCTACATTTTTTCCCAGATAATTTAAATACACAGTAAAGTTCAAGCAGCACTGGCCTAGGTCCATTTTACACATTAAGCTATTGAGAAATTGTTCCAAATACTCATAGCTGGTTAATTGATGATCAAAACTCAAGATCAGATTTCTTGAATTCCAGAACTCTATCTTCTTCCTGCTTTGTTTTCTTCTCTTTGGTACTTTCTTAGGTAATATGGGTAACTCCTTCCATGCAACCGCTTAAAACTAATCCAGTCACTATCAATGTCTATCATCAATGCCAATGCCAGCTTTGGCTGAATCTGTTCCCTTCAATGACTTCAGTTTTGACAAATTTTTTAATATGGTCCCAAATTAGACATTGATACAATGGCTGGCAAAGTTAAAATAAATGTATTTGTATCCTTTGGCAAAGGCAAATCTACTCAGGAAGACTGAACAAGGGTCTTTGGAGTATTTTTCAGTTCACCAGCAAATTAGAGAAGCTGTCCCTGCCCCTCCTCCCCTTCCATTCCAATCAGAAAGAAGCAAAAATGGGCCTTAAAATAGCCTGCATTTTCCTAGAACCAATAAGGTAAATGGCACCTCATTTCAAAAGAGTGGCTAAGTATAAACCCACTGAAGGAGAAATCTTCAACTGATAACTTTGTGTAAAGAGGACATTTACAGCAGGTGAGAGTGATTTGAAAGCAGATCATAGGAAAAATAGTTTCTTCTGTCACCTTAAGAGGAATTAGTTGGAGAATATGGTTGACTTTTTCCAGTCTCTTAAATTATATCAATTAAAAAGAACAGCCATTATACAGCAGGAAAGAAAGGAAGAGAGGGCAGCACTAAGGCTTTGTCATTTCAAAGGCAACAATCCACTCAGTGTTTCAGTTGAAAGTTTACAACCAAACACAATAGATTTGCAATAGATTGCAATCACAAAGACGTCTTCAGATTTCCATGTTCTACCAAGATTCTTTTACATTAAAGTAAAAAAAAAAAAAAACATGAGACATCATTGCCATTTGACACATATGAAAATGAGGCTCAGATGAGTTAAACAACTTTCTCAAAGTCACAAAGTAAGGTACAAAACCAGGACAAGGATCCTGTGTTTCTGACTCTCCATCCAGTGCTCTGACTTGGCAAAATACCTACATTTTGTGCCTAAAATGTTTACTGGATTTCCAAACAGGAATCGAGCTTAGTTTTTGTTTTGTTTTGTTGGGTTTTGTTGTTGTTTAATACATTCCTATAAGAGACTTTAAACAGAAAACAATTCAAGATTTTTGGGAAATAAAAATATGTGGGTTCATTTTTGAGGAATCTGTTATCTGGAATTTAAAATGTGACATCTTTTAATGGTAATAATATTTAGACTTAGAGATCTGGGTCAAGTATGGGGAAGGTCAAGAGAAATCTGTTTGCATCCGTTGGCAAAGAATAGTGCATTTAGGTAGACCAGACAGGGGTCCTTGAAGTCTTTGGGGCTTAATTAATATCTCAGTAGTATGTGTGGGTTTTTGGTACTGCTCCTAGTTCTGTTTTCTAACTTTAGGGAATGAGAATTTGGCCTCAAAGCTACAGACAGCTGTGAAATTCAATGCTCTATTGGAGCATTTTAAATAGCACATTTGGCCCTTTGGAGGTAACTAAATGGGTTTCACTTCTACAGATTTATAGAACTTGCTCTTTTGCCCAAATTTCTACCTCTTCCGCCTGACTCACTCCCAGCTCTTTCCAATTGAGCCCCTCATTACTCACAGTCTGTACAATGTGTAAGATAAGCTGGGATCAAATTCACGCAAGGCTGGCAAAGCTTATTTCCTTTCAGATGCTAGAATTTTACCCATCTCTTTTTCTACCATAGTGACATACTGGGAAGTACAAATTGCAGATAGTGTAGTCTTGCAATTCAGGAATCAAGTTATGGTCTAAGAAACGGTTTTCAACCTTGGCTGCCCATTACAGTGATCTTGGGAGCTTCAAATAATCCCCATGTCAGGCCGTTTCCCACTCCAATTTCATCAGAATCAGTCTGGTGAGACCCAGGCATTGGCATTCTTTAAGCAACTGCTCAGGTGGGTCCAATGTTTAGCTAAGTCTGAGAACCCGTGGTTTAAAACAGCTCTTCTCAAACTTTAGTGAGAATTGGTTATCACCTGGACGCTTTTTAAAACAGACTCCTGGTCCCAACCACTAGTCAACAGATGAATGCCTTAGTGCTCCTCAAACTGTGGTTCCCAATCATCACAATGGCATCACCCAAGAGCTTGTTGCAAATTCCCAGGTTTTGCTCAAGACCAAATCACTGGAAATGGAGCTCCTGAATCTCCAGAATTACTAGCTCTCCAAGCAACGACGATATACACTAAAGTTTGAATACCATTGGCCTAAAGAAGCTAGTAAAAACTGTATAATGATGATAGCAACTAAAAATAATATTGACAATGCTAATATTTCAGTCACTCATAAATTGCTCATCCTTTAGTTTGATACCACATGCCCCTGATAACTGCAGGAAGCCTGGATCCACTTGTGCGTGGATTTCCCTTCCTATCTCGTTCATCTGAGTGAATCTTGACGATTCTCAGTCAGTGCTCATCAGTGATGAGGTCTCCTCAGAAGATGAGGTCCCTCCGTGCTAGGCTACATCTCAAAAAAAAAAAAAAAAGCATATATCTGTCAAGGGCCCAGATTCTCACATTTGATCAAGGATAAAAGAGGGCGATTTAATTTGAAGGAAAAGCCCAGGACATATCCTTGGGGAAAAGTGTCCAGGATAAGAACATATATGGGAAACCCAGCATATTGCTCTGGCTTCAGTCAGGAATGGTGTTCTCACTCAAGCCTCTAGCCTGCTTCGTGAGGTCCAGGCAGGCTCTGGACATAAAGCATACAGGAGAAAGAGCTTCTATCTGGACACGAACTTCAATCCCATTCTTCAGCCCCTCTTTCTCCAATATGATTCCCTAGATAAAACATCTGACTTCTCTCTCTCAACTACAGTCATCTTACAGATCCCCTGAGGTAACTGAGACCCAGAATTTATTTTATATTTTCTGTTCAGCAATTGTCTCTGTGGGGTAAAAACTTTTCTAGAGCTGAAACAGTGCATCAGATAACTTTCAATATAATCTTGCTTTTCTTTTTTTTTTTTTAAAGAGTCTTGCTTTTGTTGCCCAAGCTGGAGTGCAGTGGCACTGTCTTGACTCAGTGCAACCTCCACTTCCCAGGCTCAAGCGATTCTCCTGCCTCAGCCTGCAAGGGCCTGCCACCACACCCAGTTAATTTTTCTGTTTTTAGTAGAGATGAGTTTCACCATGTTGTTCAGGTCTCAAACTCCTGACCTCAAGTGAGTTACCCACCTTGGCCTCCTAAAGTGCTGGGATTACAGCCCTGAGCCACCAGGCCCGGCCAGAACTAGCTTTTTTTAATCAGTGGAACTCCACAAAGGTGAGGACGTTCAGGATGCCACCCCAAAATCTGTGGCTTTGGTTTGCTGACTATTTCAACATACCAATAGGCATTTGGAGAACAGCAATATACCAAGTGCATTTGGGGAACAGGAAATGCAAATAAGGGCTTTTCTGAACTTCCTGCATCTGCCTAAGGAAGAGATTCTTCAAAAGAGACTCAATTGTCAAGAATCCCTGCCCCTGTAATCTTATCAACCAACAAAGATGAACTCAAATCACAAGAGGGGAGACTAGAAAATTACCCATTATCTGAGAGTTTCTCCTGGACAACTTTCATTACCTGAGAAATTTTATCTGCATAACGAGACCACCTCTACTCATCATACATTTTTTTCTTATCATCCTCTTTTGTGTGGGCATCACCCCCAAGTAGCCCTAAGCACTAATTTTTTTCTGTAGCTCAGGAAACTATATAAGCTTCAATCATCTAACCAATCTTTGACTCTCATATTTTCTGGGACTCTGGTGCCTATATATGTAATTTTTTTTTCTCCTGTGACTTTGCCTTATGTTGATTTAATTTGCAACCCAACCAAAGAATCTAGAAGAGTAGGGGAAGCCATTTTTTACGTCTCTGCAAACAGCTCAGATGATCTGATCATTGATGCACAAATCATGACTTCCCGGCCTCAATCTCTGAGCTCCATCACAAAAGCTTTGAGCTTTTGAGCACAAGTCAGTTTTTTTCTTCCATAATTAAAATGCTATCTCACTTCACTGTACAAGGTGAAAACAGTCACTAATGTTTCAGACACTTGATCAACATCAAGGAAATACATTGGAAAATCAGACCAAATATTTTCACTTTGAAAATTTGAGTGGCAGAACCAAGAATCTGCCTTCATCAAAGAAAGAAAGAAAGAAAAATAATTCTAAGGTGAAGCTGACTTAAGTTAAAACTTCCCACAGAGAGCAGCAAGCTTCTTATGTGGGATGTGGGTTTCGCATAATATTTTATTTCCCATGCATCTTGGCTTACAAATGTGCAAAGAAGCAGAATGCCCAGAGTCAGGAAAGACACACAGATTAAATAATTGCAAAAAAGACTTCAACAATTGCTAGTTTCCAGTTTAGGTTGCTCTCTTTGTTATGAGTTTATATGCAACTGCCTTCTCCCTTAAAATTATATTTAATAAAAATTTAGGTTCACTTTGCACAGTGAGGTACCTCCTCCTTAGGAAGGTACTCTGTAACCAAGAAGCTGAATGCTAATGCAGGGGTTGCTATGGTAAGCAATCTTTTCCAGTGAGCAGGAGAATAAATAGTTGCATGAATTTCAAAATCAATAGTGGAGACTAAACAGTATGTAACCAGGTATTTTAGCCTCTAAATATAGTTATGGAGCTAAAAGATGATGTCTTCTCTGTAAAATCCTAATATAATTATAGATGCTTCAGTAAATTTTGTGTTCACCTTTTGAAGCAGATTGTTGATATTTTTTCAGAGTTTTTACATAACCCTCTACCATTTGTTGAAAAAGAAAATTTTAGCCAGATAAAAGCAGCTGAAAAAAAAATAAACCTGCTGATTTTTATAGCTGCGAAAAGAAGCATGCAGAATTAGACCCTAATTAATGAATGCTTAATGAGCCAGAAGTGCTTAATGAACATTAAATAACAACAGTGAAATCGGTATGCTTTTTTAAAAACATGATCTACATGAAGAACTTTGTTTGATTTGTTGAGAAATGTAACTATTCGTAGGATGGATCTCCTCTTGCCGATCTCTCTTTCACCTGAGTTCAAGGAAGATCCTCACTGGCTGAATCAATGGGCCCCAAGCCTCCTGGTTTTCAGGTGGATTCATCCAATGGGAGATTGGAGGGAGGGAGGAATGTGCCATTTGTTTCCCCCGTGCCAGGTGACTGCAAATTGGCTGAGATTCTTTACCTCCAGCAAAAGCTCCTGGGTGCTGGTCTTTATTTCCTCCCCTAGCCTGTTCTATCCTAGGGGTGATAAAGAGCCCCTCACCACTGCTAGCTCCAAAGGCTTCATAATTCCTTGTTTGTTTCTCTTCATCATGCCTGCAACTTTGTAAACATGTTCCTTTAACTGTCCTCAATTTCCCCACTTGAGCGTGCAACTAATTCCTTCTGGAGCCCTGACCACTGCTCCTAGAGGGTCCATTTTCCATACGTAATCAAACAGCTGTATTAAAAGCCATAATTAAATGTTTATTTAAACATATAAGTTAAGATATAGCTATGCCTTTGGGCTATTTCAATGCCAAATTTGCTACCTCTCTGTTGAAATAATTTGCAAGGTCGAAAACACTCGCTTTCTTATATTCTTACGCATCACTCGACTTCATAATTTGTATTTTATTTACATCTTGTTTCCTGTAAATTTTCTACATCTTCTTTACCACAGTGGACACTCTGTGAAGGAAGCTCTCTGAATGGCTTTTGTACTCACATGGAAACAAAAACGAACAGCAGAAAAAGCATACAAACTCAACCTGATATAAGGTGCTGTGATGAGGTTTTCCTCTGCACACCTTGTCTTTTCTTTCTATTGGTAAACTCCTTCTGACAGATAATGCCCTTTGAAGGGTGACTGGCCCCCCTCAACTCAATATTTGTTCTCTCTCTATTCTAGATTCTCTTGGATAAATTTATCATTTGTAACCAATGAGAGACACTGAGCAAAAAAGAATCTGACTCTCAGGGTGGGCAGGTACTTTATCTTGGAGCCATAAGGAACGGTGAAATAGGGCTTTTAGATAGAAGCAGAGCATTCTTTCTCTTTATCTGTCTCCTTCCTCCAAAGGTTCTGTTTTCCTCAGTGTTCTAATGCCTAAGATTATCTCCCTTGACCAAGAGGAGTGCATGCAAACATCGGGAAGGAGACAGTCCCCCTCATCCCCTGGCCTCATCTCATTAGCACAGCCCTTGAACAAGGCTTGGCCCTCTCTGCAGCATCACTGGGACCCTGAAAGAATAGCAGTTTTCCAGATGCATTATAAATTATCTGAGGAATACTGGGTGATTGTGTGTTAGGAGCTTTCTCCGTGCATGATAATGTTGTTGGCAAGGACCTTCATCTCTTACCAATCTATGAGTAATTCACTGGATAGAACCCCAGGGAGCTGAAGAAGTTAGTGCAGCTTTCAAAACTGCCTAATTTGCACCTAAAGAATAGCTTAGGCCCAGAGATAGACTTATTCAGTTTTAAGTGGAAAATCACTAAATTATAAGCAAAGTGTAGCCACATGTACCTATGACTAAGTCTACGTCACCCACTTATTAAACTTAAACATAGACTCTTAAAACAAGCTGGAAGAATCTACTAACACTGAACATATACAAATCCTATACCCAGCAAGTCTACTCATAGGTGTATACCCAGAGGAAATGTGTCTGTAAGTTCAACAAAAGATGTAGAATATTCATAGCAGTACTGTTCCTAGTGGCTAAAAACAAGTACAAGTTTCCAAATTGTCCATATTTACATAAAACATACAGATAAATTAATGCTAAATGAGAAGTAATAATCTACAACTATATGCAAAAATACAGATGAATCTCACAAGCATGTTAAGTGAAAGAAGTAAGACAAGAGCACATAGTACGTGTCTCCTTTTGTCTAAAGCACAGAAAAAGGCGAAAACAATCTGTGTTAACCAGAGTACAGGTAGTGATACTGTTTAGGGCATAGTGACAGGAAGAGAGATTGAGAGGAGGGTTTTCATTATTCTGGTAATATTCACTTTCTTGACTGGGGCTAGTTTATAGTTCAATACATTTTCTAAAAGTTACACCTTATAGAAAGAAAGGGTGGCTAGGAGTCCAACTGATTTAATGCACAATCATGAATCTATTGCCCAAGAGCCTTTAATCTTCCCTTAGAATAGGAACAGAGTTGGATTCATGGGTGGTCCATCCAGGCAGCTGTCTGAGGTGCCATTTTATGCTAAGGCCTGTCTGGGGACAGAAGATATAGAAAATTGTACTTGTCAGAATTTCTTCCAGAGATGGCATTGCACCTGTTTTAAAAAAATGATACTTTGATAAACTGCTAAATTTGGTAGAATACAGAACAGTTACAAAGACCTTTATGATATATTAAGAAAGCTGGTTAAAGAAAAATAACCACAATTAATTAATAACCTCTGTGACAGTTTGTTTTTAGCATTAACAACTATTCTCATCTCTCTCTTTTTCAGTGGGCAGAGAAGATATACAGGCATTGATGTTGGGCTTGGCTGGGTGACCTGCTTTGGCTGATAAAATGTTAGTAGACCTGAATTAGAATCTGCATTTGGAAAGAGAACATAAATTTCTTGTCCAGTGATACAATGAAAAGTGAAAGCACTAATGTATAAAAAAGCTGTTATCATTTCTGTTTTATAGGTTGAGACTCCAGATTCTTCATTTTTAACAAGCTCCCAGGTGGTACTGATGATGCCCGTCAATATACCACACATTGAATACACGGTTTTATATCTCAATGTCTTCATCTATAAAATGGGGACCATAATACCTACTCATAAAGTTGTTTGGGAGCCAATTCAAATGCTGTATCTAAGTTTCTTAACACTGCACACAATGAGTGATCATTTCTCTTACTACCTTCTACCCCATCTCAGACTGTAAAAGAGGAGAGCAAATACATGTGGCAGGTTTTGTATAAAAAGTGTAACATATGGCTGGGCATGGTGGTTCACACCTGTGTAATCTCAGCACTTTGGGAGGCTGAGACGGGCAGATCATTTGAGGTCAAGAGTTCAAGACCAGCCCGGCCTACATGGTGAAACCTCGTCTCTACTAAAAATTCAACAATGAGCTGGGCGTCATGGCAGGCACCTGTAATCCCAGCTGCTCAGGAGGCTAAGGCAGGAGAATTGCTTGAACCTGGGAGGCAGGGGTTGCGGTGAGCCGAGATCGCACCACTGCACTCCAGCCTGGGTGACAGAGTGAGGCTCCGTCTAAAAAAAAAAAGTTTAAAAAAAGTATAAGATATATAATAAAAAAAAAAAGTTTAAAAAAAGTATAAGATATATAATGAGGACATGGTTCAATATCATCTCTGTCACATAGCTGTGCAAACTGGGTAAGTCATTCAGCTTCTGTGAATGTCAGTGTGCTCATCTGCAAAAGGAGATCATAATGTCAACTTTTAAAGATTATGAGGATTAAATAAGGCCTGTCCCTGACACATGGTGGGCTCTAGAAATATGTTGGTTGATCCAAAAGTGACTCCGAATCCAATGTATTTAAGGTCTCTGTGACAGTCGAAAGTGCTGAAGAGTGGCACCAAGGGACATTGCCCTGTGAGTTTCACTGAGCAACTACTGTGCATGCTGTGGAGAAACTTGGCAGGATGTTGGTACATGTCCCAAATTGGCAGAAGCAGTTAGAGAACTGGATTCCTTTAAAAACATAAGCCTATTCATGCCCCCTCCCTGCTCAAAACCTTTCAATGTCATCCCATCACACTTATAATAAAATGCCAAGTTTTCAGAAGGGCCTACCTGACTCCCCACTTTCAAGCATCACTCATTCTCACCACGTCATTCTATGACATCTCCCCTCTTGCTTTATTTCTCCTCAGGGCTCTTTTCACTAACCGATATCTCATTATATATGGTTTTTGTTTGCATATTTTGTGACTCCACTGTGAGAATCTTAGATTCATGAAGAAGAGATTTTGTCTCTTTCATTCACTGGTATATCTTCACCAGATGCATGAGATGCTTAATAAATATTGTTAAGTGGAAAAATGGAAAAATGCCTCACCGGAAAATTCCTATCTGACCTGTAAGTAGGTATGCATAGATATGTTGGTTGTCAACACTGAGTTTTTGTTGTTGTTGTTTTGTTTTTTGCCCTTTTTTTAGATGGAGTCTCGCTCTGTTGCCCAGGCTAGAGTGCAGTGGTATGATCTCAGCTCATTGCAACCTCCTCCTCCCAGGTTCAAGCAATTCTCCTGCCTCAGCCTCCTGAGTAGCTGGGATTACACGCATGCGCCACCACGCCCAGCTAATTTTTATATATTTAGGAGAGACGAGGTTTCACCATGCTGGTCAGGCTGGTCTTGAACTTCTGACCTTGTGATTCCCCCAGCTTGGCCTCCAAAAGTTCTGGGATTACAGGTGAGTCACCACGCCCGGCCAACACTGAGGTTTTGCATGAATAGGTTGTTTTTGTATTTACATTCATTCACGCATTCAGTATTTATTAGGCAGCTGTGTCCTGCCAGATACTCTTGTAGATGCTTGGGAAATTGACTGAAATAAATGTTAGAGGAGCAGGAAATTTGGGGGTCATGTTCTTAGGATTGACACCTGTGGAAGGAAGGGAAATAAGATTGAGAGAAGCTGGTCCATGGAGCAGTTGCAGCAAAGGCCTAAGCTCCCCTGCTACAGAGCTGTGGAACTTGGATGACGTTCAGAGTTGTTCCAAAGGGAGGTAACAGATTTGAGCCTTTGTACTTCTGCATCCAGAAGTCACTGAACATGGGATGTTTTGGGGAAAAGCATGACATTGGGTAAAATGAAGCTCTCATACAGAGAGCAGATCCGAGAGAGAATCTCTTGAACTGTCAGCTTCCATCATTCCTAGGAGCTGGGGAATGAGTGCTTTAGCCATAAAGATATAGGGGGAGGCAAGGGGGTGTCAGAGCAGCACATACTCACATGTACTACATGGAAAAAATAGAACAGGGAGCTTGTCTTTTAGGAACTTACATGCTAATGAAGAGAAACAGGTTATCAACAACAAGCAAGATAAATAATCTAAAGAGCATATTGGAAAACAGTGAATGGCAAGAAAGGTCCACAGTAGAGCTTGATGAAGAGTAATTAAATGCCAGAGGAAAGCAGAGGCAGAACTCAATAGAAAGGGGGTAGGCTTCATTGAGCAAATAAAATTTGAACACAGGTGTGAAGGGGGTAAGAAAATTGACTCTGCAGAAATAAGCCTGGGGGGAAGAGCATTGCAGTCAGAAGGAACAGCTCTTGGAAACACTCTGAGGTAAGAGCAGGCTTGGCATGGCCACGATACACTACTCCCAAGACCCTGGACAAATAGAAGCGAGTCTTAGTCAATGATAAAAATAAAATAGTCATCTGTGAGCTTTAGATGACAAAAATGGAAATGCATCTTTTTGCCCCTTGTTTTAAAAGAAACTTTTCCAATCAACACTATAGGTGCATTTGGGCTGCTCTGGAGGACTCAGAATGGAGTTGATTTGTTTCTTGTTTTCTCCATTTAAATAAAGAGAAAGTATACCTTGCTGACAATGGTCTATCTTTAACTCAACCTTTTCCCTTTATGAATTATTTCAGGGGCACTACTTTGAAAGTGAATGTCATTTTGCTTGAGAGAAGAAGTGCTTGCAAACGAGAAAAAGAGTTTACTGTGGTGAGTACAGCCAATTCATATCATTATATTCAGTCTTTGTTCAAGGGACCGCCAAGGTAGTTATGGTTCTACTTGGCTTTTCTTGCAACTTGTGAAGTACTGCATGCTGGAATTTGTGGCTAGAGCTGAGGATCTCTGTGAAGTATCTGGCAAAATAGCCAAACTGAAAATTAATCTCTTCCCATATTCTGGAATGAAGCATAGACAGCCTCTTGTGCCAGGATTCTTCTTGTGTAACAAGGAACACTGCAAGGGCACTCATTGAACAGGTGCATTGTTCTCTGAGAAGAACAGCTGGGGATGTGTGAGGAATGAAGGCAGAAGTTGCTTCCTATAGTTGCTATTGACACAAGGAGAAGAGGTGCCTGAACTGAACTCTGCCCTATATTGTTTAATCTGGGTGTACATTGTGATTCAGTATTTTAAACGAAAGCCATCTGCAATTGCTCAAGTATTTACATGGATGGAGTGAAGACTTGGGGTGTGAATTTTGGAGAAGAGGCAAGAGATAAATCAGGGATGTGTGAGTGTCAGAGCAAATAGGATCATCAAGCCACCTTGCATTTAAAAAGAATCACATGTTTTTTCAGAGTCCTGTACTAAAGAAAACACCTGCTAGGGGCTGGTTTTAAGCCTACAGCATTCCCTAGGTCAGTTCTAATTAGCTGTAATTGAAGCATGCAGTGAGGTGCAGTATAGTACAGTAGAATGAGGCTAGGAATGAGCATTGAAACATCCCTACATTTTAATCTCACCCCCACTATTTACCACAGTTGCAACGCAGAAAAAGACCATTAAGCTTTCTGAGCCTTGACTTGATTTGCCATATCTACATAACCACTCCTCCTGTGTCAACAGCAGCTGCAGGAAGCAATGTGTGCCTTCATCCCTCACACATCCCCAGCTGTGCTCCTCAGAGAACAATGCACCTGTTCAGTGAATGCCACTGCAATGCTCATAGTTACACAAAGGAGACCAAAGAAGTTTAGGGATACACATGTGTACAGGGACTTGAAATGGCATAAGTAGAAGCAGAGCCTGAAATGAGTATTCATGCACACATAATTTATTGAGATCGTGCTTTCAGAAGCAACTAGTAAGGAAGTGAGAGAAGCAGGTAGAACAGGGTCTGTAGTGCAAAGAGATGAAAGAGCTACCCATGCATTAAGCTTGGTTGCATTCCCAGCCTATGTTCCCTCATCTTCCCAGGCCCTAGGTGCTTTGCCTACTACAAAGCAGGTATTCCCTATATGCTTGTTTTACTGACTTAAGTTAGAAATGAAGCAAATCAGCAGTTTTAAGTTGTTTATTTAAACTTAACATAGTAATTAAGTAATATAATCCCCAAAGGTATATTAAAGTTTATATAAGTTAAAGGCTGATGGTAGTTTTGTACAAGGTTCCTGTGGCCCAATTTGGCCTTAGTTCAATTCATTTCAGGAAGTTTATGAGGTTTTAGTCTTCATTCACCTATGGCACTCATAACTGGGGGAGAAACACCAAGCTAGGTTGTGCCACTGATCTCAACACCAAATAATTTACAATCTTATTTTGCAATCAGACTCCATCCAGTTCCTCTCCCCAGACCTGGCAACCTCTGTCTGCTTTCTGTAATGATGGGTTTGCCTATGGTGGGTGTATCATTTAAAAGAAATTGTGCAATATGTTACATTTTGTGTCTGCCTTTAAACTTTCACTTCGCATAATGTTTTTGAAGTCTAGACAAGTTGTAGCAGGTATAAGCACTTAATTTATGGCCGGGCGCAGTGGCTCATGTCTGTAATCCCGGCACTTTGGGAGGCCAAAGCAGGCGGATCAGGAGATCAGGAAATCAAGACCATCCTGGCTAACACGGTGAAAACCATCTGTACTAAAAATACAAACAATTAGCTTGGTGTGGTGGCACACGCCTGTAGTCCCAGCTACTCAGAAGGCTGGGGCCAGAGAATCCTTTGAACCCGGGAGTCAAATGTTGCAGTGAGCGGAAATCGCACCACTGCACTCCAGCCTAGGCAACAGAGCTGAAATTCCATCTCAAAAAAAAAAAAAATTAATTTATTTTTATGGCTGAATAATATTTCTTGTATGTATATGCCATAATTTGTTAATCCATTCATGCATTAATGGATGCTTGGGTCGTTTGTAATTTTGGGCTATTATGAATAATGCTACTATACACATTCATTTTAATGTTCTAATTTCTATGTGGGCCTGCGTTTCATTTCTCTTAGGTATATAGTTAGAAGTACATTTCTGGAAAGTGTGGTGGTTCTATGCTTAACTTTTTGAGAAGCCACTAAACTTTCTACAGCAATTGTACCATTATACACTCCCACCAGTAATGTATAATGGTTTTCATGTACCCACATTCCAACACTTGTCATTTTCCATTATTATTATTATTGATTACTAGTGGGTGTGATGTGGTATTTCATGATTTTCATTTTCATTTTCTCAATGACTAAATAAGTTAAATATCTTTTCACATACTTGCAGGTTATTTGTGTATTTTCATTAGAGAAATATCTGTTCAAGTCCATTGCTCATTTTTTAATTGTTTCAGGTTTTTCGTTGTTGAGTTGTAACAGTTATGTATATTGTCTGAATACTAAACAAAGTCAGATATATAATATGGAAATATTATTTTCTGTTCTGTAGATTTACCTTTCACTGTATTCATAATGTCCTTTACTACACAAAAGCTTTAATTTTTATGCTATACAATTTATTTGTTTTTAAACTTGTTGCTGCTAGTTTATGCATTTCTAGAATTATGTTCCATTTATCTAGGCTATCTAACCTGTTGGTGTACAGTTGTTCATAGTACTCTCTTTTAATCTTTTAATTTCTATAATATCAACAGCAATGTCCCCACTTCCACTTCTGAGTTTATTGAGTCTTTTCTCTTCGTCAGTCTAGCTAAAAAGTTTGTCAGTTTTGCTAACCTTTCAAAAAGACAATTTTAATTTTTGTTAATTTTCTCTATTGTTTCCTGTTCTCTATTTATCTTTAATCTTTGTGTTTTTTTTTGTTTTGTTTTGTTTTTCCTGCTGGTGGTTTTAGGTTGGATTACATTTTCTAGTTTCTTAAAGTTTGAAGTTAGGTTGTTTATCTGAGATCTATATTTTTTAATGTAGGTGCTTACAGCCATAAATTTCTCTCAGCACAGTTTTCGCTACATCCAATAATGTGTTGTATTTTTGTTTTCAGTCTCAAAGTATTTTTCTAATAACCTAATAATTTATTTCTCAACCCATTGTTTGAGTATGTTGTTTAATTTCTACATATTTGCAAATTATCTATTTTTCCTTCTCTTCCTTTTAGCTTCATTCCATGGTTCTCAGATAATAAAAATTTTTATGATTATAGTCTTTTAAAATTTATTAAGACTTGTTTTATGGCCTAACATAGTGTCTATCCTAGAGAACGTTCCATGTGCACTTGAGAAGAAGTATTTTCTGCAATTGTTAGGGAGAGTGTTTTTCATGTTTGTTAGGTGTAGCTCGTTTATGGTGTTGTTGGAGTATTCAAATTCTTTACTAATCTTCAGTCTAGATCCATTATTGAAAGTGAGGTATTGAAGTTAGTTTGTTTATCTGAGATCTATATTTTTTAATATATGTGTTTACAGCTATAAATTTCTTTCTTAGCACGGCTTTTGCTATATCCAATAGTGTGTAGTATTTTTGTTTTCATTGCCTCAAAGTAATTTTCTAAGAATTCTGATAATTTCTTTTTTAACTTATTGGTTAACAGTACGTTGTTGTTTTAATATTAATTATGTTTTAATATTAATCATAATACCAGTTATCAACTATTATTGTAGAACTCTCTATTTCTCCTTCAATTCTGTCAGTTTGCTTTATATACTTGGGGACTCCATTGTTAGGTGAATATATAATTGTTATTGTCCTCTTTATGAAGGGAGGTTCTATCACTTTCTGTGATTCACTCAATATATTTTAATATTAGGTAAACCAAATTATGCTTTTTTTATTGTCAACTTTTTTCTAGCCACTTTTGCATATTTACTTTTTTAGATTATTAAAATTATTTTTATCAATACTTAAAAAGAAATAAAAACAAAGTGATATTGGAATTTTCCATGTAAATTGAATGTATTGGTTAATTTGAGAAAAATTGTCTTTTTTCCAATAGTATGTCAATTAGCCATATAAGACATTTTTCTGCAATTAGTCAAGTTTTCTTCCAAGTTTTTATATAGTTTTATATATTTTATGCAGTATCTGTCCACTTATTGTGATACTTGTTCTCTAGCATTTTATATTCATGAAATATTAATATTAGTATTTATAGTATTGTTATTGTAAACGTAATCATTTTCTGTATTATATGAGGGGATATTATTATATCAGAAAATTATATTTGAATATTGTGTGATTGGCCTCATTACTTAATTATTTCACTACTTCTAATTGTTCTTGCTTTTCTTTAAATTTCCTGAATATGTAATCACATTATTTGCAAATAACAATAATTATTTCCTTTCTACTTCCAGTATTTATATCTTTCATATTTTCAGAATAATTATAAATAATAGTGATTGTTACAAATGTGCTTTCTTTGTTTCTCTTTAAATGGAAACATGCATCATGTTTTAATATCAATCATAATGCTAGTTACCAGTGTGTGGTATAAATATATATATATGTAGCGTATTTCCACATATATAAAAACTATATTTTAATAAATATTATAATACTACACTATTAAAGCTATTATATGCCTTTGATATATTTTTGAATTGTATTATATACTTATGGAAATTGTAATTTTCTAGTTTTTTATTTGACATATTAGTCAAATTAGTAAATCTCTTAGCAGATTTCTGAAAATTTAAATTTTTTGCATTTTAGTATTAACTTCATTTGATCACTGTAATTGACATTCTGTCTTCATTTCACATTTTGTTAAGTATAATTTAAATTGATTAGTCATTTATTTCTTCATTTTGTTACTTTGCCATGATTTGGGTTCAATAATAACTGCATTATTTTTAGTTAATATAAAATTTTGTTCTCATTTTTCATTTTAGAATCATATACAATACAGAAATTTACGGTTTTTTGAGATCTTAATAATGACTCATGTATTGTTTTCCTTTTCAGCAGGAAAGGAAAATTATGTTTAATTACTACACTTTCCAAATGATTATTGTATTATTTAGACATTTAGTAGTTTAAATTTTCTTAGAAAACCATTTATTGCCCTCAAGTTTCCAAATTTATGATTATAAAGCTAGGCATATAGTCTGGCAATTGTCTGAATTCCATGGGGTATTGAATATTTTCATTTGCTCATGATTTATTTGCCAAATATATTTTTTGGCTACATGTAAATATATGGATGTATATTTATATGCATACATGATCATTATATGTATTTATATAGTATACAAACATACATTCATATTATATGTTCATTCTTGTCTCAAAAAACCTTTTCATTATAATCTTTGTTTTAAAATTTATTCCTTACTAGTTTTAATCTATTTTAAAAATTAGATAATGAGTTCTCATACCTGTCACCCAAAGCATGATCTATTAAAAATATCACTAAGTTAAACTTCATCAAAATTCAAACACTTTGCTTCGCAAAAATCACTGTTAAGATGACAAAAAGACAAGGCATAGATTCAGATAAATTATTTTTGAATTACATATTTGACAAAAGACTTGAATCCAGAATATATAAATAATTTTTTAACTCAACACTAAGGGAAAAAAAAACAGTTTGACTACGAAAAGGGTAAAAGTTTGAACATTTTACCACACAGGCTATAGGAATGACAGACATACAATGAAAAGATGTTGAACACCACTACCCTGTAGTGAAATTTAAGACTATAAGAAGATACCAAAACAAACTTATTAGAATGACTAATTATTTCAAAAATATATTGTTAATACCAAGTGCTGGCAAAGATGTAGAACTACTGGATTTCCTATATGATGCTAGTAACAATACATTGCTAATAAAATGGTACAGTAAAATGTACTATAAAATGTATAGCCACTCTGGAAAATAGTTTGGCTGTTTCTCACAAAGTTAAATACAGTTACCATTCTGACTAGTGTAAGATGGTATTTTATTGTGGTTTTAATTTGCTCTTCTCTGATGTTAATGATGTTGAGCATTTTTTCATGTTTGCTGGTCACTTGTATGTCTTCTTTTGAGAAATGTCTCTTCATGTCTTTGCCCACTTGTTGATGGAGTTTTTTTTTCTTGTTGATGCACTTAAGTTCCTTATAGATTCTTTAGTCTTTGGATGGGTGCATAGTTTGTGAATATTTTATCTCATTCTGTAGGTTGTCTGATTTCTCTTTTGGAGAGTTTCTTTGTGCAGTCACTCTTTGGTTATATTAAGTCCCATTTGCCTATTTTAAAACAAAAATTGTTGCATTTGCTTTTGGAGTCTTCATCCTAAATTCTTTGCCTATGCCAATATCTAGAATATTTCCTAGGATTTCTACTAGAATTTTTATAATTTGTCATCTGACATTTGAGTGTTTAATACAGTTTGAGTTTTTATAATTTTTATAATTTGACATCTGATATTTGAGTGTTTAATACATTTTGAGTTAATTTTGAGCTAAATTTTGTATTAGTGAAAGGTAGCAGTCCAGTTTCATTCTTCTGCATGTTGGTTAGCCAACTTTCTTAGCACCATTTGTTGAATAGGGTGTCCTTTTCCTGTAGTTTATTTTTATTGACTTTGTTGAAGATTGGTTGTAGATGTGTGGCTTTTTTCAAGGGTCTCTATTCTCTTCCATTGGTCTATATCTATTTTTGTGCCAATACCATGCCGTTTTGGTTACTATAGCCTTAAGATACAGTGTGAAGCAATAATGTAATATCTCTAGCTTTCTTCTTTTTGCTTAGCATTGCCTCAGCTGCTCAGGAACTTTTTCTGATTCCATATGAAGTTTAGAATAGTATTTTCTAATTATGTGCAATATGAATATGCATATAATTATGAATATGAATATGGTAATTTGATAGAAACAGAGGTGAATTTGTAGATTGCTTTGAGCATTGTTTTGAACAATGTTTATTCTTCCAATCAAAGAGCATGGAAGCTTTTCTATTTGTTATATCACGTATAGTTTGTTTTAACAGTTTTGTAATTTTCCTCACAGAGATCTTTAACCTCCTTGACTAGGTATATTCCTAGGCATTTTATTTTTTATGTGGCTATTATAAATGGAACTCTACTCTTCATTTAATCCTCAGCTTGAATCTTATTGGTATATAGAATGCTATTAATTTTTGTATGTTTATTTCGTATCCTGAGACTTGCTGAAATTGTGTATCAGGTCAAGAGTCTCTTGGTGGAATCTTTAGGATTCCAAGGCATAGAATTATATCAGCAGCAAAGAGAGATAAATTGACTTATTCTTTTCCTATTTGTTTTTTTTCCCATTTATTTATTTTATTGCATTTTAGGTTTTGGGGTACATATGAAGAACATGTAAAATTGTTGCATAGGTACACACGTGGCAGTGTGATTTGCTGCCTTCCTCCCCATCACCTACATCTGGCATTTCTCCCCTTGCTATCTCTCCCCAGCTCCCCACCCCCCACCCTCCCTCCCCTATTTCCCCCCAACTGACCCCAGTGTGTAGTGCTCCCCTCCCTGTGTCCATGTGTTCTCATTGTTCAACACCCGCCTATGAGTGAGAACATGCGGTGTTTGATCTTCTGCTCTTCTGTCAGTTTGCTGAAAAGGATGGTTTCCAGGTTCATCCATGTCCCTACAAAGGACACAAACTCATTGTTTTTGATGGCTGCATAATATTCCATAGTGTATGTGCCACATTTTCCCTATTCAGTCTATCGTTGATGGGCATTTGTGTTGGTTCCAGGTCTTTGCTATTGTAAACAGTGCTGCAATGAACATTCGTGTGCTTTTACTTCTTTCTGTTGCAGATAGCTCTGGCTTGAATTTCTAGCACTTTGTTAAACAGGAGTGGTGAGAGTGAACATCTCTGTCTTGTTTCAGTTCTTAAAGGAGTGCTTCCAGCTTTTCCCCATTTTGGATGATGTTGATGCTGGATTTCTCATAGTTGGCTCATATTATTTTGAAGTTTATCCTTTTGATGTCAAGTTATTTGAAGGTTTTCATCATGAAGAGATGTTGGATTTTATCAAATGCTACTTCTGTATCTATAAAAGTGATCATATAGTGTTTGCTTTTAATTATGTTTATGTGGTGAATCACATTTATTAACTGGCATATGTTGAACCATTCTTGCATTCCAGGAATGAAGCCCACTTGATCACTGTGAATTAACTTTATTCAGTTTGCTGGTATTTTGTTGAGGATTTTAAAATCTATATCAGGGTTATAGACCTATAGTTTTTTGTTGTTGTTGTTGTACATTTGCCGAATTTTGGTATCAGGATGACACTGATTTCATATAATGAGTTAGTGATTTGTTTAAGGTTACTGTTGATATGTCAGATGATTTTTCTGTCATAATGTTGTTAGCTAGGTGCTTTGCTGTCTCAGTTGTGTAGTTGCTTTATATGGTCTGTTGGCTATGTGTATATGTGTGCTTTTGTAGTAGAAAGCATCATTCTTTCATTTCCATGTTTAGAACTCCCTTAATCATCTTTTGTAGGGCCAGCCTGGTGGTGACAAATTTTCTTAGGCATTGCTTGTCTGGGAAAGACTTTATTTCTCCTTTGTTTAAGGAGCTTGCTTTGGTAAGACATAGAAGTCTTGGCTGACATATCTTTATTTCAGAATGCTAAAAATGGTTCTCCAATCTTTTCTGACTTGTAAAATTTCTGCTGAGAAGTCTGTTGTTAGTTTGATGGGTTTTCTTTTATAGGTAATATGACCCTTCTCTCTAGCTGCCTTTAAGATTTTTTCCTTTGCACTGGCCTTGGGTGGTCTGATGGCTACATGACTTGATAATAGTCGTCTTGTAGAGTATCTTGCAGGAGGTCTCTGGATTTTCTTATATCATGTAAACCTCTCTAGCAAGAATGGGAACATTTTTCTAAGTCATATCCTCACATATATTTTCCAAGTGACTTACTTTCTCTTCTTCTATGTCAAGAATGCCAATGAGGCATATATTTGTTCCCTTTACATAATCTCATATTTTGTGAGGGCTTTATTTTTTACATTTTTAAAAATTTCTTCCAACTTGGTTGATTTGAAGGACCAGTCTTCAAGCACTGAAATTCTTTCTTCTACTTGGTCTAATCATATTTAAGGCTTCCAACTGTATTTTGAAATTCTTGTAGATAGTTTTTTAATTCTAGAAGTTATGCTTGATTTTTTATTAATGACTGTGTTGTCCTTCAGTACTTATTTATCTGTGTGTGTGTGTGTGTGTGTGTGTGTGTGTGTGTTAGATTTGAACTTCCTCTTCCATCTCTTTGAGTTTCTTTGTCATTCAAATTCTGATTTCTATATCTGCCATTTCAGACATTTCATTCTTGTTAAGACCCATTTCTTGGGAGCTAGTGGAATCTTTTGGCTGTAATAAAAACACTCTGATTTTTTGAATTGCCAGAGTTCTTGCACTGATTCCTTCTCATCTGAGAGAGCTCATGTTTCCTCTTTTTTTTTTTTTTTTTTTTTTTTGCTTTTGTTTGGATGAGCCTTCTTGATTTTTTACTCTTTTTTGCCTTGTAGATATAACTGTGGTGTATATCAAATATGATTGATTGGCTTAGTTTCTGGGTGTTTTCAGGGTTCCACAGTGGTCCGTATGGGCTCCTTGGCTGCAGGCAGTTTCACATAGTGGCTTTCTCCCATCTTGCTTGGAGTAGCAATGTAATTTTGTTTGGTGCTACAATTCAAGTTGCAGTTCAGTAGTTAAGAGTAAGAGCTGACAAGTAGGTGCAGAAGCAGAGGCAATAAAGAAGTATGAAAAGCATTTTCCCCAAGTATATATTTTCTTTCATCGGTGGTGGAACCACTATAGAAGCCTTATTATTGGTTCTCTTTCAGCCCATGCTGCCAAGCCCTGATGGGAAGAGCTGCTACTGAATCTGTAACAGTGCACTGAGGAGGGAGGAATGGGGGATGAGATGACCTCTTCTCTGTATCTGTTCCTGAGCTATGATGGTGCCATGCCCACATTGACTTTTACTCAAAGTAGGCTTTGGTGGGCTGCTCTTTTCTCTCCCTTAAGGGTGGACTGTGCTGAGAGTTAGAGCTCAGGGTCTGGGTGTTTTCAGTGTCAAAGTGTCTGTATAAATTCCTTAGTTATAGGTAGCCTTTGCATAATGGTTTATTCAAATGCTGGTTATACTAGTTACGTACTGGGCATGTGAGCAGGCTCACTGCCTCCTATAGAGTCAGGGTAACAATGGTCAGGAAGTTTAACTCTTTCCCCAGTGCTATGTACTTGTGTTGGCAGATATCCTAGAGTGTTGTGTCATTAATTCTCCAAGCCAGTAGGTGGCTCTTGTGGGTAAGAGCTAGCTACAGCCAATGTGGCTGGGTATATACATGATCCTTACTAATTAAAACTCTCTGGGAGCTCAGACCACTGTGGAATGCACAGCCCTAGAGAATGAGAGCAAGATGGGTGGGGCCAGATCAAGCAGGCCCATCTACAGGTCCCACAATGTCAGGCACAAGCACTAGCTCCAAGGACAAGTTCAGTGGGCAGCCACCAAGTGCCCAGAGGTGTGCCTAAACATGAAGCTGAGAAACCTCATTTTCCCCGATTTCCCTGCGTGTGGAAGGGTGAGTGGCCTAATTCTCCAATCCAGGAGAGTGAGTTCTCCAAGTGCGTAGAAGTCTGCCTGGGTATAGAACAGAAAGAGCCCCACTGCACCACAATCTCTTTACAAGAAGGGTGGGGTGGCTCAGGCAGCTGATCAAGGTGAACAAGTGCTTGGAATGCCTGGAAATCTACCTGGACATGGAGCAGAGAGGGCCCCACTACAACACAGTCTCTGGGGAGCAGGCTGGAGCACCTCATAATGACACGTGTAGACTGGTTCGAGGTTGCCATGCTGGCCTTGTGTAAAGGTCTCATTGCCCAAAAGAAACCGCAGCTACAGCAACTCTCCTCCCACTCCAGACCTGCAACGGGGAAAAGCACGATTCTAGCGCCTACTGCTAAAGTACTTTCCAACCTTACTGCTCAATTCTGTCCGTGGAGGCTCTATACTACTCCAGAGCAGGTGTTCCAACCTCTGACCAGACACTAAAATGCCTGTGAGGCCATGTTGCTAGATTGTCAAAGAATGACTTTGTATGAGCCTGGATTAAAAATGGCATCCCTGTCACCATCCCAGGTCTGGGAAAATGATTGCAGCTTTTCCCTAGTCTTTCCCTCTCAGTGTCTCCAAGCCTCCCTCCAAGGTAGCTGCAGGGACTTGAGAGGAATAATGTGCTCTCCCTTGGCCTGGGTTGCATGGATCTGCAGTGGAAAAGTGAGTCACCAAGGGGGGTTATCTGCCTCTCTCACACACCAAGGCTTCACTCACTTTTACCTGCCAGATGACTCATGGGGCTGTTTGCCCACCTTATCTTCCCCAGGATATGGTGTTTCCTTTGCTATTCTGATAGACACCCCTTTTTCTTCTTGTATTAAAGCTCACAGAGTTTATCTTTATGTACTATTTTGCTATTTCCAAGTGACTGAGGAATCCTAAAGGCCTCTAATCCACCTTCTTGAAGTAGCAGGGGAGGGGGAAGAAGAGTGTTTTCAAGGAGCTCATCCATAGACTCAACTTTGCCAAGGAAAGAATCAATGCGTTTGAAGATATGTCAATAGAAGCTTCTCAAACTGAAATATAAAGAGGAAATAAAAAGTTGAAAAAACTTAAGAGAACATCCAAGAGCTATAAAAGAATTTCAAATTATACAAAAATTAATCTGTTTGTCTCTTCTGAATGCTTGAAGTTTAGTAAATTTAATAACATATATCTCATTATTGGTGATTCTCTGTTCATTTTTTATGAAATAGAACAAGCCCTTGAAAACATTTAAAAGATTCTGGGTTTTTATTCTTCTTTCATCTCAGGAGATTTCTGCTTCTTCTATAGTATAGTCTTTGTATCTGTTTTATTTTTATATCATTAAATTTATCTCAAATTATTTAAATATTTACGTCCTTTTCTTCTGCATCTTGGTGATTTTATCAAGCCTATCCTCTATGTGATTATTTTTAACATATTTTAAGGGTCTCACTCAGGTTTTTTTCCTTCAGTATTTTTTTCTTAGTTCTGCTGGCTCTGTTTGCCTGTTATTGTGATCACTAAAGTTTTCTTTTGTTTCCTGGGGTAGGTTTTTCTTTAGGATCCATTCTTTATCTTATTGTGTGTGTGCTACATTGTTTCCTTGTGTGAGTTTGTGTGTATGTGAGATGGTGGATAAATTGAGGGCCATCACTTTTTTTCCTTCTTGGTTACCATGTTGTTTATTCCTATTGACTTACACCAGAGATTATTCCACGGAGTCTTGTATTTGCTTCCACATAGTAAAACAGACTTTGCTTAACTTCTTCCCGTTTTACCTAATTAATATCTGATTCCCCACCCTCAATTTTTTCAACAAAGACTCAAAATGTTTGCATTGTTAATTTTTATTTTTTGGTGAGTTTTTAGCTGCCTCAGTGGGCTGATATTTAAAGGTGATTTGGGGCAGCTGCTTTAAGAAATTTTTTGTTTTACTTACTCCATTTTTTAAAAATTCCTATATTGGGTCCATGCCACCAGGATGGAAGTGGCCAGTCTCATGGGCTTTAAAACTGTGCATCAAAAAGGGCCAGTCACTTTGGTGTGAAACATTGCTGTTAAAACTTCTCAATTTTGTGGATCTATATATGCAGTATTCTCACTTGCACTAAGATTTTCTGCATCCGTTACTAGTATAAGTCATGCTTTTTCATAGACTATTTCTGTCTTCTTCTTCTATTCTAAATTGCCAAAGAAAAACAGAAAAAACTTTGCATCCTTTCTGGTTTGTTTATATCCAAGATTTAGGTATGTGCCACCACATGAGATAGGTGTATTTACATTCTTCTAGCTTATCTATATGTCCATTCACAAGGGTGTGTGTGTATGTGTGTGTGCATGTATGTATGTGTGTTCTACTACCACTTTTTACTATTGCATGCTGTTTATTCTACCAAGAAAGCAATATTAGTTTAAAATACATTGTTTTCACTCCTCTACTCCCTCAACATACTAGACCTATACAACCATACCCTTTACCACTTGGCTGTGCAGAGTTTCCTAGCCCAGCAGGTAGACTACACTTCTTTGCTCCGTTGACTTTTGGCTGGACTATGTGACTTACTTTGGTAATGGAGTGTGACCACATGTGATGTGAGCAAAAGTTTTAAATGTGTTTCTGTTCTTTGCTTTGTTCTTTTTCATTTTGTTTTTATCTGCCAGGAGAAGTACATGTCCTATGTAGCCTTTTCCTCTTCAGCTTGGGTCCTAGAATAATACACATATGAAAATGACACAAGCCTGAGCTTAGCCAAGACACTGGGAGATCCATGAACAAGAAATAAATAATTGTTTTTGGATTCAACTGAGATTTGGGGGTTGTTTGTTATGCAGAATTTTATAGTAGCAAGCTGACTCATAAGAAAACCATCTTCTTTAAATATCATCCAATTATTCTGTGTTTTGTTTATAGTATGTGAAGACATTTAAGTTGAAATTCCAGAGCTCTAGTCACTGAGCTCTATAAGTCATCATTAAATTTCCACTGGGGCCACACCTCCCCCAAGCTGTTCTTAGCCAATGACTGAGCACATTATGGATCATGCTAAGGTGGGTCCAGTCTGGGAGACATAGGGCTCGTCTGATGACGGACTAGCTCAAGAACACTGAATGGCCTTGCAGAAACTTCCTTAGACTGCAAAGTGGTCTAATGTATTTGTCCCACCTTCCTTTATTCCAGCTTTCTCTTATGATTTGATGCACACTGCAGTCCGGCAGCTCTCCCACCATTTCCCAGGTCCCTCCCCATTTTTTCACAACGGGATATCCCACTAAATGCTCCCTTTGTGTTTAATCAATTTCACAGAAGAACTGGACTAGGATAGTCTCTTATCTCTTCCTTTCTCCAGACTTAGAAACAATGTTCTCTGGTGGGTATTTTAAAAGCATTGATAGAAATTGCCTGTATTTTTAGCTTTTTATTTTTCATGAAAATTAAAAAAAAATTATGAAACTTTCTCACATGTTCTGTCAGGGTTTGTTGAGTTTTAAGCTGGAATGTCTTTTTCGGAAGAAATGCCATATTTTAAAATACAAACTGGCTTCATAATAAAAAGAAAAGGCTAGATTTAAGAAGCAGAGTCCGTCTGTAAGATTCTGAATGATAGCCACACACTTCATAAATTCTTTTTTTTTTTTTTTTTTTTTTTTTTTTT
>NW_016107346.1:703881-749028 GCF_001604975.1 Cebus imitator
GCATCACCATGCCCAGCTAATTTTTGTATTTTTAGTAGAGACGGGGTTTCACCATATTGACCAGGATGGTCTCAATCTCTTGACCCAGTGATCCACCCGCCTCAGCCTCCCAAAGTGCTGGGATTATAGGTGTGAGCCCATAAATTCTTTATAGGCCTAGCCCATAAATTTATTATAGGCCCGGCCCATAAATTCTTAAACAGTCAAGATGAGCATTCATTTTTGAAATTTAATTATAAGTCTTAAATACACTGAAGCTTTGTGGACCTATTGCCCCTGAATTAGTTCATGAAATGGCTGGGTTAATACGACACAGTTGGATCTTTGCAATTATATAGCTATGGCCTTGGTTTTATTTCCCTAAGGCCTGAGGGATTTAAAATCTAGGAACATAGTTGAAATAGATTAAGGGATAGGGGTAGTATTGTATGTGTACGTGTGTAAAATAGGCCAGTTGTGTATCCTTAACATTCACAAGAGTTTGCATAATGAATGGTTCAACAATTGTCTCCCGTGTATTCAGTTGTGAGCTTTACACTCTAACTGAAACCCACATGGGACATGGAACTGTCATTTCCTTGAAGCTATTAAATACTTATGAAAAATGGCTGATGCATTCAAGCCTGTTTTCAATTTGAGGCTCACTGGGATTGTCGCATTCTCAGGGGCAGTTAAGACTCTTTTTAGTGTTATATGTCCTAAAATAGCCTTAAAGCCAACACTTGGGTCAAAGTGAAGTGGGGTAGAAAGGAAACATCTCTAAACAAATGAATTATCCAAAATGCCACAAGAATTATCGGTGGGCAAATGAATCAAAGCTGCTTTGTATGGTACCACTCAGGCACCCACACACTCAAAAAACACCTGGCTGAGAAGCCACCAGTCTATATTGATTGTTCTCACAGGTGCAATGTATCCTCTGAAGACCTATTAAGTCAAGCTTCAGGTATTTAATAGGTATTAAAGAAGATATTGCTCTAAATATTTGCTTGCATTTTACTTTCAATACTGCTATGAAGAAAAAAGTCCTTTGGAAAATGATTAAGCCATTGTTTCTGTTTAAGAGAAACTTTAGTTGGAAAGGTAGATGTTTTAGAAAATAAAGCCAATAATTTATAAGAAGGAAAAGACTTATCAAAATGGGTGTTTGTGCCAACACCAAAACCTTGCAATCTGTACTTTTCTCAAAAAAGATGTGTGTCCCTTTAGTCAGAATTCAAATGTGCATTTTCTTGCTTTACAGATGGAAAAAAAATCCAGTTCTCTATTTATTTTGTAATGCTTGGCATGTAAAGTTCTAGCTGGCTCAAGTAGTTCTGATGAAATGCAGGACAATGACACCTTGAAAGGTGGTGACAGTATATCCTCTCAAAAAGTAATTGCTCCTGGCTTCACACACAGTAACTTCAAGATGGAAAATACATTTAGAATAGTAAATGCCAAGAAAACATCTAATCCAACTTAGCCTTCCTTATCATTTTATGGAAGCAGCTAGGATAAAAATATGAGCCAAAAGTATTATCCATAATATCAAAAGTTAGTGCTTGTTAAGTCTGTCTTCTCTGTCTCTGTCTCCTTTATCTCTGTTCCTTCTTCTTCCCTCAATCCTTGGAGCAAACGAGGTTCTAAATTTTATTTTTATCATTTCTCGATATTTCATAATTAGTCTCTTAGTTATAGACAGTTCTAAACAATAAATTGTTTAGTTTTGAGTTTATTAAAAGGATATATACCATACATAGTATTTGTTCTATTCGCTTTTTGACTCAATCCTATTCTTATGTTTAAATTTATTCACTTGTTGCAAGACCTAAAGCCCATTCATTTTCACTACAGCCTATAATATATTTTGTAAATATATTATAATTTATTGGGTTGTCCTTTGATTAATGGACTAGACGTGACATAGGTTGGAAATACCTTCTTCCACTTTGTGTCTTTTCATTTCCCTTATGTTATCTTTGATAACCATAAGTTCTTAATTTTCATTTAGTCAAAATTATCCATCTTTTTTTTTTTTTGCTTTTTAGCACATTGTGACATATTTAAGAGTTTTCATTCTCCAAAGGTATGAAAATACTGTTCTAAATATTTGTTTGCATTTTACAATAAAGTCTTCAATCTTTCAGAAACATATTTTTCTAAAGGCATTTTATTATGTGCATGAAAAATTAGAATATTATTATTTGTCTGTTTTAAGTTTTTCATAACTATACAAAGATCACTTCAACCCCTGGCTTCGTATTTTTGTCTTTTTGATTCATTTAAATATATTTATACCAGACTTATTTTAGTTAAAATTTGCCATGTATAATTTTTCTTATATCTTTAGATTCAAATGTTCTGTGCTTTCATGTTGTGGGTGTACCTCCTATAAAAAGCATTAAAATTGATTTGTTTTAATACAATCTGAGTATAATTCAATAATTTAAAATCATCAATGAATTTTTAAACTTTCACCTACGACTTTTTAAAATTTAATATAAGCGAAAGCACAGAGGATGTTAGCTTATAAAATTAACGGATTGGATTCTGTCACACAATTGATTATTATCATAAAAATGAATTAGCAGCTTTCAAAGAAAGCAGTATTCACCCTGGTTCTTTTAAAGTAACATGTGTGGACACAGTCCTAAAAGTCAAAGAAGTGTTTTTTGGATCATCTCAATTTTTATGAATAAAAATTTTCCAAATGGAAACAAAAATGGCTCAAATCTTATAACGCTTTTAAACAATATGACATATTAGGGATTTATCTAAGCAAGATAAATATCTAATTACTGAACCACATGATTTTATGGCATTTAGCAATTTAGCAAAGAAAGTGCTTAGGTGGTGTAACTAGAAACTTTGAGAGATGCACCCAACACACAAGGGTATATTGTTTTCTTATTAGGAAGATTGTTCAAGCCATAGTTATGGTTCTGAAGGATTAGGCCCTTGGAGAAAATTAAAAGATTATTGAAAGAGAATAAAGGTTTCCTTCTTGTAGATTGTAAAAGAGGTAACTGATCTCGGTTGGGCTTATCACATGATTATCACTGGCTATTGGCTGATTTAAGATCATCTCGCTGGGCTGACTGGACTGTCTTCTACATGTCTTTCATCCTCTGGCAGGCTAGCCTAGACATCTTCACATAGACATTATGGAGAGAGCAAGGTGAACAACCCCAATATGTAGCATTCTTCCAGCCTCTCCTTGCATCATGCTTGCTGACACCTCATAGGCCAAAAGAAATTGCACAATTGGGCTTAAAGTCAGACTAAGCAGGCACTAGAATGCTACAGGGAAGAGGGTGAGAATACCGGCAGGGCTTAAGTATTGGGGTCATTAATTAAATCAATCTCCACAGAGGCCAGTATCTTTCCCTGAGAAATGTGGGTATGAGCATAACAATAAGTCTCTTAGAGAGAGGGTGGACAGGGAACTGTTGTCCCCAAGCAAAGACAAGCTTCAGCTGACGAGGTATGACCTCTCTCAAGGACAAGCTTGCCCTTTGGCCCAGGCCTCTCACCAGTCTTTGCTTGCTTTTTGAATAGCTGGAGCTTCTAATTGCTTGGAATCAGTTTTAACAAAGAGAAAGGAGCAACCAAGGAGAAGCAGACTTCTTTGTCTAACATTGCACTATGGCAGGAAGCAAGCTGATAAGTGGCAGTACTTATAAAGGAATGTTATATTTCTTCTCAGGGATAGACAGTGATTTTGGGAAAAAGACAGCTCCCTTGTAACTGCTGTTAGGGAAGTGTTGCTCCTTGATTTGCATAAGCCATAGGCATCTCCTTTGAATTTTATCAAAATTGCAAATTAAGAAGTACAGAAACATGGATTGGGAACGGCTAGATTTCTGAGGCACAGTAACAAAGTACTAAAGAGCCTTGATTTGAAATAATAAAATGTATTCGGGATTTCTATATTTTATATTTGGGGACATTTATTATTTTTAGTGTGTGTGTGTGTGTGTGTGGTGTGTGTGTGTGTGTGTGTGTGTGTGTGGTGTGTGTGTGTGTGTGTGTGTGTGTGTGTGTGTGTGATAGTCATTGTATATATAGATATCCTATATAATTTTAGTTTATTTAGGTTGGTTCCATAGTGCTATATTGATGCATGTTTTTGCATTTGCTGTTAGAAAACAGGGCAATAAATACGAGGCAATTCAGAGGTAATCTGTGTTGCTGTAGCAGAATGAAAAGCTAGAATTTCTGAATATATTTTAAGCTGCCTTCTACCTTAATGCATTGTGTCATGTTCTTAGCAGTTTCTCCCATAGAAGATGGGCTTTCAACGTGCATGTCGGCTTGGGGAAATCATACTCCTATGTATTAACTGCTGACTCCTTTAATCCTGTTAGAATTTAATTTCCCTTGATTGAATATGGTGTTATCACTAGGTACTGAGTGGTCCTTTCCTATCAGCACATATAAATCCTGTTAGTCCTTCCCAGATTCCGGATGTTCCAGAGCCTTCTGAGGTCAGACTGTTCTGAAGGAGCATTTGCTTTCTGATTCATCCAACAAAGAAAGTGAAAGTTAAACTTTTTGGCAAAGATGTCTTGTTTGTGTCTACCTGAGTTGTGGGACTGAGGCTCCATGAAATAACAAATTCAAAGACTTAAAGCCTTAAATTAAAATGTAAGATGTTCTTCATTGATTTTCAAGGTGCTTACTCGTAAAAATCGGTATTATTCTCAATTCTTCCAATATTACTAAACAAAGCATGTCTTTTAATATGTGTGACCTGCTTTAACTGCTTGTCCCAGGAAGCACTTTCTAGCAATTATTGGGATTTGCAGTAAAATCAATTCTTGGGGATCTGAGGTCTTTGGTTTCTTGTGAGCAATCCATTGTGCCCTACCTTCCTCTTTCTGCTCATCATCTGTTGGCCATTTCCTGCTAATTATCTTCTTCCACTAAACAAAAGAAAGCCAATTCCATTCACAGTAAGATTTGCTACTTGTTAGCACCTCTAATTATTTTTTGAAAGTTTGATTTAAGAAGAAATTATTGGATAAATTGAGGTGTTTGTGGCATCTGTGGATTTCAGGCATTAATTAAAATAAATCTACTTTTTTACTAACAATCAAGGGATAGGTGTAAATACTGGTATTTTTTAAAGCTTTAACTATTTCACTGACATCACTTTAGTCACCAAATGTGATCCAAACATTCTGCAGCATGTTGTGATTTAAAGGTAAATAAGATAAAGTACTTTCTCTCAAAGCAATGAGTTTACTGTCAGATTTTTTTCAAGGATCACAAACTGAAAAGCATTCAGGACAACTTTATAAAAGAAAATTGGTTCAGAGTAATGGTGCAGATCCCAGACCCAATCTAAAAAGGAAGAAACCAGCATTGTTAAGCACAGCCATTGTTTCTGTGTAAGAATGTTATTTTACTGCTGCCAGGATTTCTGAACTTTCAAAAAAAGCTGGAATTTGAGATTTGTATGCAATATTTTCTAATTTATAATTAAATGTTGAAATTAAAAAGACATTTTGAAGTTATGGATCAGGTTTAGTCTTTTTTTATACCCTTTTGCAAAGAAGAGTTGTAGATCAAATGATCACTGCAGTTGACAGGGCACCTTTTTCGTTCGTTTGTTTTTCTTTTTTAGATGGAGTTTCATTCTTGTTGTCCAGGCTGGAGTGCAATGGCACAATCTCAGCTCACCACAACATCCGCCACCTGGGTTCAAGTGATTCTCCTGCCTCAGCCTTCCTAGTAGCTGGGATTACAGGCATGCGCCACCACACCCGGCTAATTTTGTATTTTTAGTAGAGACAGGGTTTCTCCATATTGATCAGGCTGGTCTCCAACTCCCTACCTCAAGTGATCTGCCTGCCTCAGCCTCCCAAAGTGCTGGGATTACAGGTGTGAGCCACTGCACCCAGCCAATAAGGCACTTCTTATTGTCTGCTGCAGAATTGATTTTCCTATCTACCATTGTCCATGTATCATACTGACCTAAAAGTTAATATTAAACACGTGACTTAAATGAGATATGCTAAATCAACACAGATCATAGAAAAAAAGGAGATATGAAAAGCCAGAGCCAGCTGATGAGAGAGGGGCACAGAAACCATGCTAGGTTACTGTTAGCTCAATCCTCATAGGTTCTTGGTTGCAAAAGAAACTCTGTAGCAATAAAACAGATTATCAAGAGGAAAACAAATAGATGCTTATTAACATGTATAGATATATAAAAGATACCCAGAGAATGAGTAATCTCAAAGAGGTGTCTTTGACTTCCAGTGGATATACCATCTTTGACAATGAACAGTACATTTTTAGAGCAGTGATACAACAAAAGGTATTTAAGATGTGGGAAAAAGGTGTAAGGCAAATATTAAACAAAAGAAGTCTAGAAGAATTGAAATGAGTCAAAAAGACAGCAATCAAGGTTAAAATGAGAGAGATCCTTTGTATAATGATAAAAATTATTTCAAACGAGAAAATATAAAATTCTAAATACTAATTTCTCAATGAAAATACCAATGGAAACTGAAGTTTTGTTTTGGTCCAGATCTTGGTGCAGATGAGTGGATCAGATGCTCATTTAGCTCATGAGGAAAAAGTGGGAGACTGAGGTTCAGATAGGCTGACTTTGGTTTCTCTATTTAGTTGTAAACATTCATTATAATGTGACATGTTGCCGTTTCATATGTTTCTGGTTACACTGATTTATGAATTATATTCTCTGAAAAAGTCAAAGCATTATATTCAAAAAACTTTGTAATGAATGAGATTTATTGAATGAGGTGTTATTACATGATACCTAATAATACAGCTTCCAAATATATAAAACACAATATAATAGAAATGATAAAAATAGACTAATACACAATGTAATAGAAGTAAATGAAATAGACTTCTAATTGCAGAAGATTTTATTACAATTCTGTCGGTACATAATTAAATAAGTAGACAAATGTAGGAAGGCTATATCAAAAGTAAATGATATGAATAATAAATCTGACCTAATTAGCATGTTTATAATATTGTTCCTAACACCACCTTAATTAATGTTATTTTTAAAGGTATACAAAACATTTGCCAAAATTGACGATATTCTTGACAAGTCTAAACAAATTTAATTCACAGGACTGAAATTGTACATAGTATGCATTTTAGTCAGAGAATTCAGCTCAAAATCAATAATCAAAAAAAAAAGAAAATGTGTGTGTGTGTGTGTGTGTGTGTGTGTGTGTGAAAATTACTATACTTTTAAATTACCTATGGGTAAATGAAAATACAAAGTAGTTTGAAATGACTGATAATAAAAATGAAAAAAATCAAAATATATGGAATATAACTCAGTCGACGATTATAGGGAACTTCATAGCCACATGTCTACAAAAGAGAAGAAAATACTGAAAACTAATGATCAGGTCTTCATCTCCGCAAGTTAGAAAACAGTAGCAGATTAAGTCAAAAAATAGAAGGAAGAAGATAATAAAGGCTGGGGACAAAATTAAGGAAATGAAAAGCAAATCTACCAAAAGTTGCCTTTTTGGGAAAACTGATGAAATTGCTTAAACCTCTGGCGAGGTTCAAGTCAAGAAACAAAGAGGCATAAAGCACCACATGCATAGTGAAAACCATGGGCAGTGAATGAGAATGAATATTCGGAGAATATTATGAAAAACTTTCTGGCAAAAAAAAGATACAATGGATAAACTCCTGAAAAAATAAATCCTACCAAATCTGATACAATAGAAAAATAAAAAACTTAATGATGATGATAATTATCTAAAAGCTATCTATGAGTCTTTTCACATATGTACACACCAGAATCAAAAAACAAAAAACTTTAGATTTCAAATTGCTTCACTTGTGATTTCTATCAAATGTTTAAGAAAAAAAAACAAGTGTGATCATACAACAGTAATTCAAGATAATAGAGAGTAAACTCACTGGGCCTCTTTTTATACAGCCAGCATAACCTTGATACTAAAACCGAAGGAGGATGTTAAAAAACAGGAAAATTATAGGTCAATTTTTCTCAGGAACATTGATGCAAACCAAAGCAAAATAATAATCAAAGCCCATCAATACAGTGTTAGAATAAAGGGACAGCTTGACAAAACAGAGGTGGCTGTAAGAATGCATGAGTAGTATAAATTCAAAGCTCAATATGATTCACCGCAAAGAATAAAGACTAGTTCATCTCAAAAGATGCTAAGAGAGCATTTAATAAAACTCAGTATTCACAATAAAAACTCATAGATGCTGGTCACAGTGGCTCATGCCTGTAATCCCAGCACTTGGGGAGATGGAGGAGGGAGGATCCCTTGAGGCCAGGAGTTCGAGACCAGCGTGGGCAACATAGCAAAATCCCATCTCTATAAAACATTAAATAAAATTAGCCAGGAATGGTGGCACATGCCTGTTGTCCCAGCCACATGGGATGCTGAGATAGGAGGATCACTTGAGGCCCAAAGTTCAAGCCTGCAGTGAGCTATTATAGTGCTATTGCACTACAGCCTGGGCAATAGAGAAAGACTGTCTCTAAAAATAACAGCAAAGCAACAAAACTCATAACCAACTAGGACGAGAAGGGAACCTTCTTTAATTTGATCAAGAGTTTTTTTTTGTTTTTTTGTTTTGTTTTGTTTTGTTTTGTTTTGTTTTGAGACGGAGTTTCACTCATGTTACCCAGGCTGGAGTGCAATGGCGCTATCTCGGCTCACCACAACCTCCACCTCCTGGGTTCAGGCAATTCTCCTGCCTCAGCCTCCTGAGTAGCTGGGATTACAGGCACGCGCCACCATGCCCAGCTGATGTTTTGTATTTTTAGTAGAGACGGGGTTTCACCATGTTGACCAGGATGGTCTCGATCTCTTGACCTCATGATCCACCCGCCTCGGCCTCCCAAAGTGCTGAGATTACAGGCTTCAGCCACCGTACCCGGCCTTGATCAAGAGTTTTTAAACAAGCATTGTCTTTGATATTTAGAATGAAACCAAGATAGCAGCCGTAGTAACTTCCAGTCATCATTGCACTGAGACCTAGTCAGTGCAGTAAGAAAGAATAAAATAAAAAAGGTGAAATAATTGGAAAGAAGAAATAAAATTGTCATTTGCAGATGAAAGTGTTGTATATGTAGAAAATCCAAAGTAATTTATAGATTATTTGTATTAAAAAGTGGATATAACAAGGTCACTGAATGCTAGATAAATTTAGAGAGTAATTTCAGTCCTATATTCAGTCAAGAAATAATTAGAAAATGATTACTCATAATTGATAACTTTCACTTAGGCATTGAATATCCTGCAAAATTCCTGCCAAGTTAGCTTCCTCCCCATGAGGGAAGAGATCATACAATCGATGTGAATACCATTCACACCTTTAGTATGTTTAAGTTTTTATTCCCGAAGCATATTTTTTGTTGTTGCTTTTAATCCAAAAACACAGGTATTTTACCAAAGCCCTCATAAACACTGTAACTTAAACAGTTAAAATGATACAGGAATTAAGAAGAAATTATTTAGGCAGATTGTGAGGGTAAGAAAGTCCTTGATAAGCAGCCCCCAAATCATTTTCTTTTCTAGCAAAGAGCAGCCTGTAAAGTCAAGCTGCAGACATAGACAAGCAAGCTGGAAGCTTGCACGCATGAATGCCAGCAGCTGTGCCAATAGAAAAGGCTATCTGGGACTAGACATGTTCAAAATGGCAGCTCTATGTTCCCTTCTCCTGGCCAGCCACGTGTACAGTAAGGAGCAGACAACCTGGCACTGGCCAAGTGGAAAGCCTATTTGCATAACTAGATTAGGGTGGGGTGGACAGCCTTCTCCTGCTATGTAAACATCACACCTCATGCTATGTAAACATCACAACCAATCTGTGGGACCTATGTAAATCAGACACCACCGCCTCAAACTTGTCTATAAAATCAGGTGCACCAGACCATGACACTGCTTCAAAAAGAAAAGCACCTATTAAAAACCTAATGAAAGATTTAAAAAATTTCAACATAGAAAATTTTGTTTTTTTGAGATGAAGTCTCGCTCTGTCACCAGGCTGGAATACAGTGGCACGATCTTGGCTCACTGCAACTTCCACCTCCTGGGTTTAAGTGATTCTCCTGCCTCAGCGTCCTGAGCAGCTGGGACTACAGGCGTGTGCCACCACGCCCAGCTAATTTTTGTATTTTTTAGTAGAGACAGGGTTTCACCATGTTGGCCAGGATGGTCTCGATCTCTTGAACTCGTGATCAGCCTGCCTCGGCCTCCCAAAGTGCTGGGATTACAGGTGTGAGCCACCACGCCCGCCCTAAAATACTCTTAAAATGGAGAGATCTACTATTTCCTTATATTGAACTCAACATATATTAAGATGTTAATACTCGTCAAATTTATCTAAAGGTCCAGTGAAGTCCCTTTAGGGATTGCCACATTTTCTTGTATATATGTGAAGAGGAGAGTGTGATTAGGGATAAAAAGAAAGTAATTTAAAAGACCAGCCTTCTGGGTGTGAAGACTTACACTATTTGTTATCAAGATTAAACCTCAGTAAGTAAATCAGAGTAGGATTGTCTGAAGAACACATAAATAGATCAATGAAACAGAATATAGAGTTCAAAAACAGACTCATGCATGACAGCAGTTGATTTATGACAAAGGTGACATTGTAGACTAGTAAGTAAACAATTTTTTTTTTTTACAATTACTGGTGTTTGGTCAATTTAATATCCATATGGAAAAATACAAATTTTCCCTTACCATCATCTATAGAAAATCAATTCCAGGCTGATCTTGATCATAGAACAAAACATAAAGGGTAAAACAATAAAGTTTCTAGGACATAATGCAGGAGAACGCCTTGATCTGACTGGGGTAGGAAGTCAAGGCGCTTTTTAACAACAACAACAAAATAAACCAGACATTTTAAACAGATGCTTCTAACAAAAAGTACCAACCATAAATAAATAGATGAATAAATATGAATTAATTAAAATTAGAAACTTTTATTCATCAGAACACACAATTAAGATAACAAAAAGGCAAGCAGAAGAGTAGTAAAGACATCTGCAAATCAAATATCTTGTATACACAAAGGCCATTTATTCAGAGAATAGAGATATTCTTATGAAGCAAAAAGCAAATAATCGAATGGAAAAATGAACACAATTCCTGATTGTTTTTTCACAAAAGAAGGCTATCCAAAGGGCCATTCAGCATATGAAAAAGTGCATAACATCGTTAGTTATGCGGAAATACAAATTAAAACAATATTGAGATACCTATAATTACACATACACAAGATTGCCTAAAATTCTTTGAGTGACAATGTCAAATGTTGATAGATATATGGAGAAAATAGATCTGTCATACATTGTTAGCGGAAGTGAAAAACGGTACACCCACTTTGGAAAGTGTTTGGCAGTTTCTTATACAATTAAGCATATATTTACCATATAACCCAGCAATTACATTCCTGGGTATGTACTCAACAGATATACAGACATATGTCTGCGTGTGGTGGCTCACACCTGTAATCCCAACACTTTGGGAGGCTGTGGTGGGTGGATCACTTGAGTCTAGAGTTTGAGACCAGCCTGGCAACATGGCGAAATTCTGTCTCTACAAAAAATTAGCCAGGTATGGCAGTGTGCACCTGTAGTCCCAGCTATCTGGAAAGCTGAGATGGGAGGATCACCTGAGCTCAGGGGGTAGGGGCTTCAGTGAGTCATGATTGCACCACTGCAATCAAGCCTGGGTAATGGTTATAGCAGCATACTTGTAATATCTCCAAACTTGAAACAAGCCAAATGCCTAACAATATTAAAATGTAGAAATAATTTGAGTTATGCTCATATATCCAGAACTGTCTAGCAATGAAAATGAATGAACTACCATTATTTGTAACAATTTCGATGAATCAAACAAACAAAACAGAGAGAACATATAGTATGATCCTCTTTATGTAAAAGTTAAAGGCACTATCGAAAATATTTTATTTGGGGAGTTATGGTTGGGATCAGAATAGTAGCTTATGGAATGTGGAAATTCTTTGCTTTGGTCTAGGTAGATTCACTTTGTAGTAATTCATTGAAATATATACATATGATTTGTTTACTTAATGTACAATATAGTTTCAAGATTATTTTTTAAATTATTTATATGAATAAAGCTATGTGCTGAAGCCCTTTTACAAGTGTTAAGTCAAGGTTTTAAAAAATAATTAGAATATTCAATCTCATTAATAAAACAAATTATATGATTATAATAAAATATACAAATTTTAAAAATTTAATATAAATTATAAATAAAACAAATATACAGTAGTACATAAGAAAATAACATAGAAACATAATTGCTTAAAAATATTTCTTTTCTCAGATTTTATATTTTTATTTTGTCTCAATATTGCTCGATCTACTTTAAGTTCTCTATTAAAAATTATGAGTATGCATGTAATCTTCATATTTATACATATGATACAAGTTTTAAGTAAGAAGTCTTCACATGTCTACCACCTTGAGAAATTTTCAGGGGGCACTTTAAAATATTTGTTAAAAGCCACCATTTTTAATTAAAATCTTACTTTTATTCAAGTAGTAAATGTTGTGTTGGTTTTACAGGTCATATCATGCTATTTTTAAAAACCTATGAAGTTAGAAAGACTCACATTGAAATTATCATTGTATTCTTACTGGTTTTCTACGTTAAAGGTTTTAATATTTCTTCTTATGCCTTCAATAAAAATGTGCAATAATTATCCCTATTTACTAATATTATGAAGAGTAAATTAAATATCATAATTGATAGTCCTGAGCACATACCTGGCACATAATATTGATTGATAAATGTCACCGTTTTTATCCAGTCTTTTCTTGTTATTCTGAATTACTCTCCCTGAATGTGTTAAAATATGTCTGCATGAACTCTACCAGGGGTGGATATGGAAGGATATTTCTCAACATCCAGAATATGTAATGTACCTCCCCATCATTACTCTCATTACTCTCTCCAGATATATATACATATTCCCAGATTATATATGTGTGTGTGTGTGTATAGTGTTCATGTATGTATGTGTGTATATATATATATATATATATACACACACACACATGCACACACACACACACATATATATAGTACCCATATAGTGTCCATATGTAGAGATAGAGATAGGGATAAAGACAGATATATAGTGTCCATGAGATCTGTGGCTGACATAATTTCCTAACTGCTGGTGACATTTTTGAAGATGGAAAATATTGACATATTCTATTGCCAACTTGCATTACTATTTATTTCATTAAGACATATAAACTTAAAAAAATAACATCATGGTGACATTTTTTAAAAAGACCCCATTGTTTCTTGCTTTGAATCCACTTCCTGTCCATTTCTTGCCTGTTGAATTTAATCTGCCTGTAAACTCCATGCCTAGAGAATGCCAATACGTCTTGCCAAATTATTCACCAGGGTCAATTCTGTATTCAAATTGCCTTTTCATCTTTCTTGAATTTTACAAAAGGAGTTTGGCTTCTTTCTGCTTCAATTTCCCTGTATCATTACCATTCAATTTTTGCATTTGACAGCCTTGCAGTGGGTCTGGATTAATAGCCAGCATGATTTGCCCATGTTCTCCAGGACTACCGCTCTTTACTATGAAATTAGAGTGGCTTTATTTTTCTGCAAAGAAAATAGAATGTGTACAGTTCATCAAGTAACACATGAAATCACACAGATAAGTGAAAAATTAAGCTACATTATTTTAAATTATAAACCTTCATCCTCTAGTAATAGTATTAATACTTGGATATATTCAACATATTTTAGTTGCAGTGAACCAAAAATAAAATTTCTCTTTTATAGGAAATCACGACTTTACTCAAATAGCAATATTACATTTACTTTAGGAACCATGACACAGTGGCTTATGAGGAAGGCATGGGGATTATTGTAACCTGAATCCACCAGCCTGATGAGCTGCTGTTTGCAGGTGACTACTGTACACTTTCATCTCAAAATGTTCCCCAACTGCCTTACAGAGTCCCCCATGACACTGCATCAAGGGCACTCAATCACTTCATGTTTCTACACCTGGCCCTCCTCACTTTTCCATCCAGCGGTTTTCTCTTTCCCCATAACTGTTCATAGAATAACCCTCGTACTTGGCTATCAGCCACATTCATCGGTTGATGTTACCTCTAAAAGTCTGAGACACAGCGTTTTCTACCTCTCTTTGGCGCGAGCGCAAGCACAGGTCCTATCCTGAGTCCTCAGAACACCCAGAGGCCAGGCTATAACCTCAAAGGAGGCTTTCCTGAAATTTGAAGATAGTGGGAGAAGAACACAACAAAGAGACTATGTAACACCAACAAGGCAAGCACACCTCCATCTGAAATCTCAGATGCCCAGCCACAAGTTTATTATAATCCACACCTACCAGAACCTTTTCAGGCTTCTCCAAGTTCTAGAGTCAGAGCCAAATTTAGATTTTTAGAGAGGGGAAGATTCTCATACACTCTTCTTTAAAATCTGAATGGGGGCCTCAAAAGAGATATGTTCACGTCCAGGCTGGGCACTGTGGCTCACAGCTCTAAGCCCAGCACTTTGGGAAGCCAAGGTGGGCGGATCATGAGGTCAGGAGTTCAAGACCAGCCTGATCAATATGGTGAAACTATTCTACTGAAAATACAAAAATTAGCCAGGCATGGTGGCAGGCACCTGTAATCCCAGCTGCTCAGGAGGTTGAGGGAGGAGACTCGATTGAAACTGGAAGGCAAAGTTTGCAGTGAGCCAAGATCGTGCCACTTCACTCTAGTCTGGGCGAAAGAGCAAAACTGTCTCAAAAAAATAAAAGTAAAAAAATTTTTTTAAAAGATATGTCCACATGCTAATCCCCAGAACTGCTGAGTATTATGTTATATGTCAAGAGAGTAAGCATTACCTTTCATGGCAGAAGGTGTGATTATGTTGAGGATTTTTAGAGGAAGTGTTTATCCTGTATTTTCTGGGTGGACCTAAAATGTGATCATATTTATCCTTATGAGAGAGTCAGAAGAAGTTTGAGACAGACTCACAGAGGATAAAATATTCAGAAGAGAGGGAAAAATGACACACATAAACAGAGGTTGGGGTGATTTAGCCTCAAGCCAAAAACATCAACAGAGGCTGGAAGAGTCAAGGAACAGACTCTCCTCTTGAGAGGAGAAACATATTATGGGGTAAACATATTCCTGCAGACACCTTGATTTCAGACTCCTGGTCTTCAGAACTATGGGAGAAAAATGTCTATGGTTCAAAGCCAAGAGGTTATGGTAATTTTTTACAGGAGTCCTAGGAAATTAATCTTTATTTTCTTCTTAATTAGTCTTCCTCCTCAAAGCTTTATTCTTTTCACAAAATTAACCACATCTGTTCCAGGGACAGAGTCCAACACACTCTGGATAAGGATCTGGGCTGTTTCCTGTGAGCTTAAATTATTCAATAAGACTTTGAATTGGTGTGGCTACAGCTCAGGTCATCAGAGTGTTTCAAATAGGAAAAGCAACTTAGATGTTATTTCCTTTATCTAGAAAATAAAATAAGGTTTTGTATAGACAATGTTAACAGGTCCTCATCCTGGATTATGTGTAAGGACCATGCACTGAGACACCAGCATTTTGTTGATGTTCTCTCTGTTAGATACCTACAGAGAAATCAAACGCAACTTCTGTGAGAGAGCAGAAGGCCTGGAGAGACTTCTAAAGCTCTGTTTGCCCTTCCATCATCCTTCAAAGGGCCTAGGATTGCCATTTTTTAAAAAATGAAACTGTACTCTTATCTCTTTCTTTCTACAATTTCATGCTTGCCAATATCAGTCAGGCTACCCTTACCTTACTTCAGAGGAAGCAAAAACTGGAGAAATTAATGTTACACAAAACAAAACTATCAATTTGTATGCAGAAAAAATAAGAAAAAAACAAAAGGCACAGGCATGGATTAATCTTTTCATAAATTTATGATTAAAAGAGACTTTGATTTTAATATGGATTTTATACACAGAGTAAAGAGAAAGTATGTGGTTTTATGTGGATAATTGATTACCAGGATGATTGACTAAGGATGATTAATCAATTCCCTTTAAGAGAAACGCAACCCAAAGGACTTTGATAAGAGACTCAGAGAAGTGCTCACCTTTGCTGTATTTCCCCAAATATTGGTTTAATAGTCCTATCTGTTACCACTTTGTTGCATATGACCTGGAATTAGCACTAAAACTAGATATCTATGCTTACCCCACTCTGGGTCTCTGGTTTTATGTATTACAAATCTGAATTTGAAACTCTATGGTGGACTGAAGAGAGGCTGGAATGAGATAGATGTGGGTTCAAGTTTAGATTTAGCCAGTTAGTCATGTGAGCTTGGAAAGTTACTGGTTATTTACCTTCTCTAACCTACATTTTCTTAAACTCCTAAGAGAGCAGAACTGCCGTAAGAGATACGTACAAGATGTTTGTAATCCTGCTTCCCCCCACATAGGTGCATAAATCATAAATGAACATAATCTCTGTGTTTTACTATGTATGTACAATAAGAACTCCAGAGGGTAGTAATTATGAATACTACTTCTTATAGACCAGGGTCAGCAAACTTTTTTGATAAAGTACCAGAAAGTAAATATTTTAAGTTTTCCTGGTTATGTGGTCCCTGTTGCAACCACTCAGCATGGCTCTTGCAATGTGACAGCAGCCAAAGACAATACTAAATTAATGGAGGGTAGCTGTGCTACAATAAAGATTTTTTAAAAAACAGGCAACATCCCAGATTTGGCCTGTGGGGCATAGTTTGCTGGCCCTTGCTATTGACCTCCTCAGATCGTAACAGTAGTGGAGTTTAGTTGAATATAACTGTCTCCTATATTGTCAAGCTTAGACATTACACAGTAATCCTTGAATCTCAAATTCTTCTTAATGATTCCCTGTGAGAATGAATTTATTCATAATATCAGCTGTTGTATACTTACTGGTATAAAGATAACAAGTTAGAATGTTATCATTTAATACATACATTATTAATTCTTCCATTTGTTAGTTATACCATGTCTTTCCACTTTTTTTTATTATTATTATTATTTTTGAGAGAGAGAAACAGGTGCTCGCTCAGTTGCCTAGGCTGGAGTGGTACAGTGGTACAGTCATGGCTTGCTGCAGCCTCGAATCCTGGGCTCAGGTGATCTCTTGCCTTAGCCTCTAGAGTAGCTGAGACTACAGTTGTGTGTCACGACAGCTGGCTAATTTAAAAAGAAAAATGTAGCTATGAGTCCCCCGCTATGTTGCCTAGGCTGGTTTTAAACTCCTGGGTTCAGGTGATCCTCCCACCTTAGCCTCTTGAGTAGTTGGAATTACAGTCGTGTGCCACCACACCCAGCTAATTTTTAAATTTTGGGTTGAAACAGGATCTCACTATATTGCCCAGGCTGGTCTCAAAGTCCTGGCCTCAATCAGTCTCCCACTTTGTCCTCCCAAAGTGCTGAGATTACACTCAGGAGCCACTGCATCTGGCCTATGTTCTTCAACTTTTAAAGAACTTTCCTTCATTTTAGTCACCTAACTAATTGTGATCCTAATGTCTATTTGCAATTATTTTCTTAAATGACTGCTTTTTGAAAGGTAAAAATCTGATAGTTATTCTTGTGAACACTCAAATCCCTTTCCAGCATCAACACACAATAGTTGCTTGGACTCTCCCTGTTATTAAAAATAGGTTTTGGGAATAACATACACATAGTAAAGTCCGTGAATCTTAAATCTCAATGAATGTTACATATGCATGAACCTTGTAACTACCCTCTTTTTAACATATTATTTCTTGCCTTATTGTTTTCTAAAAGGACTAAATAAATTGATCAGGCATAGCTTTCTGTTCCCCTCAAAAACCCAAATCCCACCTCCAAGTGTTCTGTTCAGTGAAACATTTGATGAACCAACCTTTTTGCAGAAAACCCACCAGGTGTGCAAACAAGGTTCACTCTCTGTTGTTTCCAAGGTCATTCTCCTTGGAAAGACTTCCCATGGTTGAAGTCTTTCACATTGGCAGGACTCCAGTGCATAATCCAGCATGCACCATCAGCCAGATGATTTCACAGTTTTGCCAAAAGTTTCCCAATTTTGCCCTTGAATGACTGCAGGTTTTTAACAAATAGGTTTCAAGCAATTTGTGCAAATTGAATTTTATGTCTTCTTAAAATGAAATATTTATAACAAAAACAATGTATTTTTTTAAAAGCAAAGAAACTGCACTTGAAAGGCAGGAATTTAATGATGAATCTCCATGAAAAATGAGAATAGTGTTTAAGTAAATTTTTAACTCTCAATATCCTCATATGTCCAATTTGTTTTTAAGCAAACTGCACCTATAGCATGCATGATCGTAAATCATGCTCAAAATTTCTACATATTACTTTAAAAGAACATTAATTTATGTTACTAATGTCATTTTTACATTAAAAATATTTTACTTGAGGTGGTGACACTTAACCATTGTGTTAAAGATTTAGAATTTAATCCAAGGAATTAGAGTGGCCATGCTACACGTATTTTCTGGACAGACATACTTAATGATGGCTAATGTTTGGGGTCTAGCACATTTATAAGACTATTTAATACAGTATTGCAGGCATAATGAAACACTCCAAAACACAGTTGTTTAAAAAATATATCAATTGTCTCATAATTTTCTGACCAATTGCTGGAGTTGTCTGATATTCCCAGGGGTCATTTAAGCATCTATATTCAGTGAGGGGGTCCAGCTGGGGATTCACTGCACTAAGAAGGTCTCAGCTGGGGTTACTGCTTTCTGCTCCACGTGCTTTCTGATCTCCCATCAAACTCTTGTTCACAGTTCCTAAAGAGAGCAGGATCCTGTAAGTCCTCTTGAGGTTTAAGTGTAGAAATGGTCATGTTTTGCCATATTTTATTAGCCAAGCAAATGAAAAGCCTAGCTCTGATTCAGGCGGTGGGGAAACAGACTCTACCTCCTGATGGAAGGAGCTGCAAAGTCACATTGCAAAGGAATAGAGTGGGTAAGGAATTTGGGGCATTTATTTCAGCTATTCTCCAAAACACATGTCTGTGTGTGTGTGTTTAAATATTTATTTACACACATTATATACTCAATATAAATATTATTTACATATTTTATGTCATAGCCACAAATGGTAGCATTATATATTTGTAGTATACAATGATTTACTCCAATGGTAAGTTTTCCATGATGTTTTAGCATCTCACATAATGTGGTCATATTTCCAAAACCTGCCTATCTCAAAAAACAAAAACAAAAACAAAAAAACCTAAATGATTTGGACTTTTAATTCTGACCAAGATGGAATAATAAGGACCAGATTTATACTGTCACCTGAATCAATTAAAAAATAGTCAAAATATGTAAAGCATAATTCAAGAAATTGAATGTTGGGCAATAAAGGACAGTAATCTCCAAGAGAGATAAAACAGCCAAGGTTAGTCCTATGATTATCCCAGCTGTCCGGGGATCTTCCAGTCCATGGTACAGGGAAGGACAGCACAGCATGAGGCCAGTAGGTTTCCTGAGTTGAGAAGATAGATAAGAGTCTTTGGAGACCAGTGTAGTTAGAGTTTATAGGACAGAGGACCAGAGAGAAGAAAGCTGAGTACAGAAAGAATTTGAGAGAGAAGCAGACAGTTCCACTTGAGTTTGGCTGCGTACTGACAAGTGTGTGTGTGTGAAGAAACAACTAAAGATGAAAATTATAATGTCTGAAAATAACATTACAATGGTTACAATCAACAGGAGATTAGACACACAGAAGGAAAAATTAGCAAACTTGAATACATAGCAAAGGAAATGATGCAAAATGAAACAGGGAAAAAGAAAACAACAGCAACAAAAACAGCATCAGTAAGCTGTGGAACATTATATCTATGCGTGTGTGAGAGGGAGGTGGCCAAAGAGATGAGAAAGGGAGAGCCAGAAAAAGAATTATTTAAGCCATATGACTGAAAATTTTCCAAATTTGATGAAAATCTGTAGATCTGAATAGCTCAAATAACCCAAGAAGTAAACATCAAAATATATTATAATCAAAACACTCAAAATTGATGATAAAAAGAAAATGTTAAAAGAGTCAGAAGAAAAAGACATATGACATATAGAAGAAGAAAGGTAAGGAAGACCATCAATTATTATTGTGACAATAATACAATTGTTGTCATAGCTCAGTTATAGAATTTTTGTAAAATAATCTTGTAGTCATTTTTGCAAAATAATCCTGTAGCTATTCTTATCAAGTAACAATGTGATATTTAAACAAAACAGTAATCCTAAAAATAATCATTTCTGCTTCATTTAGTAAAATTAAAACATTAATGTCAAAAATTCAAAAGACAATGATGTAAACTTATACCTTTATTTAATGTTATTTCTTTTCAATTTTTATATATTTTCATGTACTTAAAAAGTGTGCATATATTCTTTCATACATGAAAATATATGCAAATTTAAAGCCAGATTACATAAAACATAAACATATATTTACACATATATATCCATACACATATAAACACGTATGCATTATATATGTAATCTGCTTTGTTTTTTAGTAAATGTAAGTGTGGGGGGGGTCAGTGTTTTCTGCATACATTGTGTCTTTTGAACATTACACACTGTCTCTTTCACCTTTTATTTGTTTATATTTACTTGCAATATTCTGTTCCCATTTTTTTATATCTCGTGACTAATGTAAGGCTGTATTTTGTCAACAAATGTACTCATTTCTGACTTTCATAGTATTCAGCCTCTTCTCACCCAAGATAACAACTGAAGTACTGATTTTGTTCCATTCACCTTTCCTTACATTTTCCATTTATTTTACTTTGCTTTTCGAACTTCTACTTCTTGCTTCCTTTTGACATTAAAGTATGCTTTCTAATTCCGATAGCTATTATCTTCAAAATGCCAGCAGTCATTATCAAGCACACATTTCTGTATTACATGAAAGCAAGTTAGCATTTATTTTCCCTTATAAATAAAATAAATTCCCTTCCCCTACAATTCACATTTTAATAAAATGAGAGCTTTGGATATTCTAATTTACTTTTAAAAATTTATTTTATTGAGAAATAATTTACATTTAGTAAAATGCACAAATCTTAAGTGTACAGTTACAAGACTTTTACCTATGTATGCAACCTGCTAGCACCATCCAGGTTGAGATACAGAATTATTTTCAGCATCCCTTAAGGTTCCCTCAGGCCCCTCCTCAGTCAGAAGCCCCTAGACCCTAGTATAGCCACTACTCTGATGATGCTTAACTATTTGTAAAAGGAGTCATATGTTCTTTTGTACCTGGCTTCTTTCATGCATCATAATGTTTTTGAGTTTATGTAAATACTTGTCAGTAGGGGCCTATTCTTCTATTATTGACTGTATTTCATTATATGATTAACAATGTATTTATTCATCCCCCACTGATGCATATCGGGGTTGTTTCTAGTTTGGAGCTATTATGAATCACACTGTTGGTAATACTAGTGTATGTGGCCTAGGTAGACCCTTGCCCTCATTTTTTTCTTGGGCATACTTAGGAGTAGAATTGCTGGGTCATAGAGTAGGTGCATGTTTAACCTTATTAAAAACGATCAAATAATTTTCCAAAGTAGTTTTATCAATTTGCAATCTGATTAACAGTATATGAGAGGTTCCATGACTCTTAATTCATTCCCAAACTTGATATTAATTCTTATTTAATTTTAGGTCTTTTTAATTATTTTGGGATAGTAATATTTCAATGTGGTTTTAACTAGAATTTCCCTGATGACTAATAATAATGAACACCTTTTCATGCTCTTATTAGCTATTCATATGTTATTTTGTGACATACATATTTATGTTTTTTATCTTTTTAAAAATTAGTTTTTTTATATTGGCCTTTCAGAATAGCAAAATATTCACAGTACTTATGTGTCTAAGTATTCGCAAAGAAGATACAGAAATAATTCATTTAAAATCAATTATAAAAAGATTACAAAATATTTGAACATGTAATTTGCATAATTTAAAATGTACATAATAAACATTTAAAAAGTCCAAAAAAATTAGGAAATGCAAATTAAGACATTAATGGACAGTCAATAACTTCGAGAAATTATGCAAAAAGAAAAGCATGACATAACTGAAGGCCAGTAAGAAGGAAACTGAGAATCTTTATAAATCATAAGTGGACGAGGAAATGGGAACTATTGCCAAAAGACTCATCTGACAATATCTTAAAAAATGTGAAAGTGCTTATCCCTAATATTTAACAACTTTGTTTCATGATGTATGTACCCTAGGAGACATGTACAAAAGTATTCATTGCAGCCTTGTTTATAGTAGCAACAATTTGGATAACATGAGTAACCAACAATGAAGAAATGGATGTGTAATTGTTCTATAGTAATTAATGTAAATGAGCTATAGATTTTTTTCATGTAGAGCATGAGAACATAATTTTGAATTTAAAATAAGTGATAAATTATGCATAGGGTTCTTTTCTTAAAATGATAAATTATACATACAGTATTTTTAAAAGTAAGAAATAACATATATATAAGTGGTACTCTAAATCTGGTGCCTGGACAAGTGACATGAGCATTTCCTGGAAACTTGTTAGAAATGTAAATTTAGTGGTAGTCAGGCCAGTGACAGCCAGGCGCATTCAGAAAACTCAGACTCACAGTGTCAGGCCACAGACAGGCTGGGCACAGTCAGCGGAGCCACCGTGAGTCCGCACGCGGCCGGTCAGGGGAAAGGTCTGGACGTTCAGGCCCTTTCCTGTACCAGGTGACCACTCATGAACAGTCCGAGTCCGCCCACGGACACTCCGGGCCCGGCACTGGAGGAAGACAAGGATCCCGCCACGAGCATGCACGAGAAGGCTCCAGGCACTCAGCGTCCCATGAGGGTCAGGACACCACTGGTGGACAGCCGGGGTCAAGCAGAGGAGGAAGGCAGGGGTCCCACCACGAGCAGTCGAGTGTCCATGGTGGCCGACTGCCGATGAGGATTGTCCACGGCCGGTGCCTGAGTGTCCAGAGCTGTCTGCTGAGTGCTCGTGGCGGGATCCGTGTCTTCCTCCTGGACTTGATGCTGCCTGCTCCTGGGAAGACGCAGCCCGCCCACGAGAGGAAGTGTCTGCGTGACGAGCGCCTGACTGTCTGGAGCTGTCTGCCGAGTACCCGTGACCGGCTCTGTCTCCGTGATGGGACCCGCGGTGCCTGGAGCCATCTCTCGACTGCTCCCGAGCGGACCCATGATGGTCTCTGGAACCAGACCCAGACCGTCTCTCAGTGTCAGATTCTGAGTGTCCCTCGCTGTCACTCTCCTGGCTAACGCTGGATCCCCGGCGCCTACTGGTTCTGGCCGCTGAAGATTGTTTCTGATTCGAATCTGCGTATCCAGACCTTTCTTCTTGAGATGATGATTGATCATAAGATGTACTTGCTGGCTTTAGTTTATTGTTTTTTTCTATTTGGTTATCATTTACATCATACACTTCATTCTGAATTGTGTAATATGTGGCAGTATCTCCTGTTTCTCTCCATTTTTCAATCATTCTTCCTGTATTTTCATAATCAAATTCTTCTTCCTCTTCCTCTTCTCTTCTATAGGGACTTATGCTTCGTTCCTCTTCATTGTCTTCTACTATTGTCAGTCTTGTTTCTCTTCTTATTCCTTAACTCATGGCGTGTTTTTCCATGTTTTTCCTCTCCTCTCTGAGTAGGTGAATATTCTTTTCTTCCTTTTTTCTCAGGTAGTGATTCATGTATTTTTCTCCCTTTTTCTCTTGGGCTCTTGGATCTTTCCTTATTTTCTTTTCTTTTGTTTCTTTCCAGACTTGAGGGTCTGATTTTCTTTTGTTTTTCTTCTTCCTCTTTGTCATCTTCATGTTTCTCATGATGACTGTGCCTTTTGTATGCCTGTGTCCTGATGTAGATAAACTCTGTTTTCTGTTCAAAAAAAAAAAAAAATGTAAATTTAGGGGCCAGGCTCAGACCTACTGAATCAGAATCTCTTGAAGTAGGGCCCAGAGATCTGCTTTAACAAGCCTTGCAGTAAATTCTAATCTTTACTAAAGCTTGAGAATTGTCTAATATAGTTCTACATGTTACATAGACATACATTTTCTTAGAATATAATATTGATAGCTTAGAGAATAAAAAGAAATTTCCTAACAGTGGTTTCTTTTGGAGTTGGAGCTGAACAAAAGGCTTTAAATATCTGCAATACCATGTCTATAGATATATAAATAAATCTGAAACAAGAAGGCCAAAATATCACTACTTCTAAATTTTTAGTGATGAGTATGTGGTGTTTGTTAAAGCAACTCTGAATCCTTTTAAACTTTTTCATTAAAAAAAAAGAGCTACAGAGAAATTGATGTAAGTGGTTCCTGAAGAGTGTAGGGGTTTGATGAGGAAACCAAAATATCTTAGTTCTCAAGTTTTCAAATTTAAACAAAAAATATCTTCAGATTGCAAGACAAGTTCTTTAAAAACAAAGCAACAGTGCCCATGATTTTGTGATAATTAGGAATTATGAAATGTATTGCATCAAACTTTTAATGATTTAGCAGCTCAAAACAACATACAGAAATAAATCAGAAAGCAAGATATTGGAATGTAACAGGCATCTATAATCTCAACTTTAGCTCTTTGATTTTTATCAGAATAGTCTCGATATCATTAATGGTATTTTTAAAGAGTGAAATAAGAAAATGTATTTAATTGGACAAAATATTCCTTTTATTGTTTATGTATTAGGTTTGTATAAGATCACATATAAATAAGGCATCATGTGTGCTTTATAAATGTTTTGTAGGAGAATATTTTATTTCATTCCCATCTTCCTGACAGGGCTGCTAACTCCTCAGATACAGATACTATGTTATTCAATATCTCCAGAGACCTGGTTTTCCCAGCTGCTCTTTGTAAGAATGTTTAAAGTCTCACAGTTCAGGTCTTAGGATGTCTTGCCTAATGTTACTTTCTGCCACATGATACTTCTGAAAAGAGAACAGCCACTTCCTTTCATTTGTAAGATCTTCCCCCAAATAACAAAGTTCATGATGAAGCACATCTCTTCAGTCTCGCGGGCTAAGCCAGCACAGGCAGCCTAGACTTGGCTCGTCTTTCATTCGACAGTGACCTTTTCTGTGTAGCACAAAAGAAGTATAAAAACAGCCTTGACCACAAAGGCTTAAATTTTAGTTAAGGGTATAAGATTGTAGCATTGTGCAGAAAAACAACATCATAAAATAGCATTCTACGTGGTAACCATAAAGTGCTAAATCATCTGGGTTGATACCGAATGCAGAAGGAATTTTGAAACGAGAAACCAGGGAGGGCATGGTGGAATTATTGGCAGGAAAGTTTCATGAAAAAAATGAGGTTTAAAAGTTAGGCAGTAGCGTCAAGGGTAACTGTGGACAAACAGGAATAGTATGGGAAGTGAGGGACAGTGTAGTTGAGAGAATGAAGGCAGCTAAGGTCAACACGGCCCAATGTGAATGTAAAGATAGTTACAGCGTGGGAGAGAAAGCAGACTGCAATTATGCAGCATGGGGACATTTGAAAGATACCTAGATGTGATGTACAGAAAACCATAGATTCCCTGATGAATAAAGGATTAATTTGTAAGTGCACTCAACCCATATCACGAACCATTTGGGAAACACTGCAGTGAAAATAAGGTCCTGCCCAGTTTGTCATCATCATCATGAACTAGAATTAACATTTTTTTGCCTGTCTTTATTCCACGATGATTCTGTTTCCTTCTCATATTTTTAAATTATAAAACTAATAATATATACTAAAGGTAGGGAATTTTTTTTAAATGACCCAAAATATAAAAAGTATCAGCCGCTATGGAGTGCCAGTGGAAGTGCTTTCCATCGTTAGCACCAGGTGATCCTTGTAACAACCTCATTATTTTTATTTTACAAAGAGGAAAATTGTGCACAGAGATGTTGAATAACCAGCCCAAGGTCAGTACATAATCAGTGCTATCAGGCCTTAACCCCATGAATTGAAGAGACAGTGCCCATGTTTAACTCCTCTGTAGGGCACTACTGCCTCTCTTACTGCTTTTCTATCTTACCTTGAGTCTTATCTATCTTGCCTACTATCTCTCTTACAAAAACATGTTTCATTTCTCCTTTAGAGTTTATGACATGTATGTACTATCGAGCCTTTAAATATTCCTTAACTGTTCAATATTGCGTGCGTTTGAAAATGTTTGCTGTTGTAAATAATGCAACATTGAATGTATTTGCACATAAATCTTTACAAACATGTTCAATTAACTCCTTAAAATCAGCTCTTTTAAGGCAGGTATAGGAAATATTTCAGGCCATTATATTCTCAAAATATTTTTAAAACATTTCCCATATTTGAAAATGGGACACCCAATATGTAAGCAACTAGCAGATTTCATTATATCTTTTCTAAGAATCATAATTTTTTAAAATTAAACTTATTTTGAGATCATTGTAGTTTCACATAGTTTTTAGAATTAATGCAGATAAGTTCCATGTACATTTGAACCTATGTATTGCACTGGTAACATCTTGAAAAATTTGGGTATAATATTAAAACCATGATATTGACCCTAATACAATGGAGATACAAAATATTACCATCACCGCAAGGATTCCTAATGTTGCTTTCCTATAGCTACACTCACTTTCCTCCTGTCCCCAGCTCATCCTTAATTTCAGCCAATGACTAATTATTTATTTCTATAATTTTGTCATTTTAAGAATGTTCTATAAAGGGAATCATACAGTATGCAAGTTTGAGTGCTTCCTTCCTTCATGGAGCATAATTCTTTGAAGATTTATCCAGCCTGTGGCACATCAGTATGGCTGTTCTTTTGTATTGCTGAGTAATAATTTATGGTAATAATGTACCACAGTTTATTCAACCATCCCCTTTCTGAAACATATCAGAGTTGTTTGTAGTTTGGGGCTGTAATAAATAGAACTACCATGAACATTTGTATTCCTGTTTTTGTGTCAACATCATTTTCATTTCTCTGGATTAAATGTCCAAGAGTGTAATTTCTGGGTCACATGGCAGTTACAGATTTATTTTTATAAGAAACTGCCAAACTGTTTTCCACAGTGGCTGTACCATTTCACATTCTCACAACAATTTATGAGAAATATAGTTTCTCCTCATCCTTGCTCGTTAGCATTTGATGCTGTCACTATTTTTTATTGTAGCTATTTTGATATGTGTATATACTGCTATCTTATTGTGGTTTTAATGAATCATGTGTTTTTTTTTTAAATCATTGCTAATTTAATCCCATAAAGTGATTTTTCATTTTAGTTGGGAGATCTCTTTTAAGCTCAATTTTTTTTGACCATTGTGTTTCTCCTATAAATTGTATTTCATGGGCTTTTTTCTGTTACTTATAAGTTGGTCTATTCAGGCTGCTATAATAAAATGTCATCGACCAGTATAAACAAAAGAAATTGGGTTTTATTTGAATTTATTTCTCATAGTTCTGGAGGCTCGCGTCTGAGATCTGGTGAAGGCCTTCTAGACTGCACACTGACAACTTCTTGTTGAATCCTCACATGGAGGTAAGACAGCTAGCTAGCTCTCTGGCTTCTGATAAAGGCACCAATCCCATTCCTGAAAGGGAATAGTTTTTAGAATGACCTAATTATCATCCAAAGTCCCCACCTCCTAATACAATTTTATTGAGAACTAAGACCTCAACATATGAATTTTGGGGGACACAAACATTTAGTTCATAATGTTAAGCATTTAAGCATTTTCAAAATGTATTTCATGTAATATTATGTATTAATTATATTAATATTTCATTTTGTAATTCCTTTTCCTGATTTTGTTAGAATTAATTGAGCAATTAGATATTTTAACTTTCTTATAAAGATTGGCTCTTAAGCCTTGAATGGCTACTATAATCCAGTACATGCAAAGTCTGCTTCAATTCTTGAGAAGCTCAACTGGTTGAATCAAATTGAACTGAAGCCCTTTTAAATTCCAAATACTGTCTTTCCTGTATAGTATACATAAATTTGGTCTTTTTCTGTTAGTACTATTCTTGATGCATTATTCACCTACAGTAGCAAGTTATTTGCTACCAACCAATTATCAATTCTCTGTGAAGCCAGCCATATTTTTTCCTGGTTAGCATTTTATAATCCCCAGCCCATCTTGTTCATGAAATACAAGTTCTCGACCTGAAAATGCAGCCATTTAATTTTAAGACATGGAAATGTATTTCTGAAGAGAGATTATATATATATAGCAGCAGGACTGACTGAGCTTGAGAATTTTATACTTGTGCATGTTCATTCTGGCTCAGTCAGGGACTTGCTCAGTGACCTTACACAAATTTCTCAACCCCTCACTTTTTTCATTTCTTCTTCTATAAACAGAGATCAAACCATTTTCTGCCCCCTTGGTCTGACCTAAGAAACTTCACTGATGAGATAAAGGCAGTGGCAAGTTAAGACAAAAGACAGCATTCAGTTGGGAACAGATTCACTTTAATTATCCACCCAGGGAACGTTTATGTCTGCAGTAACCCCTAATATTGATTATGAGATAGGGGCGCATATTGATGTCTGCAGCAAAATGAGCAGGGTTGTTGCTTTAAGATGCTCCTCCAAAAACCACAGAAAGCATTAACGGCCAGTCCCAATAACTGAAAGCACCACAAAGTTCAACCTCAGAAAGTCTTAACAAAGCCAGGGATTATTCTGAAGGGGTGTTGTTTACTGGCACATCAGCTTGCTCCACAGAGGAAGCCGGATAAAAGAAGGAAAACCCTCTGGGGCAGAGGATATGGAACCTGGGCTGAATCTGTTGCTTGGAGTCTGAGAAAGACAAACCTTGGGCAGCCCAGATCCTAGTTCCCACAGCAAGCAGCTAACACCATTGGATCTTCTAGCCTGGTAAGATTCAGTGAAACATCCATCTCTCTCTGAAATACATTTCAGCAGGATTTACCTGAGGAAGGTGAGTCCTTCTTTCTTAGCTGGAGGAAGCCACTTCTCAGAGGATTCCAAGCAAAGGCAGAATCCTCACACCCCTAGACTCCTGATATCTTGAAGTTTATCTAGGCCAAAGGCTGGCAAACTGAGAACCACAAGCCGACAGTGGCCCACCACACATTTTTGAATGGCTTATGAGCTATTAACTATTTTATTTTTGTTCCTTTTTTTGTTAATTTTAATTTTAATTTTTTAATGTACTTATCTTACTTTACGTGCATACTATATCTGGCAATTCTCTCCATGTTATCCCTCCCCACCCTCTCCTCCCTCCTCACCCCCCATTGTCTCTCCCCTACCGCCCCCCAACTGTCCCCAGTGTGTGATGCTCCTCTCCCTGAGTCCACGTGTTCTCGTTGTTCAACACCCACCTATGAGTGAGAACATACGTGCTTGGCTTACTGTTCTTGTGTCAGTTTGCTGAGAATGATGGTTTCCAGATTCATCCAAGTCCCTACAAAGGACACAAATTCATCGTTTTTTATGACTGTGTAATATTCCATGGTGTATATGTACCACATTTTCTTTGTCCAGTCTATCATTGATGGGCATTTTAGTTGGTTCCAGGTCTTTGCTATTGTACACAGGGCTGCAATGAACATACACGCGCATGTGTCTTTGTAGTAGAACGATTTATAGTTCTTTGGGTATATACCCCATAGTGGGATTGCTGGGTCAAATGGAATTTCTATTTCTAGATCCTTGAAAAATTGCCACACTGTCTTCCACAGTGGTTGAACTAATTTAAACTCCCATCAACTGTGTAAGAGTGTTCCTATTTCTCCACATCCTCTCCAGCATCTGTTGTCTCCAGATTTTTTAATGATCGCTATTCTAACTGGCATGAGATGATATCTCAATGTGGTTTTGATTTGCATTTCTCTAATGAGAATGACCAGTGATGATGAGCATTTTTTCATGTTTGCTGGCCTCATATATGTCCTCTTTTGAAAAGTCTGTTCATATCCTTCGTCCACTTTTGAATGGAGTTGTTAGTTTTTTTCTTGTATATCTGTTTTAGTTCTTTGTAGATTCTGGATATTAGCCCTTTGTCAGATTGGGTAGATTACAAAATTTTTTCCCATTCTGTTGGTTGCCGATTCAGTCTAATGATGGTTTCTTTTGCTGTACCGAAGCTCTGGAGTTTAATTAGGTCCCATTTTTCTATCCTGGCTTTTATTGCCATTGCTTTTGGTGTTTTAGTCATGAAGTCCTTGCCTATGCCTTTGTCCTGGATGGTTTTGCCTACATTTTCTTCTATTGTTTTTATGGTGTTAGGTTTTATGTTTAAATCTTTGATCCATCTGGAGTTAATTTTAGTGTGAGGTGTTAGGAAGGGGTCCAGTTTCTGCTTTCTGCACATGGCTAGCCAGTTTTCCCAACACCATTTATTAAACATGGAGTCCTTTCCCCATTGCTTGTTTTTGTCTGGTTTATCAAAGATCAGATGGTTGTAGATGTGTGGTGTTTCTTCTGGGATCTCTGTTCTGTTCCATTGGGCTATGTCTCTCTTTTGGCACCAGTACCATGCTGTTTTGATTACTGTAGCCTTGTAGTATAGTTTGAAGTCTGGCAGTGTGATGCCTCCGGCTTTGTTCTTTCTGCTTAGGATTGTCTTGGCTATGTGGGGTCTTTTGTGATTCCATATGAAGTTTAAAGTGGTTTTTTTCAGTTCTGTGAAGAGGGTCAGTGGCAGCTTGATGGGAATAGCATTGAATCTATAGATTACTTTGGGTAGTATGACCATTTTCATGATATTGATTCTTCCTAACCATGAGCATGGAATGTTTCTCCATCTGTTTGTGTCCTCTCTTATTTCGTTGAGCAGTGGTTTGTAGTTCTCCTTGAAGAGGTCCTTTACATCCTTTGTTAGCTGTATTCCTAGGTATTTTATTCTCTTTGTAGCAATTGTGCATGGTAGTTTGCTCTTGATTTGGCTTTGTTTGTCTGTTATTGGTATATAGGAATGCTTGTGATTTTTGCACATTGATTTTGTATCCTGAGACTTTGCTGAAGTTGCTTATCAGTTTGAGAAGATTTTGGGCTGAAACAATGGGGTCTTGTAGATATATAATCATGTCATCTGCAAATAGAGACAGTTTGACTTCCTCCTTTCCTAATCAAACGCACTTTATTTCTTTTTCTTGCCTGATTGCTCTGTCTAGAACTTCCAGTACTATGTTGAATAGGAGTGGTGAGAGAGGGCATCCTTGTCTAGTGCCTGATTTCAAAGGGAATGCTTCCAGCTTTTGCCCATTCAGTATGATATTGGCTGTAGGTTTGTCATATGTAGCTTTTATCATTTTATGATACATTCCATCAATACCCAGTTTATTGAGAGTTTTTAGCATGAAGGGCTGTTGAATTTTATTGAAGGCCTTCTCTGCCTCTATTGAGATAATCATGTAGTTTTTGTCTTTGGCTCCGTTTATGTGATGGATTACATTTATGGATTTGCATATGTTGAATCAGCCTTGCATCCCCAGGATGAAGCCTACCTGGTCGTGACGGATAAGCTTCTTATGTGCTGTTGTAATCTGTTTGCCAGTATTTTATTGAAGATTTTGCAATTATGTTCATCATGGATATTGGCCTGAAGTTTTCTTTTTTAGTTGAGTGTCTGCCTGGTTCTGGTATCAGGATGATGTCGGTCTCATAAAATGAGTTAGGGAGGATTCCCTCTTTTTGTATTGTTTGATACAGTTTCAGACGGAATGGAACCAGCTCCTCTTTGTACGTCTGATAGAATTTGGCTGTGAACCCGTCTGGACTTGGACTTTTTTTGGTTGGTAGGTTATTGATTGCTGCCTCTACTTCAGCCCTTGTTATTGGTCTATTCAGGGTTTCACCTTCCTCCTGGTTTAGTTTTGGTAGAGTACAAGTGTCTAGGAATTTATCCATTTCTTCCTGGTTTACTGGTTTATGTGAGTAGAGCTGTTTGTAGTAATCTCTGATGGTAGTTTGTATTTCTGTGGGATCAGTGGTGATATCCCCTTTATTGCACCTATTTGATTCTTCTCCCTTTTCTTTTTTATTAATCTGGCTAGTGGTCTGTCTATTTTGTCGATCTTTTCAAAAAACCATCTCCTGGATTTATTGATTTTTTGAAGGGTCTTTTGTGTCTCTATCTCCTTCAGTTCTGCTCTGATCTTAGTTCTTTCTTGCCTTCTGATAGCTTTTGAGTTTTCTTGATCTTGCTCCTCTAGTTCTTTCAATTTTGATGATAGGATGTCAATTTTAGATCTTTCCTCTCTTCTCTGGTGGGCATTTATTGCTATAAATTTTCCTGTCAACACTGCTTTAAAGGTGTCCCAGAGATTCTGGTAAGTTGTGTCTTCATTCTGGTTGGTTTTCAAGAACATCTTTATTTCTGCCTTCATTCCTTTGTTTATGCCGTCAACACTCAGAAGCAAGTTGTTCAGTTTCCAAATGGCTGTGCGGGTTTGAGTGTGTTTCTTGATCTAGTCTGATTGCGCTGTGGTCTGATAGGCTATTTGTTATGATTTCTGTTCTTTTGCATTTGCTGAGGAGTGATTTGCTTCCAATGATGTGGTTAGTTTCAGAGCAAGTACAATGTGGTGCTGAGAAAAATGTATATTCTGTGGATTTGGGGTGGAGCGTTCTGTATATGTCTATTAGATCCACTTGGTCCAGCTCTGCATTCAAGTCCTGGATATCCTTGTTAATTTTCTGTCTCGTTGATCTGTCTAATATTGACAGTGGAGTATTGAAGTTTCCCACTATTATTGTGTGGGAGTCTAAATCTCATTTTAGCTTGTTAAGAACTTGCTTTATGTATCTGGGTGTTCCTGTTTTGGGGGAGCACTATATATTTAGGCTAGTTCGCTCTTCCTGTTGGATTGATCCTTTTACCATTATGTAATGTCCTTCTTTGTCTCTTTTGATCGTTGTTGGTTTGAAGTCCATTTTATCAGAGAATAGGATTGCTATCCCTGCTTTTTTTTGTTCTCCATTTGCTTGGTAAATCTTCTTCCATCCCTTTATTTTGAGTCTATATGTGTCTTTGTATGTGAGAGGGTTTCTTGAATACAGCACACCGATGAGTTCTGACTTTTTATCCAGTTTCCTCTTTTTTGCACTGTTTTTTTCCCATCTTCGTGGATTTATCTGGCTGGGGTATCAGGGAGCTGCTTGATGAGGTTGCTTGTCTGCCTGTTGGGGCACTACTGGGTTTCTGGGGACTCCTTCAGCTTTCCAGGGAAGCTTACTGTGTCTTTTTTGTTTATGCTGGGAGATTAGGCCTGCCTCTTCCACTGACCTGTAGGTGCTGCTGGGTTGTCAAGAATGCCATCCCATTGCTACCTAGGCTTCCTGTGTTTTTTGTTAAAACATGTAGCCCAGTCCCACCCCTGTAGTGGTGGGTTGTGCCCTTCCTCCACTGGGCTGGATCATTCAGGGTTCATCTCAGACTGTGGCACTGGCTGCGCAACCCACTAGAGTCAGAGGTTCAGCCCTCTGGGGTTCGTAGGGGACTTAGGGACCAGCCCAGCCGCCCCTGGCAGTCTCCCACTTTCAGCTTCCTCTCTCTCTGGTCATGGGGTAGGGACTGCCCAGCTGCTCCTGCTTACAGCTCCCTCTGTCTCCAGGCGAGGGGAGGGGGCGATAGCTCAGTCTGCAGACTCTTATTCAACTCCGCACTTGTAATTCCCGGCGCTTGACTGGCAAAGATCCCCTGTTCTGTGTATTGCTGAGGCTTTGCAGGAAGTGCTGTATCTGGACTGGAGCGCCAGAGGTGGAGCCTCTGACTCGCCGGTCAGATGCACTTTCTGGGTGAAACAGCACCCCTTCCCACCTCAGTCTGTTCTGAGTGGGCTTTGCTCACCCTCGGACCAGACCCGTTGAAAATGCACCTGGTACCTCGGTTGGAGCTAGGAGATCTCTGAGTTTCTGTGTCTCTCTCACTGGGTGTTGTACGCTGGAGTTGTGTCTAATCAGCCATCTTGGATATTCTCCCCTGTTTTCATATTTTTAAATAGCTTAACAAAACAACAAAAGATGAAGACTATTTCATGACACATGAAAGTTATAAAATTCAAATTTCCGTGTCCATAAATAATGTTTTATTGGAACATAGCCGTGCATATTCATTAGCCTATTCTCTATGAGGCTGCATTTGTACTACAACAGCAAAGCTGAGTAATTGTGACAGAGACCGCATGGCCTGAATGCCTAAAATATTTACTGCCTGGCTCCTCACAGAAAGAACTGGCTGACCATCTTCCCACTTGATCATTGTATAGATCCCATAAAGCATCCTCTCGCTTTCTGCCTTACACCATAATGACATGACTTCACGAGTCAACATGAAATGTTGACAGTCAGCAACAATTGTCAAAACTATTCTTAACTTTGATTCAAATTTCCATCCTATTGGGACAAATTATTTAAGCTCTGTTGAAAGGATCTAGAATAAATCTACTTTCTCACATGAAGGTGTAAGGCCGGTTGCCTCGCCAGGAGCTCAGACACACCCATCCCTCTCCGTGCCTGCCCTCCATATCAAGCCCTGCACTCTGCATCTAGCTCCGCCACATGGCTTCCCCAATGCCCACTTCTGCACTCCGACCATAATCTGCACTCAACACTAAACTCTGCACTCGGCACCTAGCCCGCCATTGGAAAACCCTGCCAAAATTTAAAAGAAGCCCCACCAAAACCTGCTCAATAGCATTTTGCCCCATCCAGGTCCCACTCCCCCTGGGCGGCCCGCTCACCGGAAATTCCGCCTACCTACCAATAGCAGCTTGCCCCTTCCATGTCTTGTTCTCTCATAACCAATCAAGACACCCTCACTCGCTAGAAAACCCCATGCCTCAGGAAGTCAGGCGTGACTTCCCTGGCCCTTTTCCCCGGGACCACGGAACCTCACCCAGGAGCTAAATAAATTGGCATTTAATTTTCTTACACTGGCCTCAGTTTTCTCATTTTAAACTCGGCAATAACCTTTACATTTGGTGCCGAAACCCAGGAGGAGTTGTAAGACCCCTCCTAGGGGAAACTGACTCCTCCACCCGAAGCCAGACCAGGGAACCACTCCGCCACAAGGTAAGACTTCTGTTGCCCACAGCCTCTCCCGCTGCTTGCCTCGTGGACTCCCTGCTCCTAATCACGGCCGCGTCAGGGACTCCTTCCCGTCCTGCCATGGGCCAGGCCCTGGCCTCGTCCCAAGGACCTGAGCGTAGAGGAGACATCCCTACACTCTTGTCTTCTCCCCGTAAGGGGCTTTCCAGGGGTCAGGAATCTGAGGGAGACGTCCCCATCTTCCTGAACCCTCTCCGGTGTTTGGTAGTGCAGTCCAGGATGCCTTCCGATCATCTCCGCAACAGCGGCCAAGGTTTGGGTATTCAGAAGCCCTGTTTGCAGACCCTGGCCCTGCCTAACAGCAGGACCAAATCCCCGGCTTACGTTACTAAAACTTCTATCTCAGATCAGCCCATTGGCATATAAACTCCCATTAATTAAATAACTGTACTTTCAGTTTCTCTTCCTACACCCGGCACAAGTGAGTGAGTGAGTGAGTGAGTTTATGTGTAGTCCCGCAGCCTAATGGCTACGGGCCTTGTGTGGGCCTCAACCCGTGGTTCCACGGGGATGTCATAAGGCACAACAGTGATTCACCTCAGGACTGAAAGTTCTGAGGTGAATAGGCCCGGGGGTTATACAGGTACACCTTAGCCAAGACGCCCTGAAACATCCCTTTGGGGACGTGGCTGGGAAGGCATCAGACTGGTCTCCCATCTGGGGGGCACCCATCCTTTGTCCGTCAATCCTATATGTGGTTCTGTCTTTATTGTAAATTCGCCAGTTTTGTTAGACTCTTGTTAGTTGATATGCAGTGGGTTAGGCCTGCTTCCCTTGAAGTAAGAAATATTCTACAGTGGGTAACAGACCACTGGCTGCAGGGAAACTTTACTGAATTTATGGCCCTAAAAGTAACACTGTTCTCTTTCCTTCTCCTCCTCTTCTACTACTGAGGCCTCACTTCCTCTAACTCTGCCATGTGTCAAATAGCCCTAGCACTGTGTCGTTCTATTTTCTTTCTTATTATAATCATTGTAGCCTGTAGGTTCTCTCAGCCACCCCCTCTGGGACAGGAGTATTTCTATCTGTGTTGGATATAATACCTTTTTATAACCCTTCCTCACCCCTAGCTACCCTGTGACAGAGAATGAACTATGGGTAATCAGGAGCCCCGCCTAGGCCCCAAGTAGCCGTTGGGATGTCTAGTCCAAAATTTACCTAAACTGGGCCTTTCCATAAAAAAGAAAAGGCTGCTCTTCCTCTCCACTGTGGCCTGGCCACAGTACTCTCTGGACAACCAGTCTAAGTGGCCTCCAGAGGGCACACTCGACTTCAATGTCCTGACAGATCTAGATAACTTTTGCCAAAGGAACGGCAAGTGGTCGGAGGTCCCCTGTGTCCAGGCCTTTTGGTATCTGCGCTCCTGACCCCCCCTCTGCTCCTCTTGTTCCTCTGCCCAGGTCCTGTTGGCCAAAACCCTGCCTTTGCCCTCAGTTCCGCCCAGCTCCGCACTCTCCGAAAACCCAGAAGACCTGTCCTTCCCTGCCCACTTTACCAACCCTCCTCCTTATGCGGGGCCTCAACTCCTTCCTCCCTCTTCTCCCTCTCCTCCCCATAGCCCTAATATAACTTCCCCTGTCAGTGCTCACACCCACTCTCACAACCCCCCACTCCTCTGCCCTTTGCGTGAGGTAGCCGGGGCCGAGGGAGTTGTACGAGTGCATGTTCCATTTTCTCTCTCTGACCTATCAGCTATGGAGAAGCGCCTGGAGTCTTTCTAAACTAACCCGACTGCCTACACCAAAGAGTTCCACTATCTTACCCAGGCATATAACCTAACCTGGCATGACACATATGTAATCCTATCCTCCACCCTCACCCCAGATGAGCGAGACCGCATCCTTACAGTGGCCCAGGCGCATGCTGATCAAGTGCATCTCACAATCAGATGCCAGTAGGTGCGGCAGCAGTCCCCGAGGCCAACCCTAATTGGAATTATCAAACTGGTCAATATGGCCACTGCTGCCAAAACCAAATGCTACGGTGCCTCCTAGCAGACATGCAAAGCACAGCCCAAAAGGTAGTTAATTATGATAAATTAAGGGAAATAACTCAGGGCCCTACTGAAAACCCCGATGCCTTTCTCATCAACTAACTAATGCTAGGATCCTCCATACCCGGCTGGATCCAGCCTCTTTAGTGGGGGCTACAGTTCTAGCCACCCATTTCATCTCTCAGTCAGCAGCTGATATTAGAAAGAAACTTAAAAAGGCTGAGGAGGGCCCCCAAACTCCCATACAAGACCTGGTAAACATGGCATTTAAAGTTTTTTTTTTTTTTTTTTTTGAGACAGAGTTTCACTCTTGTTACCCAGGCTGGAGTGCAATGGCGTGATCTCGGCTCACTGCAACCTCCGCCTCCTGGGTTCAGGCAATTCTCCTGCCTCGGTCTCCTGAGTAGCTGGGATTACAGGCACACACCACCATTTAAAGTTTTTAATGGCCGAGAGGAAAAGGCTGAGGCCACCTGCCAGGCCTGTCTGTAGCAAAAGGTGAGCCTCCAAACCCAAGCTCTTATGGCAGCCCTGAGGCCAGCAGCCCACCAGGCACCTGGTGGGGGGGTCCATCGAAGCCTGCCAAGAACTCCGTGGGTACTCCACCTGGGCACTGTTTCAAGTGCAGTCAGGAAGGACACTGGGCACTTCAGTGTCTATGTCCCCAACCACCTACCAAGCCCTGCCCAGACCACAAGCAGCTTGGACATTGGTATGGTGATTGCCCATCCCAGACTACAGGTTCATCCCCCATGCCTCTGTGCGGAGGACAGGCCAGTCCACAGGAGGTGGTCCCATCACTGGAACTTCTTGGCATGCTGGACGACTGACAAGGCCTGGACTCGAGGACCTCCATCACCCTCGCCGAGCCCAGGGTAACGCTGCAGGTAGTGGGTAAGTCCATTTCCTTCTTAAGTGGACATGGGGGCTACCTATTCTGTATTGCCTTCCTACTCAGGACCTAGCATACCTTCCCAGGTTTCAGTCATAGGAATTAATGGAAAGCCTTCCTGTTCTAATCAAACTCATCCTTTAGCCTGTGTCCTCGAGGGATACCCCTTTTCCCACTCCTTTTTAATCGTACCCTCATGCCCAGTCCCCATTTTAGGATGAGATATTCTCCAGACTGTGGGGGCCACTCTCCAACTCACTGGCCCCCCACACTCAACCCATCACCCGCCCACCTCCTACTGCCCGTCCTAACTGACACCATGCCCTGTCTTAACCCCTCGCCTCAACCCCCTATTCCTCCTGATGTAGTTAATCCCTTGGTATGGGATACCTCTAAGCCTGTAGTGGCCAGACACCACACGCCAGTTAAAATACTTCCAAAATCCTACCCACTTTCCCTCACGTCCTTAGTTCTCCATCTCAAAATCCCACCATCAAGGCCTGAAGCCTGTCATCACCCAACTGATAGCCCAGGAACTACTCATTAACCACATCACAAAAGGCAGAGCTCATTGCCCTAACCCGAGCTCTTACACTACCACAGGGAAAGCAAGCAAATATCTATACTGACTCAAAATATGCTTTTCTTATTAACCACTGCCACTCTGCCCTCTGAAAAGAGCGGGAATTCCTTACCACAAATGGGTCCCCCATAATCAGTGCTACCCAAATCTCTAATCTCCTGCAGGCCCTGTCACTGCCCAGAGAAGTTGCTGTCATTTACTGTCGGGGGGCACCAGGCCCAGCAGGATGCCATTTCCAGGGGCAATGCGAGGGCAGATGCAGCAGCAAAATCTTTAACCAATACCACATTAACCCCAACTCTGGTCCTTTTTCTCACGATGGCCACGCCACCGGTCTACTTGCCATCAGAAAAACAGGCCCTTATATCAAAAGGAGGAACCAAGTCTGATCAGGGCTGGATCTTCTTAAATGACAGGATTGCCCTTCCATGGGAACAGGCCCCTAAAATTATTACTGAAATCCACCAATCCTTACATATAGGACCTAAGGCATTACACCGCTTTGTACAGCCCCTCTTTTTCTCACCAGGTCTACAACAGACGATTGACCAGGTACATAAGGCATGTGTTACTTGCTCTAAGGTCTCGTCTCAGGGAGGCTTAAGGCCACAGCTTCCTACCCACCAAATGCATGGCAACCTGCCAGCCCAAGACTGGCAAATTGATTTTACTCATATGCCCACTCACAAGAAAGTCCACTACTTCCTGACCTTTGTAGATACCTTTTCTGCATGGATTGAAGCCTTTCCCACCTCCAGGGAAACCTCGGACACAGTGGCCTCCCTCTTAGTTCAAGAAATCATCCCTCGTTTCGGCGTGCCTGCAACCATCCAGTCAGACAACAGTCCAGCATTTACAGCCCAAGTGGTCCAGCTGGTCGCCAGGTCTCTCAACATCGCCTGGAAACTACACATCCCCTACCACCCTCAGTTGCCAGGTAAAGTTGAATGGGCTCATGGCATCCTTAAAGACCATTTGGCCAAACTTACCATCGAGATAAAACCCTCTTGGTCCACACTCCTACCTCTTGCACTGGCCCGGTTTCGGGCCACCCCACGGGGGCCAACGGGCCTTAGCCCCTTTGAATTTCTGTATGGCCAGCCTTTCCTGGTTTCTCACAACCTCCCTGTAAAACCACCCCCATTGGCTTCCTACCTTCTCTTCCTCTCTCTTCTCCGCCACCTGCTTAGGAAACACGCAGACTGCACCCTCCCTGTTGTTCCAGGATCAGAAAACCCCCACCCAGCGATGCCTCTCCAACCAGGCAACAGCGTTCTCCTCCAAGAGCTCAAACCAGGATCTTTGCAGCCCAAGAATCCTGGACTGAGGGCCCCACCACCAGGACCCATTATCTTGCACAGGCAAACTGCCAGACAGGCGGCTGTCATTCTACTGTCTCCATCCTCATCCCACACGGTAAAAGCGCTGTACTCGGTTGCCATCATGGGTTTCGCTTTCAGCACAGGCTGTGTTTTCTATATGACCAAACCAAAAACCACTGTCATTGCTGGAACACCACCTACGGGGGGTGCCCATATAGCTCTTGTGTTATTCACAAGCCACAGCCTCCAAGCCGTCCCAAGCGCATGCTCACTCGCTTCAGCAATGGTTCCTTAGCTCTCAACATCCATGACCCCTGGCACAGCCATTGGGATACAGGAGTGTCCGGTAAAGTCTATGAAGATTATACCTAGCACCACCTTAACGGGCATCCCCTTGTTCAAAGTACACTCTCAAAATCTCTCTCTCTGTTATGGGACGGCCAACAGCTCCAGCTGCAACGCCATAGCAAAAGTGAAATCTTCCCTTTACATGCCTCCAGGAGGATACTTTTGGTGTAATGGGACCCTAACCAAAGTTATTAATGCCTCCTTTCCCTTCCCTTGCGTGCCTGTCACTTTGGTCCTGCAGCTAGAAGTATATGGGCAAGCTGAGTTCCTATCCCTCATTGCACCATCCCCTAATCACCAGAGCAAACGAGCAGTCTTCCTCCCAATAGTGGTTGGCCTCTCCTTAGCTTCCTCTCTAGCAGCAGCTGGAATAGGAAGTGGTGACCTGGGCTACAGTGTCACTTCAGCCACCCAACTAGAAGACAAGCTCCGTGTGGCCATTGAGGTGTCAGCCGCCTCTCTGGCCTCCCTCCAGTGACAAATCACGTTGCTGGCCCAGGTAACTCTCCAAAACTGACAGGCCCTAGACCTGCTAACGGCAGAAAAAGGAGGTACCTGTCTGTTTCTGCAGGAGCAGTACTGCTATTACATTAATGAAACAGGCCTTGTGGAAGAAAATGTCAACATTCTCTACCGCCTCCAAGAGGGCCTCCGCAAGAAGCAGAACATATCATCTCGCCTCTCAACTGGTGGCAATCCCGCATGTTTACCTGGCTAACCCCTGTTATCACTCCCATTATTGTAGTTTGTCTTCTGTTAATGCTAGCCCCTTTTTTCCTCAGGTTTTTATAGGCCTGCATAAGGGAAATGTCCAGGGTAGCCGTAAACCAGATGCTGCTTCACCCCTATGTCCGACTCCCAACCAAGGCACCAGCCAACTGATCCCCCGCAATCTGCCCCTACTCAGCAGGAAGTAGCCAGAAAGAAGCGGCTTACTATATCATCAAAAGGGTCGGAATGTAAGGCCGGTTGCCTCGCCAGGAGCTTGGACACGCCCATCCCTCTCCGCCTGCCCTCCACATCAAGCCCTGCACTCAGCATCTAGCTCTGCCACGTGGCTTCCCCAACACCCACTTCTGCACTCCGACCGTAATCTGCACTCAACACTAAACTCTGCACTTGGCACCTAGCCCGCTGTTGGAAAACCACGCCAAAATTTAAAAGAAGCCCTGCCAAAACCTGCCCAATAGCATTTTGCCCTGTCCAGGTCCCACTCCCCCTGCTTGGCCCACTCACCGGAAATCCCACCTACCTCCCAATAGCAGCTTGCCCCATCTACTTCCTGTTCCCTTATAACCAATCAAGACACCCTCACTCGCTAGAAAACCCCATGCCTTGGGAAGTCAGGCACGACTTCCCTGGCCCCTTTCCCCGGGACCATGGAACCTTGCCCAGGAGCTAAATAAATTGGCATTTAATTTTCTTATACTGGCCTCAGTTTCCTCATTTTAAACTCAGCAATAACCCTTACGGAAGGCAAAATGAAATAAGAGGAAAATGCTCCCATTGCCCATGTTACACACATGCAGTGCTGTCAATGGCTCAGCATCATTGACCCAAGCCTCCACATCACTGAGCCTACAGAGCAGCCTAGTCCATTACTCACTGCTAATTGTCCTTCGTATTCCTAGTAAGTCTTCTTAAGTGGGCTCCCAGGGGTTCATTTAGGAGATTTAGGGTATTTAAGAGCTGGGTAATGGAGAGACTCACCAAGTCCCACCAGATATGCTCTCTGCGATGGCTGCTCACAAGGGCCTAAGCTCTGGTCCTGGAGAAGTGATGCACAGTTCCCAAATGTTAATCCCAGGTGAGCCCACAAAGAAGCAGGACTGGCTGTTACTCTGGCCTCTCAGTTCTCTCAATAGCATATCTTGAGTCTCTGAATTCCTGCCAGGCAATCTTCTATCTTCAGCACTTTGATTGCTCAGCCTCTAATCCTGTCTAAAGAAAGCCAGGAAAAGAATTTTAAGCGATAGGGGAATCTCAGCTATTATCTTGTCTCAAAGAGAACTCTGTGGACCAGCAGCATCAGTATCATCTGGAAGTTTGATAGAATGGCAAAATCTCAGGCCCTTTCAGGCCTTCTGAGTTAGAATCTACATTTTCTCAAGATCTCTAAGTTGGAAAAGTATGGAAGTCTATTGCCATTCTATAAATTGGGGGACTGAGGTTTAAATTTGATGTCTCAAATCTGGGACCTGGTTCTGATTTCACTCTTCTTAGCAGCGTCTTCAAGACGCAGGAAGAATTCCATGGCCACACCTTCTAGCAGGAAGTTACCTAGATGGCTGCCTCATTCTTAATCTCTCTTTAATTAAAGCCAACACTCCTGGTGCTCAGACCCTGTATCATAACCAGACAGCTTATGCCTAATGTTAATAAGCCACTCAACTAAAATATATACATAGAAATTGCTAAATAAATTTCTACATTTAGGAGCAAATGGTTAAACAAACTGGTACATTCATTCCACAGAATACCACTAGCAATTAAAAGGAATGCGATTAATACACAAAACAACTTGGATAAACCTCAAGGAAATTATGCTGAATGAAAATTACCAGTATGAAAGAAATATATACTGCACCATTCTATTTATATAGCATTCCTGAAATGACATAGATGATAGTGAATATGTTAATGGTTAAGAAGGGTTAGCCATGTGAGAAGGTGGGCATGACTGTAAAGAAGCAGCATGAGGGAGCCTCATGTTGATAAAAGTTTTGTTGTATTTCGATGATGATGGTGGTTACATAGTTACACTTGGGATAAAATTGCATACAGATACACACACCCATACATACACACACATACACACACTATTACATGTGCAACTGGTGAAATCTGAATAAGCTTTGCGTGTTGTGCCAATATTGATTTCCTGATTTTGATAACAGTCCCGTAGTTACACAAGATTTTTACATTAGAGGAGGATGGGTAAAGGGTTCACAGGGCCTCCCTTTGATTTCTTTGCAACTTCCTGTGAACGTGCAATTGTTTAAAAACAAAAAGCTAAAAAAAAAATTAAAGCATAGATGCAGTAACGTGTGGGTAAAGAAATAAGCAAATCAATAAACAGAACATTATCTACAGTAAGAGTGGAAGAGGTAGTTTACTTTCAATGAAGAATGTGTGTACTTTTTTTAAAAAAATTACCAATTGCTATTAAGATCCTACTTGTTTTAATCCTATCCTCAATTTGGCTGGTTCTAATGAGAAATTCTAGTCTTAATGGCATTTGTGGAATGAAAAGCTATTTTTTTAGGCTTGTAAAAAATTAAAAATGCATTCATGGTTTTTTGAGGTCAACATTTTACTATATAGGGCTTGCCCCCACTTCCTGTACCTCAGATACTTTCCTTTATAACCGTCTTAAGTAAAATTACAATGGACTATGCATTTTAACGTAATAACAACTTTTGCCCTTGTACATGTAATTGCTTGAATTTTTTAATTCTCCTTCTCTCTAGCTATAATTATGAGAATAATTAGATGCCAGAGTTCAGAGCTTCTCAAATTTAAGAAAAGAGGGACAGCCAAAATGATTTTTTTTTTCTGCCTTTAAATATCAATTACTGACACAGCTACAACTAACATTTTCTTAGTGTTTTGAAACTTATAAGACACTTCCACTTAGAAAGAATCACTCAGGAGTCAATTCAGACAAGATAGAAAGCAGTTTTAAAAGTAGTTAGGCCAGCACAGTGGCTCACGCCTGTAATCCCAGCACTTTGGGAGGTCGAGGCAGGTAGATCATGAGGTCAGGAGTTCAAGACAAACCATGGCCAACATGGTGTAACCCCTTCTCTACTAAAAATACAAAAATTAGCCAGTTGTGGTGGCTGGTGCCTGTAATCCTAGCTACTCGGGAGGCTGAGGTAGGAGAATTGCTTGAATCTGGGAGGCGAAGGTTCCAGTGAGCCAAGATTGCACCACTGCGTTCCAGCCTGGGTGACAGAGCAAGACTCCATCTCAGGGGAAAAAAAAAAAAAAAGCAATTAAACTGGAAAGAGAAAATTTCATAGACATTTTTCAACCAATAACCAAAGGTCTGTGTGGGTGCAATTAAAGAAAACTGGGACATCTCAAATTTTCTCACTCTGATCTTTTTGGTCTCCTGACCATGGACCCCATTACTTTCAATGAATCCTGAGCTCGTAGGGAGGAAACAAAACTAAAGGTATGAACCCCAATGTGAACCTGTGCACCTACAAAACACTGGTAAAAGATAACAGCTTGAAGTTGGGTGAGCCAGGTTCATACACTGGGTGACAGCCTCCCTCTAATTGGTTATAAAAGCTATGTGTAGACCAACTTGTTGGTTCTTTGTGACTTCCGCTTCTCTTTTTACTGGAAACATGGAAAACCATGGGTAAATGACCTTTTCTTGGACTAACCCATAGTGTAGCAACAGAAAGGCTATAGGTACAAGATTCCAACATGCCTAAAGTCAAATCCTACTTGGTCAAATCTGTGTGCCTCAAACTGCCTAAGTCTACAGTTAGCTCCTTGCCTGTAAAGATGGCTTTGAGACCATTTTTCCTGAAGATTTGTTCTGATGAATAAATTGAATAATCAAATTTTACACATAAAAGACTAAGTAGGTTTTCTCGATCCAAGATGGCCGTTTAGGAACAGCTCAGGATTGCAGCTCCCAGTGAAAGCGCAGAGGGTGAGTGGACGCCGCACTTTTATTGCCCATAGACTAGGAAATTCCCAGGTGGAGGAACTCCACAGGTCACCAGCGCGGCTGTTTCGGCCAGCGCTGGTGCTTTGCCCCACGTGGCTGCTTTGTCGGCGCCCCAGAGCAGCAGTTCTCCACACAAAATACACTGGTCTGGGTGCCCTTTTGGCTGGC
>NW_016107346.1:753968-783297 GCF_001604975.1 Cebus imitator
GGGGAGCACTACACACTGGGGTCAGTTGGGGGGAAATAGGGGAGGGACGGTGGTGGGTGGGGAGCTGGGGAGAGATAGCAAGGGGAGAAATGCCAGATGTAGGTGAGGGGGTGGAAGGCAGCAAATCACACTGCCACGTGTGTACCTATGCAACAATTTTGCATGTTCTTCACATGTACCCCAAAACCTAAAATGCAATAAAATAAATGGGAAAAAAAGGGGGGGGGAAGACTAAGTAATGGATACGATACAACATAGGCACGCCTCAAACATTAGTTTTCTTCTATTTCCATGATCAAGAATGCTGAATATGTTCTAAGCTGTTCAGCAGCTTGCCAGGCTGAAAAAGTGTTCTGGTCTCTGGCTTCTCCCTTAGACTTGTTCATCTCTCTCCACCCTTTCCAGGACACTTAGAAATGTTCCCTTCAGATTTTACAAAGAGGAGTAAAGGCTCTACATTTCAAGAAACTTCTTTCAGTCTTGTAAAAATCCTTGAGGAAAGAAAATTCAGACGACGTGTTTAAATGATTAGAAGAGGGAATAGAGAAAAAAAAATAGACACAGATTAAAATCTGACTAAAATAAATGAACTATTCTAGCCCATTGGGAAATGTGTAATTTATATATAAAAGAAGTTGTAAATATCAATTGGTTTAATCTTTCCATTTATCAGAAGGTCTTATTGAGCCTTGACCCAGTCCAATGACTTTACCTATAAGAAATTATCTGATCTTTAGGCCCCTCTTAGCTGCTTATCTCATGGGGAAGTACAGATGAATAGGTATACAGTAGATGTATATCATTTGAGATACCCGTATCCCCCTCCCTTTCTTCTGGAGCTCATATTTACTTTTCTTTTGAAGAACAATCTTCCCCAATGTCAGTCTATATGGTTTGAGTGAAATCAACCTCATCTCTGAGCTCCAGAGATGACCTGGGACTCAGACCAGTGCAATCAGAATATTCTACTTCCCCAGCCAAGGTGATTGGGTTCAAGAATTTGGGTCTAGGACCTCAAAGAGTCTGATGATTCAGGCCCACATTTGTAAGGATGGAACTCTCTTTTCTCCAGAGTGGCCAAGCTAATGCAATCTAAATCCCGATCTGTTGGAGGCCAAATCACTACTGTGTGGAATAGCCCTTCTGAGATTAAATATATATATATATATATATATTTTTATGCAGAATCTTGCTCTGTTGCCCAGGCTGGAGAGCAATGACATGATCTTGGCTCACTGCAACTTTTGCCTCCTGGGTTTAAGCCATTCTCCTGCCTCAGCCTCCCGAGTAATCAGAATTACAGGCACATACCACCATACCTGGCTCATTTTGGTAATTTTAGTATAGACGGGGTTTTGCTACGTTGGACAGGCTGGTCTCAAACTCCTGACCTCAAACAATCTACCCACCTCCCAAAGTGCAGGGATTACAGGCATGAGCCACTGCTCCCAGCCAAGATCAAATCTTATAGGGAGAAAAATTTCTTACTGTCAAGGGATGAAAATACACAGATTCCTGAAAATGCTGTTACTACAGCTTAGTCTTACAGTACTTAAGGTCAGCCCCACCCTGGAAGTTTCAATTATAAGAACAAATAAGTTCCCTGTTTGTTGATACCACATGAACTACATATTCTGTCATCTGCAACCACAGAGTTCTCAATAGCACCAGTGTTTAATAGGATGGAACTGTCTTCTCATGTACATAGTAGGAAGATTGATGGCAACTATGGGAAAGAGGGAGAGGGATAGTAGAATGATGGGCTGGAGCCTGTTTCTCCTGGCCAGACAACTGACCAGAGAAACTCAAGAGAGAGCCTAAAGGTGGTTGCCTTACCTTGGATGGAGAGCTGCAGAAGAGCTAAGAGTAGATAAGCTGTCACTTTTCTGATTTCCTCAAAGGATGCTTGAAATGAAATTATATTGATAGTCTTAGTGCATGTTGAAAGCAAACAGGGCTGAGTGTTCCCTGATTGTTCCCATGGCTCTAGAATACACATATGTATTGAATCCTTGATAAGTATGTACTTTGGGAAAGTAACTCTCACCCAAGGCTTCAGAAGACAACAAAATGGGTTGAGTCCAGGGCCAAACCATAAACCAAATACAAAAGTTCAAAAGGACAAATAGTAATTGTCACTAAATTAAAATAGGCAAGAAACAGAACAAGCAAGAGTGAACATAAAGACAGAAAAGCAAGAAGCAGGGTGTGACATGTCAATATGGAAGGATTTGAGGCATGATCTAGGACAGATATTGTTTTCTGCCCTTAATTTCTAAGAACCATGCAGGATATAGGCAAGCCATCCAAGCTTAAAAGGTCAGAAGGGGGGAAGGTGAACTGAAGAAATGGAAATAGAAAGGAATAAGATACAATTATTTTCCTCAAGCATTTACAGCACAGTGCAGAAGTGAGATGCATTCACTGGCGATAAAATTACAAGTAGAATATGGAAAGAGCCTTGCTAGAGAAATGAAAGCCTGAGGAAATATGTGAGAAAAAGAAACTGATTTTTATTCAGGGAATCTTGGAAGGCTTCATGGAGACACAAGCATTTGAACTGAATGTTCATGGGATTTCAAAAGGCAGAGAAGGTGGAGAGGAAACATCTTGAGTGGAGGGAAAGCAAGTTCAAAGACAAGAAAGGTAAGACTATGCCGAACACTGTTGGAGTTTATTCTTAATATAGAGAGAGCAAATAGTTCAAGGCAGGTCAGCAGATCCAGGAGGAAGCTAGAAGGACCAGCTGATACCAGTGTGGGTTTTACTGGCTGCAAAGCGTGAACTGCATGATAGATGTGGTAGGGAATACAGGAGGGGAAGAAAGGAGGAGAAATATCAGCAAGGAGGACATGTCAGGGAGAGGTCATGCTGTTCTTGACTGGGAGTGTTAAGTGGGCTGCAGAAATGAGCCATTCTACAGTCAAAGTTTGCATCTGGTGGAAGGCAGGTCAGAGGGAAAAAAGTCAAAGATGGCTTTGGGACTTCCAACTAATACAACTGGGAGATGGTGATGCTTTTAAAAGAATATTAGTACTAGTATATTTCAGGGCAGTTTAAAATATTATTTTTCCTTTTTTCCAAATGATTCATTTCAAAGATATGCATTTCTGCTTATTTTAGAAATCACTTACATATGAGATTATTTATATCTTTAAAATGTTTCCCAGATTATTCTGACATATCTAGTCTTAAGTCGGATTCCTTAGATGCAGGGCCTCAGACAGGAACTTCAGTCCCATTACACATAACATTTTGAGAGTGCAATTGGGAGATCTAAAGGGAGAGAGGGAAGCAGATGGGAGAAGGGAACTAGCTAACCAAGACTGGGCTCCTCTGAAGTCTAGGCTAAGCCTGTTCCCATGGGGATCCATGAAGCATGAATTGCACCAGAGGTGGGCCCCTTTAAGGTAAAGGGATCAGCATTCAGTACTCCGGGCTCTATGTTGCCCTGAGGCCAAGTGAGAGATGAGCTTAGCCTCCTGGGTATGGAGGCTCCCATTAGCTTAGAAGAATTCTCTACAGAAGGGAGCAGCTGTGACCTTTTCACTGCCAACATTCATAGCAGCCAAGTATGGACATACTGTCCTGGTACAGGGGATCTGGGTAAGGCACCAACAGTGCTCACCATATATGGGTTTTGATGTTAATCTTAGATAACTGTATCTTAGGGTATTTCAAAGAATGAATATTTAGGTGACTTGCCAAGTTTTTAATTCTCCTTTGTTTTCTCCTCCGTGGATGAGCTGAAAGAGACATTGCTCAACTCCCATCTCTAACAGGATCACTAGAGGGGGCATCTTGGAAAAAGATCTTAGAGATAGCAGGAAGGCTTCCACGAGCAGTGTGAGCTCTCTGTAACATCTTCCATTTGTAACCCCAGATTTTCTTTATCCCACAGAGCACCATGGTGAATATATATTCTTGTGTGAATTTGTGACTCACAATCTTCTTTGCCTGGTAACATTTTGCTTAACCATCTATCAATCTCAAATTACAGGAAACACCTGAGTGCAGACACAGAATGAGCACTGAATAAGAATGGTCAGGCTTTGGGACTGAAATTCTGAACCAACGAAGGCCATTTCTAAGGGAAAGGACTTACGAGATAAGCTGTGTGGCTGATAAGCAACTTTCAGTAAGGGTTGAGGTCATAGTTTAGTTGCTTACAACAAAGAATTAATGAAGGCAGTAGTTCTGAAGTTGACCACTTCATGAGTTTGTGAGTTTCTGTCACAAGGCCAAAGAAATAGTCTGTCCAGGGTTGTTTGTTATACTAGAAGGAAAAGAAACCTCAAAAGAAAAAAGAAAGTATATGTGTGTGCACACGCGTGCATGCACACACACAGACACACACACACACACAGACACACACACAGACACACACACACAGTTATGCCAGAAGGACCAAGGACATGGAAGCTAGGTTGAAGGAGCTCTTACCAGCCACATAGAGGACAATATGGGCACCAAAGTATTTAAGGATGGTAAGTCATGACTCTGTACCAAAAATAGCTAGACAAATCAATAAATAAACAGGAGAGAAGGAGGGTTCTTGCTTAAATAAAATGCTGATTGGTGACATCAGTAGATACAGCTGATGAGCTAGAGTTGAAAAAATCATTATTTTTCAATCATTATAGCAAAGATTGGATCAGGCAAGGATCATGAAAGGATGCTAAATTAATGAAAAAAAATTTGATAAGAAGGCAGATAGTTGCAAGACCTTAGGTATCTTTGACAGGCTGTTTTATTAATTGAAAAGGAAACATCCTAACCATACTGTGCAGAAATTGAATAACCTTTTGATGGGTAATAACTTGGACAACACTGACTGTATGATCAAAATCTATGTCACTAATGAGGGCAGTTGGACACTGTATGCCTCTGAATGTGATATCTTGACAAAGGCATTGTATCCCCCATGCAATATTTTAGATGAGAATGTACAATCTCAATCTAGTACTGAGGAACTCTAAGAAATCCCCAAACGAGGCATATTTCATTAAAAAGTAAGGGTTCGATTTTAAAATGTTAAGTTATAACTGAAAACAAAGGCTGAAGAATAGTTCCAGATTAAGGTAAACTAAAGAGACATGCCAATTAAATGAAATACATAATCCTAGACTGAATCATATACTGGAAGGAAATCATCCTATAAAAGTCCTAAAATCTACAAGTGACTAGGGTTATTTGAGAAAACATTCTTTTCCTTAGGAAATACATACTTAAGAATCTGAAAGTAAAGAGCCATGAGGTATGCAACCCACTCCATAATGGTTTACAAAAGTTACATTTATGTATACGTGTTTATAAACAAACAGAATGCTAGCAATAGATAAATCTGGGTGTTCATTATGCTCTTTCCACAGCTTTTTAAATATATTTTCATATCAAAAGTTATTTACACCCATGGAAAAAATGCCCAGGACCAGATGACTTCACTGGTGAATTCTACCAAACACTTAAAGATGAATTAATGCCAATTATTCTCAAATTCTTCAAAAAATTGAAAAAAAGGGAATACTTTCAAATTCATTTCATGAGGCCAACAGTTTCCTTTTACCAAATTCAGAAAAAAAAAACACTCCATAATAAAAGAAAACTAAAGGCCATATCTCTGTTGAATATGGACACAAAGATTCTCACCAAAATACTAGCAAACCAAATCTAGTAGCACATTAAAAACATCACACACCACACCACAATGAGACTTATCCATGGAATGCAAGGATGTTTCAACAAATGGAAATCAATTAATGAGATACACCACATTACAGAATAAAGGATTAAAAACACATGATAATCTTCATAGCTGTAGGGAAGCATGTAACAAAATATAACACAATTTCATAGTTAAAAACTCTCAACAAACTAGAAATAGAAGGAAAATGCCTTATCTTAATAATAACCAAAAATGAAAAGCCCACAATTCATGTCATCCTCAATGGTGAAAAATTCAAAGATCAGGAACAAGACAAGAATGCCCATAGTTATCACTTCTAGTCAACAAAATACCCAAAATCCTACCCACAGCAATTTGGCAAAAAAAAAAAAGATATCTAAATATAACAAGAAGTAAAGTTATATCTGTTCATAGGAGCCATTATCTTATACGTAAAAATCTCTACAGATCACACACACATACACACGCAGAGACACAGAGACACATACACCCCTATCAGAACTAATTTAAAAATTCAGTAAAGTCATAGCATACAAAATCAACAGATTTTTAAATTATACCTTTCTTTAGGGTAATGGCCATGTTTATATTCATCTGAATTTCTTACAGGATACCCAGCAGACTGCTATGGGCCTCTGTGCCCTAAATTTTGGTTAGACAATAATGATTGTAATAAATATCTATGACTTACTGATATGTTAATGATAGTTCTCAACAGCTGTGACTTACTGAGAACTTACTAAGTTCCTGACCCCATTCTAAGTACTTATGGATATTAAAACATATATTCCTCACAATGATTTTATGAGGTAGTTTCTGTTACAAGCCCCATTTTCCAGGTAAGAAAACCGAGATGTGACAAGGCTAAATAACTTGCCAAGGTCAGAAAGTCAAGTGGCAGAGCCAAGACTAAAACTCAGACAGCTGGGCTCTTGAGCTTATTCTCTTAACCCTCACACTGTACTGCAGATCTTTATACCATATGAGAATCTTGAGGTCTGAAAGGCAGCACAATTTGCCAGTGTGACAGAAAAGAGAATTTCTGCAAATATGGAAGACTGTCACTAGAAGTGTCAGTGCCAAAGGGTAGCCACCCCACCTAGTCATCCATCTGGGCCATGTTCTTTCATTGCACAATGTCTTTCCAGCAAGAACAATCTGGTTTCTTCCAGTATTTCCCCTACTTCTTCCTCCAGATCAGCAATTACTCTTTTATGATCAGTTTGTCTTTGAGGTCTCCCTATCCCGGATGTCACACCATGGAATCTAGTTATAAGATTTATACTGTGATAATTTTGTGTTAACAATTGCCTTACCCCCAAATCCCAGTGTTTTTCCTCAAATGCTGATTTTTCTTAATGTATTCTAAAAATTAGCTATGGTTTGGCTAATATTCACTGGGCTTACCTGGTTCAGGTGGGCTATGATGGATTCTTAGTTGCTGACCACAGTCAAGTCTGCTCCATGTGTTTTCATCATTTTGAGGCCAAATAAACCCTAAAGGTAGGTACTTCTTAAGGCAGAGAATAGAACAAAAGAGGACAAACTATAATCATAAGGCCCCTACACAGGATACATATGCTAATGCTCCATTGGCCAAAGGAAGCAACATGAGCCCAAAATGGACAGGATGAGGGTATGTACATACTCTGCCTGCTCTATTGTGATGGAAAATCATATGGTAAATGAGCACAGAAATATATATTTTAGGAGTGAGTGAAGAATTAAGAATGATAATCCCATCTACAGACTTCTCTAATGTTCCAGAGACAGCAATGCAATGGGGTCTCAGCACCATCGGGGGCAGGAACAGCACAATAATGGCATACCCCTTGGCTCCAATAGGGACTCAGCCCCAGCAGTCATTTGGAAGTGGATAGATGAGACCACATCATCAGGGATGGCCAAAGAGTATATTCACGTACACTCCACATGTCTCCACATTCATGTATACTCCACATTCATGTACTAATCAGTTCTACTCATGAGACTCCACATGTCTCAGAAAAGTCACATTACCCCAGTTTGAATAAGTGGGGCACAATCAACCAACAAATAACTACTGAGACCCCAATCTGCAACGTCAACTTGGTGTTTTTGAGTTCAATAGAGAAAAGGTGTATCAGGGCCATTTGAGATCTCTGGGAGGACATGACTGACATAATTCCAATATGTATTGCATAAACTAGCATGTGATTAAGTTCTCAGCCACATAGAGGAGCTCCCGGAGAAAAGGACAGCATTTTACAAAGTGATAATTTCACAACATAAAGCACCTTCACAGAAAGCTTTGGGGAGCTGAGAGCTTTGAAAAAGGACCTTGAATGTCCTATAGATAGGAAGAACAGATAGAAAATGTTAGATATGCATTTCCAGAGAGGATAACTGCATGTGTCAAGAGAGATGGGGGACGATAATAGAGTAAGATATTACAGGATTGTCATTCAATAGAGTTTTAGAAACTTGCATTCCAGGAGCAAGAGGGGATAAAGGAAAATAGCCTGGGCTGACAAATACCTTGGCTGCCCGGGTCTGAAATTTCTGAAATGTCTTTTTGAGTTAAAGTTCATTATTTTTTACTGTATCAAAGCCATTTAGTTTCTGACTAAACTATGTGGAGGGAAAAAACTTTAAATGATTCAACATATGTCACATAGAACTACTGAGCCCTGCCGTTCTTTTTTAAAGACAATCCCCATGAGAGTTCTATTTTTGGTTCGAGCAGATTTTCATTTCAGCCAAAGCTAGCTTGGATGATACTTTTCCCTTCTTTTCTATTCAGCGTGGGAGCCAGTTGGGATTCTTTAAAAGGCCTGCTGTGTTGCTGAGTGTCCTAGAAGAATGCAGCATTGCAGTGGCTCCAGCTGAACCAATAAATCATGACCTGGAAACACCAGCCATTGTGCCCTCCTGTTTATCACAAACAAAAGGAAGTGCAGTTCTTTTTCTTTTGTGGCAATGTAGCACCAAGGGATTATAATAAAAGGTGGCAGAATTAAAAGCTGAAAGCTAGATATTTTTCTAGTTTGAGTTACAATGTTAACTTGAGATTATAAATTTCATTACAGTCACTCCTAGTACTCACCCAAATCTGATTGCAGAAACTTAAGAAGACTGAACACCCCTGCCCCTTTGCTGTGGTGGAGACTTTTGCCTAGTTCTTGCCAGTGGATGGAAATGTGTACAATGTCAAGCTAAGCCGTGAAAAGCCCACACACGTTTCTCCAGTTTTTCTTCCCTCCCTTGATTGAATAGGAGCCCACTTGTTTCCAGTAGTCCAGCTAATAGTTACAGCATCCTATTGATCTGGAATAACAAGTTGCTGTACAGAGGACCATTGCCTAGGGGGGTGGGGGTGGCCTTGACAATCAGTGAACATCACATAAGCAAAAGGTAGACATTTGCTATGTTCACACACTAAAATCTCAGGATAATTTGCTTTCACAGTTTAATCTACCTACCTTGACTAATAAATGCTAAGCAAGATTTACAAGGTCTTAAAATATAATAACCTTAATTGGTGCTACAATAATGACTAGACAAAGTAGAGCCTAAAAGAAAAACGTGCTTGAGTAGCATGCATTGATCCCCTAAGCTCCACTGTGAACTTTACTCATAGGTCAATCCCAGATATGGGTTGGCTGTTTCCCCATCCAAATCTCATCTTGACTTTCAATTCCCATAATCCCCATGTGTCATTGGAGGGACCCAGTGTCAGGTTATTGAATCATGGAGGCGGTTACCCTCAGGCTGTTCTCATGATAGTGAGTGAATTGTCATGAGATCTGATGGTTTTATAAGGGGATTTTGCCCCTTTGCTCAGCGCTTTTCCTTCTGCCACCATGTGAAGAAGGACATGTTTGCTTCCCTTTCCACCATTATTGTAAGTTTCCTGAGGCCTCCCCAGCCCTGTAGAACTGTGAGTAAATTAAACCTCTTTATACATTGCCTTGCTCTGGGCAGTGTGGAAATGGACTAATACAGTAAATTGGTACAGGGTAGTGAGGCATTGCTATAAAGACACCCGGAAATATGGAAGCAACTTTAGAACTAGGTAACAGGCAGAGGTTGGAACAGTTTGGAGTGCTCAGAAAAAGACAGAAAAATGTGGGAAAGTTTGGAACTTCCTAGAGACTTGTTGAATGGCTTTGACCAAAATGCTGATTGTGACATGAACAACCAAGCCCAGACTGAGATGGTCTCAGATGGAGATGAGGAACTTGTTGGGAACTGGAATAAAGGTGATTCTTGCTATGCTTACCAAGAGACTGGTGGCATTTTGCCCCTGCCCTAGAGATCTGTGGAACTTTCAAGTTGAGAGAGATGATTTAGGATATCTGGTTGAGGAAATTTCTAAGTGGCAAAATGTTCAAGAGGAAGCAGAGCATAAAAGTTTTTTAAAGTTTGTAGCCTGACAATGAGATAGAAAATAAAAAACCCATTTTCTGAGGAGAAATTCAAGCCTACTGCAGAAATTTACATTGGTAACAAGAAGCCGAATGTTAGTCACCAAGGCAATGGAAAAAATGTCTCCAGGGCATGTCAGAGACCTTTGCAGCAGCCCCTCTCAAGTCCAGAGGCCTAGAAGGAAAAAAATGGTTTCCTGGGCCAACCCCAGGGCTTGCTGCTTTGTGAAGCCTTGGGAATTGGTGCACTCTGTATCCTAACCATGGCTCAAAGGGGCCAATGTAGAGCTCAAGCTGTTGCTTCAGAGGGTGCAAGCCCTGAGCCTTGGCAGCTTGCACATGGTATTGAGCCTGTGGGTGTACAGAAGTCAAGAATCGAGGTTTGGGAACCTCCATTTAGATTTCAGAGGAAGTTTGCTGCAGAGGCACAGCCCTCCCGGAGAACCTCTGCTAGAGCAGTGCAGAGGGAAATGTGAGGTGCAGGCCCCTGCACACAGTCTCTACTGGGACACTGCCTAGTGGTGTTGTGAGAAAAATGGCACTATCCTCCAGACCTCAGATCCAGTGACAGCTTGCACCGTGCTCCTGGAAAAGCCACATTCAATGCCAGCTCATGAAAGCAGCTGGGAGCAGGGAGGTATTCTGCAAAGTCACAGGGTCAGTGCTGCCCAAGGTCATGGGAAACTACCTTTTGCATCAGCAGCATGACCTAGATGTGAGACACGAAGCCAAAGGAGATGGTTTTGAAACTTTATGTTTTAATGACTACCCTATTGGATTTTGAACTGGCATGGAGCCTGTAGCTCCTTTGTTTTGGCCAATTACTCCAATTCAAAATTGTTGTGTTTATTCAGTGCCTGTACCCCCATTGTATCTAGGAAGTAACTACTTGTTTTTTATTTCACAGGCTCATAGATGGAAGGCACTTGCCTTGTCTCAGATGAGACTTTGGACTTGGACTTTTGGGCTAAAGCTGGAATGAATTAAGACTTTGGGGGAACTGTTAGAAAGGAATGATTGCATAGTATTTGAAAGGGGCCAGGGGTAGAATGATATGGTTTGGCTGTGTCCCCACCCAAATCTCACCCTGAATTATAGTTCCTATAATCCCCACATGTAGTGGGAGGGTCCTAGTGGCAGGTAATTGAATCATGGGGGTGATTACTCCCATGCTGTTCTCATGATAGTGAGTGAGTTCTTATGAGATCTAATGGTTTCATAAGGTGCTTTTCTTCCTTTGTGTGGTACTTCTTCTTGTCAACCATGTGAAGAAGGATATGTTTGCTTTCCCTTCTGCCACAGTTGAAAGTATCCTGAGGCCGCCCCAGCCCTGTGGAACAGTGGGTCAATTAAACTTCTTTCCTTTATAAATTACCTGGTTTTGGGCAGTTCTTTATAGCAGTGTAAGAATGAACTAATACAACCCCTCAGAATCTCATTTAGAACCTAATAGTTCCTACTTTAGATACAATTCAAATATAGTTTCTTCTCACTAGATCAAAACAGAAAGTTCACAAGGAGGGTATTCAGTGGGAAAATTGCAGCAATAAATAAAGGCAGATGACAATTTATCAGCTTAGATGTTTCTGCTGCAGTCTTGTTCCTGAAACAGTTCAATTTGCAAGTTTCCATTTTTAATGCCTGATTTTCTGAAATGCCATTTAGTTTGTATGCTGAAGATGATTGTTCAATGTCTTCTCCATGACCCAGACCACCTTGCAATCCAATCATTTACTAGAGAGAATACCACAGGAAAAATATCAGAAGTGTGGCATTTTGACATGGGGACAACATAAGTGCATTAGCTTGAACATACATGTCTTCTTACCACTGGCTCATAGCACAGGATCTGAGCATAGTCACAAAATGCATAAAAGGATGTAAGCCATTGAGCAATCAACTTTCACTAACCAAAAACAGTGTGATTTACAGGAGGTACTTCATTATATATACACATGTAGCCCTGTTTAGTATAACACGCTTCAATCATATTTGCCACACTCTGTTTGGAGACTTTCATCTATGGCTGGGTCTATTTGTAATTGGTAATACCAGGTCTATAGTATTATAGACCTTTCATTAGCATCTTCTCCTGCACTCTCAACTACTGTTTACGAAAAGCAAAATTAAAAGATGGTGCCTGAAGCAGATTTGATGAAGGCTAGCAGATCACTTTATGTTATAATCATCAGACATTTATAACCCACCTCTAAGTATTCATAATCCGTATCTACCTACTAATCAAATCGTCTGGCTTACTGTGCATCATCTGTCAGTTTTCCACATCTGAAGCCAAACAAGGAGAGAGTGACTAATAAGATAAAATATGGTCAACTTAATTTTCTAACCATTTTTTCTTAATTGTCTTTCTTACAAAAAGTGTCTTGGAATTTAAGAAAATTAGTACCTTGTTTTCTTAGCCAGCCTATCTTCTAGAATTGCATCTGGAAATTTCTTGCCTGTGAGCACTGGATAACATTACGTTTAGCAACCAGGAGTTTGGAGTGATGCTGAAAAGAGGATAAATGAGGATGATGCATGCCAGATAACTAAGTGTAACCTAAAGGATGTCCCTGTTTCTTCCTGAGATGCGATTAAGTGTCCTTGGTGAAGAGCTCATATTGAATGAGGAAACTTTCACAGGGAAATCATTCAATACCTCCACAAATTAGATATAGTCAAGGACCCCTCATTTCACTTTTCACAGCCACAGGAACAATCAGCTCTACAGCAGTCATTTACAAAGTGGACTGTCAGACACAGCCATTTGTAAACACCGTTAATAATAATGAATTTGTGGACAGGGGTCTCATCTCAGTTGTACCCCTCTCTATCACTTCAAGCAAATGGTCAGGCTGGAATGATGGGACTCAGTTGTAACAGGGCTTTAAAGTGGACCTGTGGGTGCCACTGGAAACAATGCTTTAATGTTACAAAGGAAGATTCATCCGGTTTAACTACAAATATAACTAATTCAAGACTTACTTTAACCATCTCCATTGAACTTCAATAATGACTTGTAAAATAAAAAATAAATAAATAAAGCAAGTAAGATGCAATTCTGTGTGACTTACTCATGTTTACCAAGGAAATTTTCTTTTTTCTTTGGAAAATGTGGAGCTAAAACAAGGCAAATTTATCTTTCAGTAATTGAGGGCATGAGCATCTGTGTCTTGCAAACTCAAGGATGCACATATTTGATTGAAGGATCAGCATTTGTTTCCGTTTGAAGAACTTTTCCGAATGTGTAACAATTAACAGTTATTAAAAGTAATCACTATACCCCATATGAAAGAGTTGTCTTCTTAATTTCTGAATCCCATGAAGTTCAATACTTGCATTTTGTCTTTCAAAAGCTTTAAAAATAGTTATCTGCAATTCCTGCTCCTATAGATATAATACTGAGGTGTGTTATTTCCTGGTAAAAGTTTTAGGAACAGGAATGATATTCTGGAATACAGCACTATTCCAGCATGGTAGGCTTTTGTTAGGAAACCACAGCAATTAAGAGGCAGCTTAGCATAGAGGAGTAGTTGGTGTCTCAATGGTGAAATGCTGCTAAGAATCTATTAATTCTTTCCTGCTTAAGTGATTCCAATATATATTACCACACACCTATGCAAGATGTCTGAATGTGTGTGTGTGTGTGTGTGTGTGTGTGTGTGTGCACGCGTGTGCGGTGCATGCACGTGCAAGAAAGGGATAGGATAGAAGGCTTGAATCATTTGCAAAATCATTCTGTGCACGACTACATAGGTCTACCAACTTAAAACTCATTCTTTCCCACAGCTATTTATTTATGTAACATTTTCAACACGTATCACTGCAACTTGTATCAACAAATTTTAGTATTTCCATGAGCCTCAAGAATGTCCTTTCCAGAAAGGGACTTCCAGATGCCTGAGTAGAGGCATGTGATACTTGCTTCTTCCACAAAGTAGAACCAAGTTAGCAAGTAGGTAATCACACTCTGAATAGATTATCTAGGAAAGAACACTGGAATTCAACAGAGAAACAACAGAAAACACTTAAGGCCAATAAAGAGAGGGGAGTGAGGCAGCCTGCTCATCACAAGCTGGCTTGGATCCCAGAGAGGCTTCCCAATGCAGAAAATGGATAAGGAGGAGATACCCAGTGATCCATGTTTCCATCAGGGATTCTGCAGTCTTAGCCACTGGAGAGCCAGTTGACCTCCACAGGCCCTGAGACTAAGTGAGCTTCCTGGAGACTGTGAGACAGCATTGCTCATAGAGGAAGCTCACAGTAGGTCCACCACACACACCAAGTCCTAAGTCGTTATAGCACAGCACCATTTTGGGAGCCCAGCCTGCCTCAGATGGCATCTCGCCCTGGGGCCCAACAGCACCTGCATCTCCATATCCCTGAACTCCCAATGACATCCCCCACCCACAGCCACCACCACTGCTAGCTGCTGCCACCAAAGCTGAAGCATGAACTATTGGCAATGACCCACACCTTCAACAGAGGGGCTGCTGAGAATTTAGAAGCATCCTGAGGACAGACCCCCATACCCACAGCCAAAGTGTGTGGTCCCCAGCCACCAGCCTACAGCTGCTGCCACTGAAAGCAACCCTGCCCTCCCCAATAGCAAAGCCACAGTACAGTCACCGCCATCCCCACTGAGCACTCTGCTGAGGTGGCGGGGATCACCCTACCCCTGCCCACCACAACCAGTGCCCCCATGCACAGCTCTGGGTACAGAGGGTGCCTGAGACAGGCCCACTCATTCCAATTTTACCTCTCCAGTGCCAAAGCATACAATTTGGCATCCTAGAGATTGCATTGCTCCATTCACCACTGGTTTATCCCTGAGCACTCCTGTCAGGGACCAGAGGATGGGTCTATTTAAGCTGTCACTTCTCCCATAGCTGGCACCCACATCAAATCAAGTATATTTGACTGAGGAATCTGTATTTGCTTACACTTGAAGAACTTCCTCCTACCAAGGCACATACACCTCCCACTGAGATCTGGGAACTGGCCTGCCCAGCCCATTGCAGATACCACCAATATTAGCATAAACTGCTTGGGAGCCAGAGGGTTTTCCTTCCACTGCTACTGACATTGTTTCCCAGCAGCCGAGGATCCACCCAAACCCTAGCCATTGACTGCTATTGCCAACACCAGAACAGGCTGCCTGAAGGCCAGAGGTTTGGCCTTTCAGGACCCACTAACATTGATGTCAGCATATGCTGCTTGAAGGCCCAAAGACAGGCATACTTAGCCCACTGCTTCCACCGCTGGGGTGCAAGAACTGGCCCATATGGCATCCCCATCCCAAATAAAACTTCACTACAGCCTCTATTAGCAACCGTACTCTAAGCCACTAAGGAAAACACAGATACCACTAATACTATTTACAGCAAAATAAATTGTATGGAGACTACAGTACTCAGGTACTTAGAATCAAAGCCAAAGTGGCCTAAAGAAACAACACCATAGAGACATGTTCAGGGAAAAAAATGTAATATATGAAAGCAGAAACAAAAATTTGGAAGAAGTGGCTGTTATACCATATGTACAGATATCAAAGTAAGGGCACATAAAACATGAAAAGGCAGGGAATTACGACACCTCCCTAAAAACACAAATTATTCAACAAGAGATGCTAATGAAAAGAAACGGGAAATTCCAGAAAAAAATTATAATAATGACATTAAAGAATCTCAGTGAGATACAAGAGAACACAGATAAACAATACAAAGAAATCAGAAAAACAATTCAAGATATAAATGAGAAATTCACCAGAGCTATGTAAAAGAACTAAACAGAAAAACTGGAATTGAAGAATTCATTCAATAAAATGAAAAGTTCATGTGAGAACCTCAACAGTAGACTAGACCAAGCAGAAGAAAAAATTTCAGAACTTGAAGATAGGTCTTTTCAAAAATGCAATCAGACAAAAATAAATAAAAAGTAATTAAAAACGAACGAAGCCTACATTACATATAGGACACCATAAAAAGACCAAATATTCACTATTTGGTGTCCTGGAAAGTGCAGAAAAAAACAAAAAGGATCAAAAAACCTATTTAACAAAATAATTGCTAAAAACTTCCCAAATCTATCAAGAAATTTAGACATCTAGATGTAGGAAAGCTCAGAGATCTCTAAATAGATACAATTCAAAAAATCTTCTCTATGGCCCATCATAGTCAACCAGTCAAAAGTCAAAGGCTAACGCAGAATTCCAAAAACAAGAGAAAAGCATCTAGCTACTACTGAGTGAACCCCCATCAAACTAACTTCTGATTTCTCAGAAAAAGCTTTATAGGTCCGCAGACAATGAGATGATATATTTAAAGTGCTGAAAGAAAAAGGAAACTGTCAATGAGGGGTACTATACCCAGCAAGGTTATTATTTATAAATTAAGGATAAATTAAGCATTTCCCCAACAAACAAAACCTGAAGAAATTCATCACAACTTGAGTGGTCCTATAAGAAGTGATTAAGAAAGTTCTACATCTGGAAGTGAAAAGAATAATGAGAGACCCAAGACCATTGTTCTTTATAATCTAATATCCCTCACCATCTTAGAGGTTCTGACCTTGAGCTCTTCTGCATGTGAGGCTGTTTCCCTGAAGTGAGGGTCTATGAATGGACATCAGGGGACTGGTAAACACCCCAAATTCCCTGAAACCATGTATGCGTGTGTGTGTGTGTGTGTGTGTGTGTGTGTGTGTGTGTGTGTTGTGTACACATTTTCTTTGACAAGAAGGTCTTTAGCCTCCATCAGAATATCAGTTTAGATCTAACACTCACCCTTAAAAAGGTAAGGAAGACTGTGTATAGTAAGCATTCCTTCTATAGTCTGCACCCAGCTCCATAATACATTTATTCTTTCCATCCTTTCAAAGTCTGTAAAGAGATTGTAGGCAAAGCCCATCTTGATTTCTTTCCATCTTCTGTTTCTTCTCTTTACTTTCTCCTTCCCCTTGAAGCATCCTTGTCCTCTGAATTATGTCCAGGTACTTTCTCATGAAATTATTCTCTCAAAGGTATTAATAGCAGGATGTAATGATATTTTTTCTCTCACAACATTATTTTGTTCTACATTTAAAACACACACAAAGAGTAAGGCTTCAGCCAAAAACTAATTCTGATAAGAGTTTCAGACACTATGGTCCCTGGATTTAAATAACTTATGAGTCCCTCCCAGCACCTCTCTAATCCCACCTTCGAGTGTCGATCTGAGGCTGCCTACAGGTGTGGCTGATCCACCTAATTCATCTAATCCTATTGAATTAGAAATGTGTCCTTTTAGCAATCTTCTAAAAAAGACAAGCCTCTTTTTTAAGCTATAGAAGATCACTAAAAGGAGATATTTCTAATTCAATAGGAGAAAAACCAGCCAAACTTGTTGAGAAGTCAAATAAAGGTTGGCTTATTTTCATGTCCATTTGTATTCTGCTCACACAGCCTTATCTCTAAGTTGTATAATTTTATACCCTTAATAACCTCAGACCATACAAGAACCCACATCAGCTATCCTCTCTACAAAGTGAAAGGGTAGGGCCAGCATTGCTTATCTTGCATGTCCTATAACCTAAAACAGAATCTTTTAAAAGAAAGTGCAGGCAGAGGAATAATGAATAATGGGCAGTTTCCCAGCTCACATTGTACCTCTCCAGCACAGAGCATCCTGCAGAGATTGTGTCAGTTCTTCCCACTCCCTGGAGAAACCCTGCTAAAAGAAGCCCCCACAATCTGCTTCTCCACCTTCCTCTGGGCTAACCTACCTCTGTGTTCTCTCCTGGGAAAAGCTGGGGTTCTTCCAGAAACCTTTCCACTCTTTTTTAGAAATACACCCAAGGTCCCTAAGCATATTAGGTTGTTCACAAACATATATTGACTCAGCTGCTTCCTCCTGGATAGCAGAATGTGGCCAATTATCTGTTGATGATTCTGAGAAAAAAAAATTGGCTCTGTATAATGAAACTGCTTAAATAAACCTAGAAAGATGGATCATTTTAGACAATCACTGCAGCTTCCATGAATCTCTTATGGCACTCCTAAAACCTAATCATCCCCTATATTTTGCCCACTTTTCTGAGCATCAGTGGGTGTATGTGTCTTTGTTCCATTAGTATTAACGGGAATTTAGAGCACTTAAAAGGAGGCAAGCCTTTCCCTAGAGATGTGATTTTATGCATTAAGATATCAAAATATGAGAGGATACATGTTGATTTGTGGTAGATTCATATGATTGGTTCCATTAACACTAATAGGAATAAGGCCTATCTCTCCCTATCACACTGATGGGGCAGATGTATAAACTCTGGTGCCTCAAAAAGTCCAGGCTTCCTGACTGATCTCACCCTTACATATAGTTTGCTTTGGTTTTCAAATCCAGCTGGATAAATAGGGCAGAGAACCATTGATTGAATATAGGTACTAGGTCTTCACTCTGGCAACAGTAGTTTAGAGGGTATGGCTTTAAATGAATGTATGAAACCGATTCCATAAGCCACATTTATCCAATTCATCTATGATTATATCTTTCGAATGATAGGCAAAGCAAATCAGAGATTCAGTTTTTCTAGAAATAAGATATAAAATCCTGAACCACAAAGATCTATGCATGCATCATGTCCAAGCCTCCTAGGAAACCAGCAATCCCCTTATGGGCTCACTGTGCATATCCCTCCACCCCAAGCCTCACGTGTCTTCTACCCTTTAGGGTAAAAATATGTACTTTACTGTATTTCCTTTAGTGTCTTGTATCTGTTGCTCTTTCTGATATTTTTCTCTCCACTTTATGTTCCATATCCTTAATATTTACTTAATTACAAAACTCCAGGCTCTGAAAACATAAAATTTAAACAAGATACAGTACCTTAGGAGGAAGACAACATGATCAAATTATCCACTAAAAGCCACTAGTCAACAAGGAATCTAAGGAAAATTAAGTTATAAATTATAGTAATTAAAACCACGGAATCAGATATCCCTGGGTTCCATTCAAACGTGTAATGTGAGATCTTGACCAAATCGTTTAGCCTCTCTTGCTTCCATATCAGTTGACATTTAAACAAAAACGTCATGTCTACCCTGTAGGATTGTTGTTAAGCTTTTGATTGGTAATCTATGGCCACAATAATGCTACTTAAAAACATGTACAAAACCTCTGTGCCTTACAATAATAAATATGCATTCTTGTTTATGACTCTGTGGATTGCCTGGGAGGTCTACACATCTGACCTGGTCTTGGCTGACTCTGACTAGCTTGTTTATCTATCTTAAGTGAGTTGGTTGGTAAGTCAGATCTGGCTGATTGTTATTCAGGCTGCCATAACAAAATACCATTAACTGGGTGTCTTAAAACCATGGAAATTTATTTCTCTTAGTTCTGCAGGCTGGGTCTGAGATCAGCATTCCAGCGCTGTCAGTTTCTTGTGAGGGACCTTTTCCCATTGCAGGCAGCAAATTTTCTACTGTGTCCTCACATGGTGGAAGGGACAGGGAGTTTTTGGGGTCTCATATATGAGGGCACTAATCTCATTTGTGAGGCTCCTACTCTCATGGCTTAATCACCTCCCAAAGGCCTTACCTCCTAAAACCATCACATTGAGTGTTAGGATTTCAAAAGGCGAATTTGGGGGAGACACAAACATTCAAACCATAACATTGGTCAAGGATAGTCTCAGCTGGGATGGTTCATCTGTGCTCCATGTCATCTCTCTCAGCTGGCTTCTTCATGCTTGTTCTCCTGGTGGCAGAAGGTCCAAGAAAGAGTGGTTCCAACCTCTCCAGATTCTCAGTCCTATGCTCTTAGGTACTGGGCAATGACCAACACTGACTGCACCTGTGCAGTTGGGCCACGAATTGCTTCCTGCAGGAATGTCAGGCTAACCACACAGCTGAGTTTCTGGTTCATCCTACAGCACCTGACTAATGTAAGTGCCATAATGAGGAATCCAGCATCTGTCTTTCTAAGAGAAGCTGCTAAATATTAGATGATTCTAAACTAGACATGACTAGGAGTCAATCCACTAGAAGATTATCTTTGACCAGTAGAAAACAGGACACAGGAGGGATCAGACAAGTAAATAAATAAATGTCCTCATCGTATTTCCTTTCATGGACTGCTCCATGGGCAACAACTTTATCAAACCTGTCCAGAAACATCACATGGGGCTAAGCTTCTGCCAGACAACCTACTGTTATCTATGCATAGAGCATCATGAAACAATGACTAATACAATATCCTGTGACCTTCTTTTCCACCCTTCCCTGCCTCTCTTTCCTTTGTCTTCACCCTCTTGCACACCTCTCGTAATCTTGGTCTCTGACTTTTTCTAGGCAACTCTAGCTAAAATAAATACTTTTATTGTTTATCTTGTGCATATGTTGTATATCTTTAAATTGTATAATGAGTCAACAAGATAAACAATAATATACCAATATTTGTCTAATGATTAAAGCTTATAGGAGCTACCTCCATACAAATAACATGCATGTGTAGTCCACTCATATGAAAAATTCAAATAGTTTTATGATTAAATGGTAAAAGTGATAAGACTGTTTCCTGCACAGCTTGGAAATAATTGCATTGAGGCAGGTATTGGAGGAAAAAAATTGCTTTGGTGCGAAGTTAGGTCAAGTTTTAGGTCAGGTCATAGTCAGGCAATTGCAGATGTTTTGCAGAACAGATTGAGTCAGTGGGATGAGTATAACCAGCCTGCAAAGCTCCACACCCCCAACATACAAAGTCCAGAGTTCACAGAACAAAGGGTTTTATTTCATAGTCTACATTTTCCTAGAAGATCTAGTTGTCCTTTTGTATCTGCCTTTAATCCATATCCCTCCCTTCTCAAATTGTGACAATGTCTAAAGCATTTTATCAAACTGAGAGGTAAAAACTGAGAAAAACAAAACTTCTCAAGCTCCATCAATGGACTAACAGGGGAGGGAGGTTTGCTTCCTGTCCTCAATATCCTCAACATCTGTGAAGAGATAGTTGTTCTTGAGTTAGAGGAGGCTGAGGGTGAGGTGGGCATGATCAGAGCCATAACACTATGAAGTTATCTGTTGAGTTATACCTTAGTTGCTGTGTCCTCTTCAGTTTAAGAAAGAAAGTATAATCTGAATTTTACAATATGATTTTGGCAAGGAGCCAGACCTGAGTTCAAACATGGGTTCCCATCTTTACTAACTTGTGATTTTAAACAAGTTGTATCATCGACCTTTCCTTAGTCTTACAATAAATAAGAACATCCTCCTGGACTAGTGTCTTAAGTTAGCTACCCCAGAGATGAAGATTCATGTGCAAAGGATTTATTAAGGAATTGCTCTCAGGAATAGTGAGGGAAGCTAATAGAAAGGAAAGAACCAAAGAAAAAAAGGAGAATGAATGTTTAGGTGAATTCCAATCTCAGCTTGTCCCCAAAGAAAGCTCTAGAGTATAAATTATACCCACAGTTGGTCCTACCTCAGAGCAAATAAACTGATCTGTCTACTTCAGTGCTAATAAGTTACTAGTTAAGACTCTCATCTGTACTTGTAAATTAAGAATAATATCAATATTGCTGAGCTATTTTAATTATAAATTTTGTTTTAAAAACACTTAGCAATGTGTTTAACTAAGCAATTCTTCTGTTGGTCTAGTCTGGGGTCACTTCTGTAGCTTGGGTCACCTGGCAGCTCAAATGGGGTGAGTGGTTCTGATGATTTCAAATACATGCTTCTGTTTTAGAGACAATCTAAAGCATGCTTGTCTAACCTGAGGCCCATGGGCTACATGCAGCCCAGACAGCTTTGAATGTGGCCTAACACAATTTCATAAACTTTCCTAAAACATTATGAGATTTATGCATGGAGCTTTTTTTTTTAAGTACAAAGTAAGAATATGGCTTTTGCCAGGTTGTTTATAATAATGATTGTCACTAGTATTGAAGAAATTGAGCAAGTTGATTCACACGTCTAGCCAAAGCAGAGCCTTGAAACAGGAGACATGTGCTTAATTATTTTCTTTTAAAATCTCGGTCACAGAAGCAAAATGCTTATATTCCACATCATTTGGCACCTAAGTGTCTTCTGGGTGGCTCAAATTCTAAAATGAATTAAAAATAAAGTGAAGAAGCACACTACCTTTGAACCCTTGAACTTGAAACCAAGAAAGTATGAAAGGAGATCCTTTAGTATTTATTTCAAGAGGCATCCATTTCAACCTCTAGGTTAAAACAGTCCAAGGAAATTCTGTCTTTTTTTTCAGATTCTCTCCTAGGTCAACTGTAAATGTTTCTGGGTTTTACATTATATTCCATAGAGAAAAGCTTGGGCTGACACTTCCTTTGCATTTTTATGTTTGTGTTGCTTAGATCTTCTTATAGTCCCTGTTGATAGCTACCAGTCATTCTCCCTCAGGGAGCGAGATTTAAAATTATCAATAATAAATGCGCATCCACCAGAAATGTAATATCTCTAAAACTTGACCTTCTTGAAGTTCAAAAAACAGGATCACTAAATTAGAAGGAAATCCTTCTGTGTAGGGTTGACCTTATTGACTGTAATGAGAACCAGAGGTTCAATCTGCCTCCCAAGTGTGTTGTAAAGAGGAAGAACAGAAAGAAACACAAGGAAGTGGAGATGAGGCTCCTTCCGTGGAATTTGGTAACACAAATGTGTTGAAAGACTTCTGTGTTTTCTCACTTGGTTGCTGTGGGGCAGTGCCCCTGCCACCTTCTTTGTGAACCCCACTCTAACCTACAACCACATCCACAGCAATAATACTCAGCAATGACTCTGAGGATAACACTCCTCTGGTATTTTTCCATATTTGTAAAATATATTTGGAACTAGAAAGTGAAGGGTCATAAAAAAGTCAACAGTTTCATATTTAAAGAGCTAAGATCCAAGTACTTAGAAACTTTCATCATTTTTTGGTGCTTCCCCTCCTGCCCTGTGTTAACTTAGAGAAGAGTTAGCAAAGACAAAGTCACCTACTTTAGTGGGTGGGCTGTCACACATGTTGAGCCATGTCACAGATACCATACTAGGTGCAGGAATATTTCCTTCAAGAAGCTTGTAGTCCAGATGGGAGATAAGGCTTTCTAATTGGTTGATACAGTGCCAAATAAATGAATTTTATTATGGTTATACAGTTTTAGTGACTGAAGAAATTATTGAGAACCAGGCTGGTCTTAATAATAATGTTTGCAAGGCAAACATTATGAAGGAGGTTTATTTTGGAAAGCAGCTTTCTGTAGGCAGGCTGAGAGGAGCAGAGAAGGCATCCCATGCTTAGGGCCTGCGTAGGCAATGGCACAGCAGAAGGGAGTTTACAAGACATATCTGATGCACAGTGAGCCTACCTGAAACAAAGAGTTTACAACAAAAAACTTGAGATATTTTAACCAGGGCTAAATAATCTTTCAAATTTTTTTGAAATGTCAATGTCTTCCCTTATTAAGCAATCACTGGTTGTTGTTTAACTTATTATATTAGTTATTTATTTCTGCATAATCAACCACCACAGACTCAGTGACTGAAGACAATAACCATTTTATGTTCTCATGATTCAGTGGAAAAACAGTTTGAACTGTGTTTAATGTTGGTCTAGTCTGGGATCACTCATGAAGCTTGGGTCATCTGGCAACTCAAATGGAGGTGGGTGGTTTTGATGACTTCAAATATATGCTTCTGTTTTAGAGAAAATCTAAGGCAAGCTTGTCTAACCCACAGCCCATGGGCCACATGCAGCCTAGACACCTTTGAATGTGGCCTAACACAATTTCGTAAACTTTCCTCAAACATTATGAGATTTATGCATGGAGCTTTAAAAAAAAAAATAGTTCATCAGCTATCATTGGTGTTAGTGTATTCTATGTGTGACCCAAGACAATTCTTCTTCCATTGAGACCCAGGGGAGCCAAAAAATTGGACATCCCTGGTCTAAAGCCATAGATTCATTCATATTGGGGCACGTCCTCCCCTGCATTGCACTATCTCCATGTTTGAGTCTAGACTCCTGAACTTCTTTTACTCTGCACTAGTGCTACTGAAAACGGTCCCAATTCAGATCCCAGGGGAAGGTTCTTGGATCTTGAGCAAACAAGAATCCAAGGTGAGTCCAGAGTAAAGTGGAAGCAAGTTTTTTAAGAAAATAAAGGAATACAAGAATGGCTACTCCATAGACAGCAGGATGTTCCTGAAAGCAAGAGGAGGAACACATCCACCTTAGGTTCAATGCTTGTTTACATACAAGATAACAAAGCAAAAATCATGAAGAGATGTGCTCTACTACAAAGGATCATGACAAGGGATTGTTAATCTTTGTGTAACTACTGTCTACCACAAAAATCTGCATTGTTATTGTTAAAGCGAAACTTATTCTTAAACTAAGAATGCTTTTGTTCTTATGCTATTGGGACATCAGGGCATTTCCTGCGTCTGTTAAGTCATGGATCTAGTAAGTCCTGGGTCTGTTCAGTAAACATTATTAACCTATTCCCTTAACCATGAACTTCTTGTGACTAAGAATGCCTAACTTTCTGGAAATGCAGCCCAACAGGTTTCAGCCTCATTTTACTCAGCCCCTATTCAAGATGAAGTTGTTCTAGTTTGAAACTTTCTGACACTAGGTAGAATCAGCTTCATTTATTTTGCTTTTCTATTAATGCCATGAGGAAGTCTCTGAAGCCCTTAAATGATATCAAAAGAGATAAGAATAATGGGTGTGAAGAGAAAACATTTATCTTTTGCCATAGCGAAGAACTTCTAAGTGAGATATTAAAGTTAGAGGTAAGTCTATATCACTTACCCAACCTTAAAACAGAAAATCCCAGCTGAGTAGGGTGGTGCATACCTGTTGTTTAGCTACTTGGGAAACTGAGGTGGGAGGATCACTTGAAACTAGGAGTTCAAGGCCAGCCTGGGCAACATAGTAATAATACCCTGTCTCTTAAAAAATTCCTTAGCATCAGGAATGTTCTGGAATGAATAGGTAAAGAAGAGGTCAACACAGCTTGTTCAGGGCTTTACAGTATGACACAGAAAGAGTCAACAGTCTTATGAGAACATACCCATGATAAGCCTGAACAACAATGGTGGTATTTTTTACTCACTAGGGAGAAAATAAGTCTGCATGGTCCTGTTATATGTCTGCAGGCCCTGGCATAGATATGAAAAGGACAAACATCAGTACTTTGTCAATCTTTCTCCTTTTGGGCTTAAGCAGGAGATACACAGCATGCCAGCAATTAACTTTTCTTCTTAACACCTGCAATATAATTTGTCAATATCCAAAAGTAATATGTATTTTTATTTACTTGCAGTACAAAAATCTAATGCCTTAACCTCCCAATATTTGAAAAAGTTGCCACTTAGTGGTCTGAAACACAATCTAACTAAATGGTGCCCAAATGAGATCAAATTGTTTATGTGTTGTCTAAAAGAATCCTAAAGAGCCTTTTAAACAGAGGGAATATATTTATCTCAGTCCTCTGCCTACAGTCACTTCCCCAAAGGCACTGTGGAAGGGTCCTCAATGTGCTTCTGAAATGTTAATTCATTTATTTCTCAAATGCCTTTGTTAAATCTATAAGAAGAAATAATTTACTGCCATTTTTAAGAAGAACATCATTGGCATCTCCTTATATCCCCTTTGGCCTCAACCCTGTGGTGTACATTGACCTGGCATCCGAATGTCAACATTTACATCTCATTGCCTGAGGGCTTCTCTTGTTACCATACTTCTCTGCCCTTATGTACAACAGGCAGAAAGGGCTGGAGAATGAAGTTTCCAAGGCGTAGTCATGAACCAATGACTGACAAAAATAAAAATCAGTTTCCCACTCTCAGCTCCTTCTCACCTCTGGCAGGATATCTCTGAGGTCCATATTCCATACTGGCTTCCAGAGTTACCAAAAGGGTTAAATTCCAGTGGTATACAGTGGCACCAATCTTGAGGATCCACCCTGTATCACCTGCTTTGATGTCCTGGTGTTTCTTGGCGTTATCTCCTAAATTAACCACCTACAAATCCTTGCCTGTGATTTTTCTTCTCGGGGAAGCAAAACTAAGCCAAACAGTTTATCTTTAACTAAATCAGATCGAAATCTGATATTGGGGTCCAGAACTCCTTCCATAAGACCATGATCTTTTTTCTATATTTAGAATTGTGAAGTTTATAAATTAGAAGAGGACAACAGAGGAGAAAGCTGAGGATCACAGAAGTGTAGAATTTGCAGACATGAAGCTTCTTGGTAAAGCGAAGCATTATTTTGTTCCCAGAAAAGCTCAGTCTATACACACCAAGCCATACCATCTTGATTGTTTTGAGAGCATCTACACATTTTTTCTTATTGAATATGATATAATTAAAATAATATACTCCAATAAAGAAGAGAGATAAACTTACAGACCGCAGGAAAATTGGGCCAGAAGAGGAGATAAGGAAGGAGTAGATGAAGAGAAAAACAGGTTAAATAAGCAGGGAAGGTTAAAGTGAATGACGTGGCTTTCAGTTTCAGACACCCACTGGAATCACTTCAGTAGCTTTCAAACATACTGAATCCTGGATTCATTCCCCAGGGATACTGATTTAATTAATTTGGTGTGCAGCCTTGACATTGTGACTTAAAAATAAAAGTTGACTCTAATGGTTAGCCAAGATTGAGAACCACTGGTCTGGTGTAACGAACTGCACAATTCTTCCATAATTGAGATAAGAAATCATGTTGCTTCAAGGAAGACCTCTCAGAAGGCAAAGGAGGATCCAAAAATATTTTAAAAATAACAAAAGAACAGAAATTATAAAAATGTTTGAAGTTTTTGAAGTGTACAATTAACCAGTGAATACTTATAAAGAGTGCCATGTAATATATTACAATTAACTTATAGTGCTTGTTGTAGGCAAAAAAAAAATGTCCTCAAAAGAGGTATATTTTTTTAATGCTGGGACCTGCAAATACATTACCTTACATGATAAGTGGGACTTTGCAGGCATTATTTGAGTTAAGGAATCTGAGAGGGGGAGATTATGGTGGATTACCTGAGTGAGCCCATTATAATCACAAAGGGTCCTTATAAAAAGGGTCCTGAGTTTCAGAGTCAGAACAGGAGATGTGAAGATAGCAGAGGTTAGAGAAATGCCACTCTTAGAAGAAGAATGCATGCCTTTAGAAGCTGGACAATGCAAGGGAGGGATTTTTCTCCAGAGCCTTCAAAAGGGACGCAGCCCAGCCAACACCTTGATTTAGCCCTCTAAGACACATTTTCAAACTTCTGATGGTCAGACCTTTAAGGTAATACATTTGTCATGTTTCAAGCCACAGAGTTTATGGTAAATGCTTACAGTGGTAGTAGTAAGCTAATGCAAGGCTGGTGGTGTGGTCTATTAATCAGATAATTTTAAAGTTGTTTGATGGACATTTTCCTTCACTTCTATACCCCAATGCCATCCCCAGAAGTAATGTAATCTAAAGATAATTTTGAAAAACATAAAATAAAAACCCTTTGTGAATGTGCAGCCCAAACCAGGTGGCCCTCTTGGCCCTCGCTGATAAGCTCTGATTCCAAGGGCAGAAGATGATATTGCAGATGATATAAAATAGGACACATGCTTACATGTGCCTAACTACTGTGCCGAAAAAAGATAATCAGAGATGGTAAGCAAACATTTCTTTATTCATTTATCCATTCAACCAATACCTACTGGATCCTGCTATTGTGTTGGATAGGGGGCGTGATCTAGTACGGTTAGGGTTGCCAGACAAAATACCAGATACACAGCTAAACAAATTTTAGAAAAACAACAAACAATTTTTTTGCATAAATGTGTTCCAAATATTGCATTATGCTTATGTTGAAATATTGTTCAGTGTTTATCTAAAATTCAAGTATAACTAGGCATTCTGTATTTGTATTTGCTATATTTGGCAACCCTAGGTATAGTAGTTCTCAGTTGGTATACCAGGATACAAGGCTGTGCTCTAGTAGTTTCTTGCTATATATTTTGTGTATAACCTATTTTGATAGAAATTAGGCCAGATTTTCTCTCACGCATTTTATTCTGATATGTAGTTTTGTTCCAAAGAAAGACTAGACTTTAACAGGTCATTTAGTCAATCAACTAATATAGTGTATGGCCACTATAAGCATCATGCCAGCTACTAGAAGTAAAATGTTGATGGGGCCAGGTAAAGTCCTTGTTCTCAAGGAGCATGTTTCTTTGTTATTACGATGGTTGAATAAATGATCATAGTGCTAGACCACATAGTAGTAGGTGTTCAGTAAATGTTATAGAATGACTACTTTGAGACTGGTGACTTAATGCTCTACCTTCAACAGGCTGAACTTCAAGTGAGCAGGTTAGTCCTGCCCAATTGCTCTGTCATAGGCCCAGGAAGAGAGACATGACTAGATTTCGTTCTTCCTCAGTGAGATAAGTTTCCAAGTGGCAGCTCAGGGAGTGAAGTGTGGTGGACTCTGTGATGTTTGTTGAAAGTCAAAATCCCCTGATGCGACACTGCATTTTTTTCAGCTTTTTAACCCATATAGAGATGGCCATAATTCCTAATAGGTGGGAGTCCTGGTCATTCAAATGTTCTCATTCACGAATTTTATTAAGATACAATTTATTGAAGTACTTTACAACCCATGAAGGAGATAAACTTGTTTTCACAGTTGATTGGTTTTCAACTTGTTGGTCTTATATGCTGAATCCTTGCTGAATTTTATTTGCTCTTATACATTTTTGTAGATTCCTTTGTATTTTTTATTTTAATTTTTAATTGTTATGGGCAAATTTTTTTGGAAATTTTAATGAATATTTTACTTTATATAGTTAAGTAAATATATTTATGGGGTACATGAGATATTTTGATATAGGCATACAATATGTAATAATCACACCAGGGTAATGGGATATCCATCATCCTAAGCATTCATCATCTTGCTGTGTTATAAACTTTCTAATTGTGCAACCTTTATGTACTACAAATTATTGCCCTCTATAGTCACTCTTTTGTAATATCAAATACTGCATCTTATTCATTGTGTCTAACTATATTTTTCTACTCATTAACCATCCCCACTCTTCTCCCTCCCCCACTACCCTTCCTAACATCTGTTAACCATTATTTTCCTTTCTATCTCCATGAGTTCAATTGATTTAACTTTTAGTTCCCACAAATGAGTGACAACATGCAATGTTTGTCTTTCTGTGCCTGGCTTACTTCACTTAACATAATATCCTCCAGTTCTACCCATGTT
>NW_016107346.1:783507-786532 GCF_001604975.1 Cebus imitator
GGGATTACAGGCACGCACCACCATGCCCAGCTAATTTTTTGTAGTTTTAGTAGAGACGGGGTTTCACCATGTTGACCAGGATGGTCTTGATCTCTTGACCTCGTGATCCACCTGCCTCGGCCTCCCAAAGTGCTGGGATTACAGGCTTGAGCCACTGCGCCCGGCCTCCCACAACTTTTTTATCCATTCCTCTGTCGATGGACACTAGGTTGACTCCAAATCTCAGCTACTGTGAATAGTGCTACAATAAGTGTGGGAGGGCAGATATCTCTTTCATATACTGATTTCCTTTGAGTATGTAGCTAGAAGTACAGTTTCTGCATCATATAACAGCTTTATTTTTAGTTTTTTGAGGGACCTCCATATTGGCTGTACTAATTTACATTTCCACCCACCGTGTACAAGGGTTCCTATTTTTCCACATCCTTACCAGCATTTGTTATTGCCTGTCTTTTAGATAAAAGCCATTTTAACTGGGATGAGAGGATCTCATTGTAGTTTTGATTTGTATTTCTCTGATGATCAGTGATGGTGAGCACCTTTTCACATACCTTTTTGCAATTAGTCTATCTTCTCTTCAGAAATGTCTATCTACATCTTTTGCCCATTTTTAAATTGAGTTATTAGATTTTTTTCTTTCTATTGAGTTGTATGAGCTCTTTACACATTCTGGTTTTTAATACCTTGTCAGATGGATAATTTGCAAATATTTTCTCTCATTCTGTTGGTTGTCTCTTCACTTGATTGTTTTTTGGTTTTGTTTTGTGGTTTTCTTTGGATTTTTGATAGGTTTTGTTGTTGTTGTTGTTGTTGTTTGTTTGTTTGTTTGTTTGTTTTTACTGTGCAGAAGCTTTTTAACTTGCTATGATTGATCTCATTTGTCTATTTTTTATCTGGTTGCCTGTGTTTTAGGGGTGTTACTCAAGGAGTTTTTCCCTAAACCAATGCCCTGGAGAGTTCCCCAATGTTTTGTTTTAGTCGTTTCGTAGTTCGATGTCTCATATTTAAGTCTTTAATCCATTTTGATTTTTGTGTCTGGTGACAGATAGGGGTCTAGTTTCATTCTTCCACATATGAATATTCCATTTCTTCAGCACCATTTACTGAAGAGAAAATGTCTTTTCCCCAATGTATGTTCTTGGCAACTTTGACACAAATGAGTTAACTGTAGATGTATAGCTCTATTCTGCATTCTTCATTTTGTTCCATTGGTCTATGTATCTGTTTGTTTGCCAGTACACATGCTGCTATGGTTACCATAGGGCTGTAGCATAATTTGATGTCAGGTAACATGATTTCTTTTCCTCAGGATGATTTTGGCTAGTCTAGGTCTTTTGTGGTTTCATATAAATTCTAGGATTATTTTTTCTATTTCTGTGAAGAATCTAATTGGTATTTTAATAGGAATTGCATTGAATCTATACATCGCTTTGAGTAGTATGGGCATTTATACAACGTTGATTCTTCTAACCCATTAACATGAATAATTTCTCAAATTTTTGTGTATTTTCTTCAATTGCTTGCATCAGCGTTTTATAATTTTCATTGTAGAGATCTACTTTGACTAAATTTGGTATTTTGTTTTATTTGTAGCTATTATAAATGGGATCACTTGCTTAATTTCTTTTTCATATTGTTTGTTGTTGGCATATAGAAATGCTACCGATTTTTGTATGTTGATATGTTGATTTTGTATCCTGCAACTTTACTAAATTTGTTTATCCATTCTAATTTTTTGTTGATGTAGTCTTTAGGGTTCTCAATATAAGACCATATTATCTGCAAAGGAGGATAATTTGACCTTTTCCTTTTTAATTTGGATGCCCCTTATTTCTTTCTCTTGATTGATTGCTCTAGTTGGAACATCCAGTAATACGTGGGATAACAGAGGTGAAAGTGGACATTCTTGTCTTGATTCTTAATCTTAGAGGAAAGGCTTTCCATTATTTTTTCCCATTTAGTATGATACTAGCTGTGGGTCTATCATATATGGCTATTGCTTTGTTGAAGTATGTTTCTTCTATGCTCAGTTGTTTGAGGGTTTTTATAATGAAGAGATGTTGAATTTTATCAAATGCTTTTTCAGCATCGATTGAAATGATCACATGTTTTTTTCCTTCTATTATGTTGATGTGATGTATCACGTTGAGTGATTTGCTTATATTGAATCATCGTTTTATCCCTGGAATAAATCCCACTTGGTCATGATAAATGATCTTTTTAATGTGTTATTGAATTAAAGTTGCTAGTATTTTGTTGAGGATTTTTGCATCAGGGTTCATCAGAGACATGGGCCTGTTTTTGTTTTTGTTTTTTTGTTTTTTAATTTTGTCTTTGTTTCATTTTGGCATCGGGGTAATATTGGCCTCATAGAAGTACTTTGGTAGTATTCCTTCCTCCTTTATTTTTTGGAATAACTTGAGTAGGATTGAAATTAGTTCTTTAAACAGTTGGTAGAATTCAACAGTGAAGCCATAGGGTGCCCTGCTTTTCTTTGCTTGGATTCTTTTGATTATGGCTTCAATCTCATCACTTGTTATTGGTCTATTTAGATTTAGGATTTCTTTGTGACTCAAATTGGGTAGGTTGTATGTGTCTAGGAAATTATTTGTTTCTTCTAGCTTTTCCAATTCATTGGGATAAAATTGCTCACAGTAGTCTCTATTATCCTTTGAATTCCTGTGGTATCAGTTCTAATATCTCCTTTTTCATCTCTAATTTTGCTTTTATTTCTTTTGGTCTCTCTTTTTCTCTTAGTCCAGCTAAAGGTTTGTCAATTTTGTTTATCTCTTCAAGAAACCCACTGAACCTGGAAACCATCATTCTCAGCAAACTGACAGAAGAGCAGAAGATCAAACACCGCATGTTCTCACTCATAGGCGGGTGTTGAACAATGAGAACACATGGACACAGGGAGGGGAGCACTACACACTGGGGTCAGTTGGGTGGAAATAGCGTAGGGACGGTGGGGGTGGGGAGTTGGGGAGACATAGCAAAGGGAGAGATGCCAGATGTAGGTGATGGG
>NW_016107346.1:786552-825633 GCF_001604975.1 Cebus imitator
ATCACACTGCCACGTGTGTTACTATGCAACAATTTTGCATGTTCTTCACATGTACCCCAAATCCTAAAATGCAATAAAATAAATGGGAAAAAAAAAAAAAAAAAAGAAACCCACTTTTCGTTTCATTGACCTCTTATTTTTTTGTTTCAATTTCACTTATTTCTGTGCATATATTTATTATTCTCTTTCAGTAATTTTGAATTTGGCTTGCTCTTTTCTAGTTATTTAATATTTATCATTATGTTGTTTAATTGAAGATTTTTTACTTTTTTGATATTGCTTATTGCTATAAACTTTCTTCTTAGTCCTGTTTTTTCTATATCTCATAGATTTTGGTATGTTGTGTTTCCATTTCTTTTGTTTCAAAGAATTTTTAAATTTCCTGTTTAATTTCTTCATTGACTACTGGTAATTCAGGGGCATATTGTCTAATTTCCATCTATAGTTTCCAAAGTTTCTGCTTTTTATTGATTTCTAGTTTTATTCCATTGCTGTCAGAGAAGATAGTTGATGTAATTTCTTTTTCTTTTTTTTTTCATTTTTAAAATCTTGTTTTGTGGGCTAACATATGGCCTATTCTTGAAAATGATCTATATGTTGAGGAGAAGAATGTGTATTCTGCAACCAGGGGATGTAGTGTTCTGATAATATCTATTATGTCCATTTGGTCAACAGTGCAGCTAAAGTAGGATGTTTCTTTGATGGTTTTTTTGTCTGGATGATCTGTCCAGTGCTGAAAGTGGGGTGTTGAAGCCTCACGCTATTTTTGTACTGGAGTCTACTTCTCTCTTTAGCTTAATAAAATTTGCTTTATATATCTGGGTGTGGTCCAGTGTTGGGTTCATACACACACACACACACTCACACACACACACACACACATATATATATACACACACATGTATATACATACACACACATACATATACATATACACATATAAATGTTACATCCTCTTGTTGAATTGATTCCTGTATCATTATATAATGACCTTCTTTGTTGACCTTCTAGTTTTTGTATAGAAATCTATTTTATCTGCTATCAGTATGGCTATTTGTGCTCTCTTTTGGTTTCTCTTTGCATGGAATATCTTTTTCCATCCCTTTATTTTCAGTCTATGTGTGTCTTTATAGATGAAGTGTGTTTATTGTAGGCAACAGACCAGTGAGTCTTGTTTCCTTTTTTTAATCCATTCAACCACTATGTATTTTGATGGGAGAATTTATTTTATTTATATTTAATGTTATTATTGGTAAGAACTTACTCCTGCCATTTTGTTGTTTTCTGGTTGTTTTATATTCTTCTTCTCTCCCTTTCTTTCTTTCATCTTATCTTTCTTTTTGTAAAAGTTATTTTGCAGGCAAAATATTTATTTTAATTTTATTACACTTTAATTTCTTGCCTTATATTAATTGTGTAACAATTTAGGATTTTTATTTGAGGTTACCATGAGCCTTGCAAATAGCATATTATAACCCATGATTTAAATGAAGAACAACTTAATTCTGATTGCAAAAATGAACAAACTCTCAAGCAAAGAAATAAAAACTCTACACCTTAACATGGTTCTCCCACTTCTTAACTTTTTAAAAATTTCTATTCATATCTTATTATACTGTATGTACCTCAAAAATTGTTGTAGTTATTATTTTTGATAGGTTCATCTTTTAGTTTTGCTACTCAAGATATGAATTTCAGTGTTATTATGTTCTATATTTAGCTGCAGACTTACTGTTACCAGTCAGTTTCGCATATTCAGATGATATAATATTGCTTGTTAATATCTTTTTCTTTCAGATTGAAGAACTCTCTTTAGTATTCCTTGAATGACAGGTCTGGTATTGACAAAATCCTTCAGATTTTGTTTGTCTAGGAAAGTCTTTATATCTCCTTCATGTTTGAAGGATATTTTCACTAGATACATTATTCTAGTATAAAAGTTTCCCCCTCTTTCACTTTAAATATATCAGGCCACTCTTTCCTGGCCTGTAAAGATCCACTAAGAAGTCTGCTGCCAGGTGTGTTGGCACTCCTTTATATGCTATGCTATTCCTTTTGCTGCTTTTAGGATCTCTTCTTATTTTTGACCTTTAAGAGTTTGACTAGTAAATGTTTGTGGCAGTCTTATTTAGGTTAAATCTGCTTGATGTTATATAACTTTCTGTACTTGAATATTGATATCTTTCTCTAGGTTTGGAAAGTTTTTTGTTATTATACCTTGGAATAAACTTTTTACCCATCATTATGTCAGCCTCCAATAATTCTTAGATTTGCCCTTTTGAGGCTATTTTTTAGATCTTGTAGGTATGCTTCACTATTTTTTATTCTTTTTTCTGTTGATTCCTTTGTGTATTTTCAAATAACCTGTCTTCAAGGTTACTGATCTTTTATTCTTCTTGATCAGTTCTACTGTTAAGACTCTGATGCACTCTTCAGTTTGTCAATTAAATTTTTTACCCTCAGAATTTCTGCCTGATTCTTTTTAATTATTTCAATCTCCTTGTTAAATTTATTCAACAGGATTCTAAAGTTCTTCTCTGTGCTATCTTGGATTTAATTAAGCTTCCTCAAAACAACTATTTCTAATTATCTGAAAGGTCACATATCTCTGACACTCTGGAATTGGTCACTGTTATCTTTTTTAGTTTATTTGGTGAGGTCATGTTTTTCTGGATCATCTTGATGATTGTGGATTTTTATCAACATCTGAGCATTGAAGAGCTAGGTATTTATTCTAATATTCACTGTCTGGCTTCTTTGTTCCTGTCCTTCTTAAGAACACTTTTCAAGTATTCAAAGGGAATTTAGTGTTGTGCTATAAAGTTTTTGTTCACTGTAGCTGCATGTATATTTGAAGGCATGCTAAACACTGTTGACTCTTGCAGTCTCATAGAGGTATTGCCTTGGTGGTCTTAGGTGAGATCTGGGAGATTTCCCTGGATTACCACCACAAATGGTGTTTATCTCTGTGCTCAGCAGCCTAGAGTTGGGTGATGCAAACGCTCCAATGGCTGCCACTGCTGGAACTGTGCTGGGTCACACACGAAGCCCGCACAGTACTGGATCTCACTTAAAGCCCACAGCAAGTACTGCCTGGCTATTGTTGATTTTTATTCAAGGCCCAAGGGCTCTTTAGTCAGCAGATGGTGAATCCCATCATGAATGAGTCTTCCTTAAGTCCAGCAGGCTTTCTTCTGGCATATGGGGGGTCTAGAATGCCATCCCGGAGCTAGGGCATAGGATTGGGGACTTTATATACCTGCTTGGTGATTTGTTTTACTGGGGCTCAGCTGATACCCAGGTTGCAAAACAAAGGTATTGTTTACTTTTGTCTCTCCTTTCCTTCTTTGAAACCCATTCAGGGTTCAAGGCAGCTCTAGAAATGCCCTCCAAAACCTAAGGCAAAGGTCCCTATCTGGAATGGGGACCTTTAGGATTCTGCTTTATGCTTTATTTTACTGTGGATGAGCTGGCACCCAAGTTGCAAGACAAAGTTCTTTTTACTCTTTTCTCTTTACCTCAAGCAGAAGGAATCTTTTTTCCTATAGCCACTACAGCTGGGAATGTGCTGGGTCACCCCTGAAGCCAGCATAGTACTGGGCCTTGCCTCAGGCCTGTGGCAACTGCTGCCCGGCTCCTACTGATGATTACTCAAGGCTCAAGGGCTCCTTAGTCAGCAGGTGGTAAATTCTTCCAGGACTAAGTCCCTTCCTTCAGGGCAGTTCATTTCCTTCTGGCCCAGGATGTGTCTGAAAATGCCCTCTAGGAGTTACAGCTTAGAATAGGGACTTCAAGACTCTGCTTGGTGCTTTATTTCACTGTGGCTGAGCTGGTATCCAGGTTGCAAGACAAAGTCCTCTTTTTTTATTATTATACTATAAGTTCTGGGGTACACGTGCTTTGGAACCAACCCAAATGCCCATCAATGATAGACTGGATAAAGAAAATGTGGCACATATACAACATGGAATATTATGCAGCCAAAAAAAAGAATGAGTTGATGTCCTTTGTAGGGACATGGACGAAGCTGGGAACCATCATTCTCGGCAAACTGACAATGTCATTTTTACTTTTTCCTTTCCTCTTGGAGCTGTGAGTTGTGCTACCTAAAGTTGGGGGGAGGGGCAAAAACCCACTTCCTTGGCAGCCCCAGCTGGTATCTTACTAGGTTGCATGCACCACAAGTCCACTGACTCTGAGCTCATAACAGCACCAGGACTTGCCGAGGAATTATAGTCCTTGTGGCCTAGCCTGCCTTTCTAGTTTGATTAGGATCCCAGAACCTTTTAGCCCATGGTGGTGGGGCTACTCAGAACTCAGGTTCAAACCTCTGGGATGGGCAATTTTCCTCTGATTAGGGATGATTTAAATGCTCCCTCTGAGGGCACTAGCTGAATTCTGCCCTGTGTTGCTTTATGCTGGGACTCAGCTGCACTCAGTTCCAAAGCAAAGTCCTACAATAATTGTACTCTTCTTGCCCCAAACACACAGATTTTTCTCTTCCACCACACAGTGCTGCTTAGGGATGTGGGAGGAATAATGCATACAATTCAAGACAGTTTTTCCTACCCTTTTCAATGTTTCTTTTCTTAATATGATGTTAAAACAAGATACCATGATAATTCACCTGATATTTTGTTCTTATGAAGGTGCTTTCTTGTGTGGAGAACTTTCTTTTGTGCTTTCTTCTCTGTTTCACTTTGGTGTTCCTTAGTTGAGGAAGATCACTTGAGGGTCCTATTTGGTTATCTTGCTCTGCCTCCTGTCTTTGGTACATTTGCTTTCTTAGTATTTTGTTGAAAATTTTTGTATTTGGAGGAGTTTGTGAAAAACTATTGTTAACTCTACTTTACACTTTGGAAAAAATCACCAGTGAAGCCATCTGATCTTCAGCATTATATATATATATGTATATTCTACTAATCTATTGCTTTCCCCTTCAGTGATTTCTGATGAAAAATCAGCTGTTAATATTATTGATAATCCCTCATCTGTAAAACTACTTAACTTCAAACTATACTACAGGGCTACAGTAACTAAAACAGCATGGTACAAGACAATAATTGGTATGAGAACAGACATAGACCAATTGAACAAAATAGAGAACCCAGAAATAGGACTGCACACCTACAACCAACTGGTCTTTGACAAACCTAACAAAATCCAGCAAAGGATTCCCTATTTAATGAAAGGTTCTTAGAAAATTTGCTAGCCATACGCAGAAGATTGAAATTGATCCCTTCCTGACACCATATACAAAAATTAACTCAAGATAGGTTAAAGACTTAAAGGTAAAACCCAAAATTATAAAACCATAGAAGAAAACCTAGGCAATATCAGTCAGGACGTATACATGGGCCAAGATTTCATGATGCAGATGCCAAAAACAATTGCAACAGAGCAAAAATTGAAAATGGGATCTAATTAAATAAGAGCTTCTGCACAGCAAAAACAATTATCAACAGAGCAACAGACAACCTACAGAATGGGAGGAAAGTTTTTCAATCTATCTATCCAACAAAGGTCTAATATCCAGTATATATAAGGAACTTAAACAAATTGATGAGAAAAAAATCATGCTAAAAAGTGAGCAAAGGACACAAACAGACACTTCTCAAAAGAAGGCATACATGTGGCCAACAATCATATGAAAAAATGCTTAACACCGTTGATCATTAGAGAAATTCAAATCAAAACCACAATGAGATACCATCTCACACCAGGTGGAATGGCTATTATTAAATTTTTTTTAAAAACGTGAGCAAGGTTGTGGAGAAAAAGAAATGCTTTTCCATTGTTAGTCAGAGTGTAAATGAGTTCAACCATTGTTTAAGACAGTATGATGACTCCCTGAAGAGCTAAAGGCAGAAATACCATTTAATGTAGTAATCCTATTATATATACCCAAAGAAATACAAATTGTTCTATTATAAAGACACATGCACACATATGTTCATTGCAGCATTATTCACAATAGCAAAGACATGGGATCAACCTAATGCCCATCAATGATAGACAAGGTAAAGAAAATGTGGTACATATATACCATGGAATACTATGCAACCATTAAAAGAAATGAGATCATGTCCTTTGCAGGGACATGGATGGAGCTAGAGGCCATTATCCTCAGCAAACTAACACAGGAATAGAAAACCAAATACCACATATTCTTCCTTACTAAGTGAGAGCTAAATGATGAGAACACATGGACACATTGGAGGAACAACACACTGGGGACTGTCAGAGAGCAGAGGATGGTAGGAGGGAGAGGATCAAGAAAAACAGCCAATAAATGTCGGGCTTAAAACCTGGGTGATGGAATAATCTGTGCAGCAAACCACCATCATACACGTTTGTTATGTAACACACCTGCACATCCTGCACATGTACCCCTGAACTTAAGATAAAAGTTGGAAGTAAAATCAATTCTTGATTTATGGTAAAAATATATCTTAATTTAAACAATTCATGCTGAAGATAAAGACTGGACCTTTGTGAGGCATTGAAAAACCAAGTAAAATTTCCAGTTATGAAGTGGTAGCTCCAAAGAACACAAAAGGTAGGATACCATCAGAACTTTATGGTTTCAACCAGATTTCTCCTGGTCTTGGTATTGACTGTGTTTATTTTTCTTGTGCTATCACTTAAGGTATAGCCTTTTCTAAAATATGGGTGAAAATGTATGTTTAGGAGAAATCTAATGTCACCCCAATTCCTTCTAGAAAATTAATTGACTAAACACTAACAAGGGTTTTATTCCATATTGTGTGCAAGGCCATTATATGTTCCTGGAGTCAGCGCTTATCATCATGATCAAGGAGGTCAGTTTGGCTTAGGCTGCACAGTCAGGAAGGGCCTTAATGTTAGACTTTTGATATGGTTTGGATATGGTTTGTTTGTCTCAGGTTAAAATTTGATCCTCACCATGTTAGTGTTAGAAGGTGGAGCCTAGTGAGAGGTATTTGGTTCATGGGAGTGGATCCCTCAGGAACAGATGAATGCTATCCCTTGGGGATAAGTGAGCTCTCACTCTATGAGTTTGGGTTAGATCTAGTTGTTAAAATGAGTCTAGCATCTTCTCCCTTTCTTGTACCCTCTCTCACCAAAGGAAGGGGACCACACGCTGGCTACCCTTCACCTTCCACCATTAGTGGAAGCAGCCTAATACAGATGTCCAATCACAAACTTTCCAGCCATCAGAATCATTAGACAAATAATTTTTTTCCATTACATTACCCAGCCTCAGGTATTCTTTATAGCAACGCAAAACAAACAAAGACCACTTTAAATCTTATTTTTAGATTGCATTATCCATATAGTAACAGAAGAACAAAAAAAAATTACAAAAATATAAGATCTTGCTACTTAGAGTAAGATCTGTGTTGGCATCATCATCTTATGAGATTTTTAAGATATGTACACTCTCAACCACTACCCTAATGGCTGAATCAGAGTATATGCATTTAAGCAAGATCCCCAGGTGACTCACGTGCACTTTAAAGTCTGAGAAACACTGTCATAGATAATCTAGCCATGGTGTGTTGAAATTTGACTGTACACACTCCATTAAACAAGGCCTTGGGGAATTTAAAAGGTTGTTTTTGGTCTTCTAGCCGTTCTGCTCCCTTCAATTGCAAAAGCAATAGGGCAGTTAAAATATTCTAACCTCACAGTGGCCTCTTGTAAATTATTAGCTGAACTATATTAAATATCATTGTACATGATGCGTCAGTAAAATTTCTATGGCAAGAAACAGAAAAGGCATGTTTTTTTTCTTCCAAGAAAGTTAATTTATGCTTTGCAAAGAAATTTTATGGTTTTCTTACTCCATGTGCTGAGTGGAGTCTACACTTTATTTGGCTGCTTCTACAAAGAGATGCCAAATATCATTCTTAGTCTTTTCGTAGGGAGAGATGGAAATGATAATAAGGAGCAGCAGGTATTACCTTGTTACATGGGGGAAATTTCTGCAATGTATCTGAAGAAATGAATTGCCATATTATATAAGAAATATAGCAGTAGGTTGTCAAAGGGTCTTGGGAGGAAAGGCCCTGGAGGTTAAGATCAATGCATAACAGGAGGTACCCTAAATCAGGCTCTCTACAAGCAAATACTGAGACAGGAATTCAGATCCATGTGATATATTGAGAGAGGGCTGTCAGGGAAAGTGGGGTGAGGAAAACATGATAGGGCAGGGAAAGGAGTTGAACAATGTGCGATGAGCTGATGTGGTATCAGCTAGATTCTAACTTCAGCCTGATCCCACAGGAGCTCTGTATCATGAATTTTTACTGCAGAACCCCCTTAGACATTAAGAGAACAGCCTTTAGTGACCCCATACCAGCCAGTCTTTGGCTGCCTCTGGAGGGTGGACATGATCTCCTGAATTAAGTTGCTCTGCTTGGCTGAGGGCAATTCTCTAACTGCCAGCTCAGCAGCTGGGGAATGGGTGCACTAGCCAGGAAAGGAGGGGTTGCCAGGGCAAAAAGAGGTCTATAATGGGAGCATATTAAGAGTAAACATAAATTCTGATGCATCTATATTATCAGTCATGAATTCAGAACTTTGTACCATCTGACAGCCTCAGAGGAGACAAAAACAACCCAAACATATTTTGATATAGGGCATATTTTTTACTTAGTTTCCATTCAACCACTTATTTAATCTGTATAATTTTAGCTTAAAGAATGTACATTGCTCTACACTGGGCACTTTATGGTTTTCTAGTATTTTAATATGTGGTATCTTACTTTGAGTTTCTTTAAATGCAAGCCTTGAAACAAAGGCAATCGCTTTGTCAGAAAGCTCCAAGCAGTATATCTATGAGGTGACCCCTGGAAGCAAAAATTAGGGTGTAGGAAAAGCAAGATGCGAAAGGAGGAAAAGCTTCACTCAAAATAAACTGTGAACTGTATTTAGTAAAACCCCTTGTATAGCAGGTCGCCACTTTGGGCAAATGGGACTCAATGCCATCAGTGACTTTTTGAAGAATGAACTCAGAACTGTGCCACTGGTTCCCATTCCCTAATTATATGAGGAAGACTCCTGAAGGTGTTAATTCCCCAGCATACTCTGGCTGCCCTGATTGTGGGCTGTACATAATGTGCTTTCAGAGAAAGAGGAGATAAATTTAGGCTAATCAAAGAAGGTTTCACACAAGAGGCAAGATTTTCATATAGAGCTAAGAAGATTGCCTTAATTGAGATAGATAAAAGGCCAAGGAATGTAATATTATTCCAAGCAGAATAATGGGAGTTTGAACTTGACCCTCTAAAGAATGAGGTATTGTGAAGATTAATATGGTCATAGTATATAATAAGAGCACTGATTTATTAAGACCATTATTATAGAAGAGTACAGCAAGATGGGCAAGCATGTAGCCATTTAAAACATATTTATTACACACTAATGGTATTACCAGCACCCTGCTAGGCACTCACAGCATCAGGGCCAGAGAGAACACTCCAGAGTTCATACAGTGTGGTCCCCCAGCCTAAGTGAGAACTGAGCAGCATTCCCTCAATGGCAGGGGTTAGCCCTTATGCAAGGTCCCAGCTTGCCTGACTCTACAGGTCAGGGAGGCCACCCCAGCTGATCCAGATTGAACTTGTGAGGGTCCTGGTGCACACTGAACTTGTAGTGGAGTTTCTACATCAGGTGTGCTGAGGTAACAGAGCCAAGTTTCAGGAAGCCAAGGTTCCAGTTTGTCATCTTCCACTAGAGCATTTCCTGAGCATTTCTGCTCTCTAAGCCTCAGTTTTCTCTTCTCTAAAAGCAAGGAGACTGAGCTTGAGAATATGTATAAGCTTCTCCTGCAATCTCTGATCAGAAAAAAAAAAATCTCAAACTTTGATTTATGAACCAAGAGTCTGTCTGATATGGCACCTTCTGTCTTTAAACTAGCATGACTAAAGTTTATTCCTCCTATGAAAGGTCATTTGCCCATTTGCAAGGCCCATAAAATGACAACATTGTTTTTGATTTGCCTGAAATTAGGCACCGTGTAGTTCTCTAAAATAAACATCTCCTGGAAATTCTTCACCTCATGAATTTTCATAACATGAAAATTCAGACATGCTGTCCCTTTGTACAGAAAACTCTTCTATGTCATGTCTTGGCTTTCTACCTACATGAATAAATACCCTTAAATCAGTGTTATACAACATTTATGATTTCCCATTGTATAATATTTTTAAAGAAAAAGTCATACATATGAGAAAATGTCCTGATGGCCGATAGAATAAACCATGCCTATGGAAAGCCTTTTTATTCAGAATATAGAGCTGCTACAAACAAGAGATGGTAGCTTACACAAACCTTAGCCATTGTATCCAGAAATAAATAAAACACAATCTCGGATAAATAAAAATGGCAGTAAACATCAATTCCTATAAGCATTCCCAGATCTGCGTAGTCAATAGCAGAATCTAGACACAGCAGGTGTTCAAACCCCTGGTTGGTAGAGATCTGAGCTATGCTTCTCTAAATAAAACCATTTCAGAGGATCCATAGTGCACGTTGTCTTCAACGTTGAAGTAAGGTGGCAAACGTAAGTTCAGTCCAAGACAACAGTGTACTAAGTGTCCCAAGTGTAATAATAATACATTTCAACAGCCAAATTAATAGAATGTGCAAGATCTGAACCTTTGGTAGAAGTAAAAGTTGCTCTTTAAGGCAGGGAAAAGTCAAATTCTGTAAAATCAAGGGTGACATTGGTCACATATGCTTCCTTAGAAAGTTCTAGATTTGTAAGGACAAAGGTCCTTTTTTCTTAAATTCCACTACAAAATAAGTATTCATGGTATTCACGAGCAAATGTTGCAGCACTAAGTTGCTGTAAGTGAAAAAATGTCACTTGGTTGCTAATTTGGATAAAGAAACTACTTCTGAATGTTTAATGAGGGCTGGACCCCAGAGGAATTAGATCATAAATGTCACATACTTAGACAAATTTGAGGGAAAGAACGAGGTATGTGCTGCCTTGGACATGCAGTAATGATAGCTCACATTTTATGCATATAATGACTTTGGAAAAAAATTTCAGTTTTGCTCTTTAGAATTTGAAAGCATTGTTGCAAGAAAACAATAACAAAGGGTTTGTTTTACATATTCACATTATCCTGTCATCTGCATTATTCAAAATCCAAAGTTTCATTTAAAAATGGACTAGAAGTGCCTTTTAAAAGTCCTGCAGGAACCCACTCATATGGGAATCCCTCATAAGCATTTATTCTCGGCTTGCATACTTCTGGGGGAAAGTGTAGATGGGATCATTTGTCAAAATCTCATTCCCCTAAAAGACCAGTGCTGCTTTTTCTCCTTTCTTCTTTTCTTCCTTTCCCTCTTCTTTTTTTCCTTCCTCCTAACCTCACTCCCTTTCCTCATCCTCCCCCTACTCTCTGTTCTTCCCCTTCCCTCCCTGCCTTCCTTCAACATCTCCCTTTCTTTATTGGTCTCCTTTTTTCCTTCATTCCTCTTTATATACCCCTTTTCCTTCCTCCCTTCCTTTCTTCTTCTTCTCCTTTTTTAATCCTCACCATTGAAAAGTGTTATTGCTGTTGCGCAAAACTCTTTTCCCTTTGAGTCTCCATGCAGTCCTCTGCTCAGATACCATCCGAATGAGTGCACTTGGCTTTTGGGACTCTTTTTCCTAATTCCATAGAAGTCACCATTTCTCCCTTCTGCAGTTTTCAAACATCTCCCAAAAGTCCAGGGTGGCAAATTAGATCTGAAACTTTATTTTTAGGGCTTACATATTAGCTACGTTTTTATTATTTAGGGACCTCGCAAGAAGAGGAGCTGGCCAGGCAATAATAATACAGTCAAATCTTTTGCATATTTACCATGAGCCAGAAAACCATAGTTCAAAATACTTCCAGGAACAACCTCATTGAAATCTTGCCACATGCATGAAAGCGACAAATAGACTTTTTGGAAAGGGAGTTTGAGGAACATGCCCAAGGCCAGCCAGCTAAGAAATGACAGCACTAGATGTTGCATTTCCATTTATCTCCCAACTTTCTGCTTTCAACCACTACAGAGCCTGTCTTCCTATGTGTGCCATGTTTCATTTCTAAAATGGCATTCTAGGTAACATTTAATTCTCTCCAGGTTTTATTGTTAGAATTCCCTGCAGGCCCAGAAGCTTTGTTCCCGTTTATGAGCTCTTCACTCCTGCAGGAGAGGTACTCAGCATTCACAAAACCTGAAGTGAACTCTCTTACCAGCCCATCCTTGTCTGGCCCTTTCCTCCTTCCTTCACCAGAATCCCCAGGCTCCTCATGCCCCCTCCTCATGCAATGCCTGCAGCCACACTTTCAGACCTGCTTGTGTGCACCAGACCTCTTGTGTTATTTTTTGAGAAATCACATCTGCCTTCACCCCTGCCTTCACTCAGCACTCTGCCTCAGTCCTGAAAAGTATCCTGGCTTTTGTTAGAAGTTCTTCTGTAGGAGCCTTTCCGTCTCCACCAGATTATGAGAACGCTGAGGGCAGAACCCAAGCCCCATGTAGTGCTTTGCACATAACAGGCCCTCAACTCAGGCATGCTGGATACTTTTTTTTTTTTTTTTTGGAGGCAGAGTTTTGCTCTTTTGCCCAGGCTGGAGTACAGTGGCACAATCTTGGCTCACTGCAAACTGCCACCTCTCGGGTTCAAGTGATTCTTCTGCCGCAGCCTCCCTAGGAGCTGGGATTACAGGCATGCACCATGCCTGGCTAATTTTTGTATTTTTAGTAGAAGCAGGGTTTTACCACGTTGGCCAAGCTGGTCTCAAACTCCTGACTGCAGGTGATCTGCCCACCTCAGCCTCCCAAAGTGCTGGGATTACAGGCGTGAGCCACTGCCCCCGGCCGCTGGATACATTTTTAAATGCATCTCCCTTCTTAGCATCTCCACTAAAGGCTCAAGCACACTTTCTTTCTGGATCTACAAACACAGCTCAGATTTCTGAAAGGATCATGAGTGTATTTCAACTCCCAAATTTCTCTTTAAGCTTGTCCCATCAGTGTACAGCATCACCCACATAACTTCGCATTTCTCTCAGCAGCCTGAACAGAAAGGGGGTATTTAGTAAGCAGCCAGCAGTATATTTTGTGCTTAAACTCCTCATCCACACAGAATCAAAAAAGAAAAACGATACTAACCCCTGGAGAGTTTCAGCTTCCAAAGGAGACATTAGAAGAAGATTGCTTTTGACGGAGACTCTCAAGAGGAGTTTGAACTTCCCATGGCACATGTAATCATGAGCAAAAAGACCCTGAAGCATTTGGGCATAATTTCCTCTCTTAATAAAAGATTAATTCCCTTGTAAAAGGCTGTGTGGGGACCACACATTACTTGTTAGTGTGGTCATTCCATTTCCCTTTGCCTTCTCTGACCTGCTCTCAAAAGTTTTATAATGTACTATCAGGGGGGTCATTCCAGGGCTGGAGGGATGCAAATGAAACCAAAGAGGAGGCTGCAGGGACCCAGATGAAGATGCCACAGTCTCCTTTCAGTTCTGACATTCCTATTTCCACTACAGGTTTCCATTTCCATTTACCAAATAACCAGATATTCTTAAAGCAGCTTTCTCATTCTTGGGTTCTCTGTAGCATAATCGGCATGTTCTAAACACACCTATAAGCATTCTTCCTTCTGCCTGGGAGGTCCTCCCACTATTTGAGGGTCTAGCCAATTTCTGATGGCAGTAGCGGCTGCTGTCACTTTTTTTTTTTGAGACAACGTCTCACTCTGTTGCCCAGGCTGGAGTACAGTGGTGCAACCAGGGCTCACTGAAGCCTCAGCCTCCCGGGCTCAAGTGATCCTCCTACCTCAGCCTACTGAGTAGCTTGGACTACAGGCATCAACATACCCAGTTAATGTTTTTAATTGTATATTTATTGGAGAAATGGGGTCTCACTACCTTACTCAGACTGACCTCAAATCCCTGGGCTTAAGTAACCTTCCCATCTCGGCATCCCAAATACCTGGGATTATAGGCATGATCCACTGTGCCTGGCCTGCTTCCATTTTTTGAATGCTCTCTAATAGATAGGCTTTATGCTTGGCATAGTCATTGAATTAGACTGTATAATACTCATAAATCCTGAGAGAGACACCAGCATTATTATTATAAATCTATAATCAATAATACAATGTTATCTGATTGTGTTTAAATTAATATAAAATTAAATATACAATGAAATGTGATTAAATAATAATTCTTATTTCACAACTTAGCTTGGAACGATCATCCTGGGTCCCTCAACTAATAAGAACTGAGCATTGGCTAGATGTGGTGGCTCACACCTCTAACCCCAGCACTTTGGGAGGCCAAGGCAGGAGGACTGCTCAAGCCCAGGAGCTCGAGACCAGCCTGGGCAACATAATGAGACACTGTCTCTCCAAAAAAAAATTTTTTTAACTGGTGGGCATGGTGGTATGCACCTGTGAACCCAGGTACTTGGGAAGTTGAGACAAAAGGATTGCTTGAACTCAGAATTTGAGGCTGTAGTGAGCTAGGATCTTGAGATCTCACCACTGCATTATAGCCTGAGTAACAGATTGAGACCCTGTCTCAAGAAGAAGAAGAAGGAGAAGAGAGGGAAGGGGGGGGGGGGGGAGGGGGGGGCCTGAGTAACAGATTGAGACCCTGTCTCAAGAAGAAGAAGAAGGAGAAGAGAGGGAGAGGGAGGGGGAGAGGGAGGGGGAAGGGAAGGGGAAGGGGAGGGGGAGGAGGAGGAGGAGGAGGAGGAGAAGGAGAGAAGAGGGAGAACAGGAAGAAAAAGGAAGAGAAGGAAGATGAGAAGGAGGAGGAGGAGAACTGAGCATTGAATTTGAATCTAGGCTTTTCTAACTCTTAAGTTCTTGCATGTAACCACTCTGCTATGCTACCTCTCTGTTCATCCTTCAAGACCAAGTTGAAATGTCACCCAGAGCATGAAGAGCCTTTTTTTGGTGATAGAAAAGCTAGTCGAGTGTATTCTCCTTCCCCCATAACATGTTTACATGTGTAACTGCATAATCCTGAGCCCCCTTAAGGTCTATCTCAACATTTTGTCAAAATCAGAAGAAACGCCAGTGAGTTTTATATTCATAAATTGTAGAAAAGTAGCTAAAATCTTTTAGCAGGCTCTTTAAAAAAGCCCAAAGGTGAAGAACATTTATTAAACCTTATACAAAATATCTTAAAATTATAAAACATTGTTTTCATCTTTTTCTCTCCTTTTCCTCTCTCTGCCTCTCTTTCTACACAAACATATATATATACAAACACACACATACACAAATACAAACAAATGGTAAACATTGAAGGACTCCTGGTGGGAGTGCATTAATCCTAAAACTAACTTTACTTTGTAAAATTTTTATTTGTTTATTTTTTGAGACATGGTCTCACTCAGTTATGCAGCTGGACTGCAGTGGCATCCCCATGGCTCATTGCAGCCATAACCTCCGGGGTTCAAGTGATCCTCCCACACCAGTCTCCATGTAGCTGGGACTACATGCACATGCCACCACACCTGGCTAATGAATATTTTCGTTTTGTAGAGACAGGATCTCCCTGTGTTGCCAGGGCCTATCTCAAACTCCAGGGCTGAAGTGATCCTCCTGCCTTGGCCTCTCAAAGTGCTAAGATTACAGGTGTGAGCCACCTCACACTGACTTTATTATTTTTTTTAATTCTTTTAAAATCTATTCTGTGGTTGTTCTCTTGCCCTGATAAAAAGCTTAGCAGACCCCATGATTTATCTCATCACAAGTATGTGATAAAAGTTCTCCACAAGTTTAAATCAGAATGGTAATTGAAATGCCTAGTCCTTGTAAATGTCAAAGCTCTAACATGATTCAGTGTTGGTCAGCTTTCCTAGCTGGGCTGCAGCCTGCTCCCAGTATAAGGCTACCATAGAAGAAGGAGGGGAACATGAGAAAATTTCTTTTCTGTTTCAATTTCTTCTTTCTATGTCTGTTTTCTGATTCTTCTAGGGTTTGTTTCTGGTTCTTCTAGGGAAAGGATACAGTTTATCCTTAAAGGACACTCTCACAAACTGCCTCTGTCCTTCTGTATAATAAGTACAATATATACTATATAGAAATATATAATATTCAATGTAGTAAATATTTTTAAAAGTTCAAAACAATACTAAGAAAGAAAAGAAATGCCACCCAAAAATCCCACCATCCCAAATATCCACTGCTAACATTTCGGTCTACGCCATTGACATTTCATTTTCATCTACAGATGTACAGATTGCATATGCATATTTAAGGGAGGCGCTTTCTCTAGACTATCTTTTTGAAACCTTAGCAGTGACTCTCTCTGACATATAATTCTTGAGTACATTAAATAAAGAGAAATCATATATTACCTGTTCATAACTATAAATTATTTTCCTTTTATGAATGTGGCAGAAAATGGTAACATATTAATCTAGAGATTAAGAATCTAGACCTTAATCTAACATTCTTAATCCAGAGATTAAGAATCTAGACCTCAGAATTAGATTTCTGGGGTTATTACAGCATTTCCCATTTATCAACTGAGTGACATTAGAAAATGAAATCAATTAATATTTCTATGCTTCAGTTTTCTAATATGTAAAACAGGGACACTGTAACTTTTTTATGGAGGCGTTGTGAAGCATGAAATATGTAAGTTAGTTTATATGCTTAATGTTCTTAGAAGAGTAGTTGGCAAATGGTCAGTTCTATACCACTGTTAGCTATAAGGTGAGAATGATGATGATTATGATAATGATGATATCATTCAGTGACAAATATAGTTCTTAAGAATCTTGTAATTTATTGTGTGAGGTGAAATAAATGTAAACCAAACAATTAGAGAATATTTAAGTGTCAGTCACTTAAGCAAAGTTGAGAGATCTTTAAAAAAGTAGATACAATAGGTTGGTTTTTTGTTTTCTGTTTTTTGGTTTGTATTTTTGCTGTTGTTGTTTTTCTGAGACAAGGTGTCACTCTGTCACCCAGGCTGGAGTGCAGCAGCCTGATCACAGCTCACTGCATCCTTGAACTCCTGGGCTCAAGTGATCCTCCCACTTTCGCCTCCCAAGTAGCTGGGACAACAAATGCACAACACCACACCTGCCTAATTTTTACTTTTTTTTTTTTTTTTTAGAGATGGGGTCTCACTGTGTTGCCCAAGCTGGTGTCAAACTCCTGGATTCAAATGATCCACCTGGCTCAGCCTCCCCAAGTGCTGGGATTACAGGTGTATTACTGTACTCAGCCCACAATAAGTGTTAATAAACAATGTAGAACTTGGCCGGGTGCAGTGGCTCATGCCTATGATCCCAGCACTTTGGGAGGCTGAGGTGGGTGGATCACTTAGGTCAAGAGATCGAGACCATCCTGGTCAACATGATGAAACCCCGTCTCTACTAAAAATACAAAAATTAGCTGGGTATGGTGGTGCAGCCTGTAGTGCCCGCTACTCGGGAGGCTGAGGCAGGAGAATTGCTTGAAACCAGGAGGCAGAGGTTGTGGTGAGCCAAGATTGCGCCATTGCACTCCAGCCTGGGTAACAAGAGTGAAACTCCATCTCAAAAAAAAAAAAAAAAGGAAGAAGAAGAGCTTGGGAGAATTTTAGTTTTAGTCCAATAGCCTTGCTTGAGATGTATCTCAAGCATGTTAAGTGTTGTTATTTTCCCTATAGTGTTTTCCATTTTCAACATTTTTCTGATCTTTTTCATATGCCTTCAAATCCAAGTAATTGTGTAGGATAAAGTGATGATAGTAAACTGTGCTAAGCTAAATGAGTAAACACATTTCACCCTCCCATGAAGGGAAGCCACATACGACTCTCACTGATTCTATCAGCTTAACAGCCCTGCAGCTCACGCTGCATCCTTACAACACTTGTCTCTGATCAGCGGAAATGAAGAAAAGGTAAAGCCGGAGTACTGGTATCATTTCTTTCTTCCCAGTTAGCTCCCAGTTGGCTCACAGAAACAGGAGTGATTGGGACACCTCTTCCAAAAGTGAGAGGACTAAAAAGGGCTGAGGCAGGTGTAGAGCCTAAGAATTAAGAAGTAGAAATGCTTTAGGTAGAATCAGTCAGGATACTGAGGGAGCATGCTAAGTAACTTTGGGAGGTAGTGATTGTTAACCTGGATATTTTTATAATGTTGGTCTGAATGTTTGCACACATTTTACCTCCCCTTGATTATTTCCTTTTTGTTCCCTGGGTCTGAGCTTTGAATCATGATTAGGAGTCTCTCAAAGAAAAAGTAAGAACATTCAATATAGAAGCATTATATGCAATGACATGAAACAGTCAGGAGATGCTGGCAAGTAGCTCATTACATCTTGGAGGCACTTAAACGTGGTTCCTCTATGTCAGCATTTCTCAGTCGTGGCTGCATTGTTAGCTACTTGGAAAGCTTTTCAAAACTCCAATGCCTATGCTGCACCAGTGCTAATTCCAATCAGGGATTCAACAAGTTGAACCCAGGAATCAGGATGTTTTAAATGTTCCTAGGATTATTTCAATGTGCAGCTAAAGTTGAGAACCCACCCACCCACGCTGTTGGCATTAGCCAGAGTCTAGTCCTGTGCTGACAGGTATATTCCTTTTCCATATGCCAGAGCCTCACATCTTAGCTTATGTCCTTGATCACAAGAGGAATGGGGTGAGGTATGGGAGGACTGAAACATGGTGGAGAGAAAGACGACTGGTTTTGTGGCCAGAAAAGTCTGAATTCACATTTCGGCTCTGGCGCTTCCTTCTTAGCTGCATGCATTTGGATCAGTTACTAAGCTTCCATTTTCTTCTTGTTCATTCAGAGGGAATAATACTAGCACCAACTTTGAAGAGGTTTTGAAAGGATTAATGAGGAGATATGAGAAGCACCTAACTAGCACAGTGCCCGGCATATAATAAGGATTCAATATAAGATAGCTGCTACAGTTACTTGAAAGATACTTACAATTTTAGAAATAAAATAGAGTGTGTGCTATTCACAGGGAATGGTGATATCATGGTCACATACACGGGACAGCACATTTCAAATGAATATATGTTCACAGTACTGATTTCCTTAATGTTAACACCGACCTCTAAATTTGTAAGTGCTCATAATTACAGATATTAACCTTCTAAATAGTGGCAGTATTTCCCATGCAGGATGTGATGCAGAAAGTAAATTTAAATTCAATGGATGTATTCAGCATTGCTGTTGAGGACTTCTAAGCAGTGTGGAAACATTATTGCATACATTTGGAAAATATCCGGTAAAGTAGATAAGAATATATGTTATCATCCAAGGACAGAACAACTAAGTGGCCCAAGAACTCCTTGAGTCATATAATCATAAAATGTTTTACTTAAAAGATATCATATAGTTCAATGATTTTAAAATCTATTTACTCTTAGTGGTGGAGCACTTTCCTCAATAGAAATCTTCACTGCTAATGTCTAATACTTGTAAGTGAAATTCTTACTGTTGAATTGAGGCTTATCTACTTCACTCTGAAGTGTTGTTTGGAAGTCTAGGGATGTGAAAGAACACAATTATGGTTTAAATATTTATTCCCATTCCAAACTCATGTTGAAATTTAATCCCCAATGTGGAAGTATTGAGAGGCAGTACTTTTAAGAAGCAACTGGGTCATGAGGACTCTGCCCTTATGAATGAATTAATCCACTTACAGATTAGAAGGTTAATGGGCTAAAGGATTGATGGATTATCATGGGAAAGGGGCTGGTGCCTTTATAAGAAGAGGAAGAGAGGTCTGAACTAGCATGGTAAGCCCTCTCACTATGTGATGCCCTGCACCACTTCAGGACTCTGCAGAGAATCCTCACCAGCAAGAAAAATCTTATGGGATGTGTCCCTCAACCTTGTACTTCTCAGTTTCCATTACTGCAAGAAATAAATTCTTTTTTATAAATTACCCAGTTTTATGTATTCTGCTGTAGGCAACAGAAAACAAATTAAGATACAAACTTTGAAAATCACAAGTTTAGTTAGAACCACTTGTAGTGTAGCCCATTACGTTGATAGTACCCAGTGAAACTCTCCTCCCACGACCACTGCTGTGCATTCCCCTCCAGCACTGATCAGAGACTTGGTCATGTGAATGGCAGATGGACATTTTCTTCTTGAGGTACTCACACTTTGAACCAACTACCGTGCTATAACAAAGCTTGGACTAGGTCACTGTATGATCAATCTACATGAAAAAAGAGAGACTGTGAAGAGAAACTTAAGGTGCCATATCTGTGAGTGAAGCCCTCCTGGATCCAACAGGCCCAGATTATCATCAAAATGACAACAGCCCCATGGAGACTTCAAGTGACACCAGCAGAAGAGCCACATAGCCAAGTCCAGTCTAGATTACATAATCAGGAGAAAATAAAATAATCGTTGCTGTAGGCCAATAAATTTTGAGGTGAATGGTTCTACAGCAATAGATAACTGAAAAGTTATTTACATAACCTTTATTATATCTGTAATATCTATAACTGTGCCTATAATAAAGTGCTTTAATAATGAAGATTGAACTAACTTGATTAACCAGTAAGTGGAAGACTAAGAAATATAATCAAAGTCTTACCATTCTGAAGTTAGAACACATGCCACAATTGCCTGTTCTCCCATTAGTGAAAAAAAAAAATCTAAACTCTAGACATCCAATCCAGATTCCTTAATAGAGCTGTCTTTTGAGGCAGAATGGACTATTTTTCACCTTGAGACAAAAAGTCACAAATCAGAAATCAGCAGAGAACAAAAATCCTCTAAGCAATAAAATGAGATGTCCCAATATCTGTGAATTTTTCTTAGAGGACAGAGTCTCCCTTAAAACTACATGTTTTCATTTAAACAAAGTTCTATCTCAACATGTCTAGAATCTTGGTCCATGATAGATTGGGTGGAATGGACACTTAAAGCATATTAAAACTTTAATAATGGACAATAGAAAAACAGAAAATCTTCAGAATAATACAGTTGCAAGTATTTAACAATGCTTAAGAGTCTAGGGCAACTTGGTGTAGATATTAACAACTTTACCCATCATATGAATTATCACAATGGTGTAATATACCACAAAAACTAATTAGTTATCTATGGTCTTGAAAGCAACAAACATTTTCTTTTATCTGTTTAATAATTATTATACCTTGAAATGTGTACAATACTGGACATATGGTTATTGATCTAGTATCTATTTTGGGGGGGGCGGAATCATTACTTCCTCACTCCACAGGCTTCCTGTTTATTCCATAAGGTATGGTGGATCTAGATCCCATGACCCCAGAATAAGTAGGTAAGCCAATTTTGGGCCAGTTCATGTATTACCATCCCTGGCCACAGTGATTGGTTCAGGGATGAGCATAAGATATAATCTTGTCCCATGAGAGTTTTTCCCATGATTTTTGCCAGAGTTACTCAGAAAATTGTTCTCTTTTCCCCTAAGTCATAAGTTCTAAGGATATTCTGAGACCTGAGTGTGTGCTGGGGATGGAGATGTGCTAACTGAAGCCATTTACTTCCCTGTGCCTGAGAATAAAACTAAAAAGAAGTAAGAATTAACCAAAGATGAAGATAAAGGAAAAAATCCACTAATGACAGCTCCTAAATCTGATCTCAGATTCAATCTCTGAATTTCATAGACAGATGAGCTTTTACAGTCACCTTTTTCACTCAAGTCAGTTGCAATTTGACTATTTTTCTCTTACAAACAGAAGTACTTTATCCTAAGAAACATACCTGGAAGTTCTCAAAATACTTTTCAATTCACCATCCATTCGTATTAGCTACTCACAGTAACCTGTGAAGCAATCTAGACAGCTGGATGATTCCCACTTCATCAATCGTGAAATGAGCTGCCAGTGTAGGGTCCTGTGGCATCCACATGGCAGGTCAGCCATAGAGCTTGGCTGAGAAACAAAGCCCTCTGCTTTCATGTCCAGAAAATTTTCTACTTCACTGATGTAATGAAGTTAAAGTTAAAGAGGTAGAAATGTAGTCTGGAAGGTACTGTTACCCTCTTAAATACAGGAAGTATCATTACTGGGAAAGGAGATATACTACCTTTGATACACTGTCAACGTTCTGGGATTACTTGCAGTAGAAAAATTGGCTTAGAAGGTTTTCAGCTCAGAAGGTTTTACGTTGCATTCCCAAAATGCAGATCCTGAGATGGGGATTCTTGTGCAAGTGACTGGTGGGTGGAGCACTCTCAGGAAAAGGAGAACAAGTGATGTGGGATAGGACAGTGAAGGAGCCAAGTAAGGATGTCAGCTAAACTCCGAAAAGCCAAGTCAGCTAAACTCCAGTCTCAGCCTGGCCCACAGAAAACTCCAGAGTGGCACCAACAAGTGACCACTCTATGAATCAAAGGGGGCCAGCTCTGCACCTTGATATCAGTCAGTCATTGGGTTCAGGCTGCCCCAACCCTGAGGGTTAAGGGGAATCATCTCCAAGTATTTCTGGGAAAGATAGCTTCTGTTGATTAAGATGATTCTCTCAAGAATAGGAATGGAGGACATCTATGTGCCCTTAAGAAGCGACGTCCATTGTAGCTGACCAATGCATGCATTAGCCCTATAAAGGGGTTCTGGGTGGGTGCCACAATGTCTACTCAGAAGTCCAAGTAGGGCTCAGCTTAAGATTCAGTTGTTTCCCGAACTTCTGTGAAAACATGTTATGCAACACAGACCAAGCATTTGTGAAGTGGCATCGAATGCCAGGCTTGAGACCATATGCAGTGGTGGCATGTCTTATCCAAGCATTATGTTCTAAAGTAAATGTAAGGGATGAAAATAGCATGAAGTCAAAATTACCATAACACATGCATACGCACATGCATACACACACGTGTCTGTGTATGCATGTATATATAACGAATAAAATAAACTATACATAATGAAGGCTATATATATATATATATACATATTTATAAATATATTTAACAGATTAAATTTGTATTTAATTGGATTACACTATATATGCCAAGAACCAGGTCAAACCATACTTGAAAAAAATTCAAAGATTTAGCTGGAAATCTGTCATATCAGTGAGTTCTCAGTCTGAGATATTTTCAGGAGAGCATTTTTGACAGAGGCCCTAACCTGCATGCTTTGCCCTCACAATGAGCCTTTGACTTGAGTCTCAATGTTTTGCCAGGGCTACAGTCACTACCACACCTGGTTGTTAAGTGTTATTCTCTTAAACTGCAGACTACAGATGAGGCTTTTATAAGTCCACAGGGAAAAAAAGATTATGTGGCTATCGGAAGATGTATTTCTTTCCTTCCTTCAAAAGACCATGGCAAAGACATTTATTTTCTTTTAGAATTTGGGAGGATTTTGCAGGAGACGAATTGTACCCCTACACCATTGGGTTTAAAAAATCATTTTTCTTTATTTTTTAAAATCAAATAAACAATATTCTCCTTCCTGATTGATGGAGAATTCCTTCCCATTGTTAAAATATAATTTTCAAAAGAATAAAATAATGATTATCAATTAAATATAAAATGAACATGTGTCAAAGATTTATTCAACTCATTAATTACTAAGAGAAACAGTATAGTGTTAAATTCTGCCCAGCAATCTTACCCTAACCTGCCTTTATTAACTCACCTGTTATAGTGAGTTCATAAAGAAGCCACCTATAATTGTTCCTGTGGGTCAGGGAGTCCATTATGGCTCAGTTAGGTGCTCTGCTGAGGGCCTCACAGGCTGCAATCAAGGTGTCAGCTGGGCTCTGTTCTGTTCTGGAGTGTTGAGTCTTCTTCCAAGATCACATGGTATTTGGCAAAATTCAGTTTCTTGTGGTTTTCTTGCTGCTGTCTCACAATTCAAGAATTGTAATTCATGTTTTTATTATAGGTGAGTTAATAAAGGCAGGTTAGGATATTGCTGGGTTAGATGCCAAACCTGTTAATGCCTACCAGGGTGATAAATCACAACCATTGATGTGATCTGTTAACACTGTAGAAATAATTTGTATTTGTACGTTGAACAAAGCTTTGCAAGACACAAAATAGCTTCACTAAGTCTGGGACCTCTAATCCATAACAAACAGTTAAACAACATGTACTGACTAATTCCTGGATGAAACCTTTATTCCTGTATGACACTGAATAATCCAGCCTTTCAACTTTTACCCTATAGCATGTTTTGAATGATTCTTGTTAATGTTTATCATTACTGAGGCCCTCCCTCTCTGTTGCTGGGCTCATGCCAGAATTGTGGGTCTTTTAGAGGCTAAGAAATAGGAAAAGGGCCAGGCCGTTGGCCCACTAGATCATCAACTTTACCAGCTCTCCCCTGTGACCTAATTCTAATGTCACTTGTAGCCTGTAAATTGCATTACCTCGGTGTGAGGGACAGATCCTAGGCTAACTCACAGTGACTACCACCTGCTGGTATACCTGCATTTGTGTAATCCCCTCCTCTTAAGTGTGGCTGAGATCTGTAACTTGCCTTTAGCCATTAGAATACTGCAAAGGTGAAGTGATTTTGGCAGAGGTAATTCAAATCCCAAGCAAGCTGATTTTGAGTAAAGAAAGATTGTCCAGGTTGGGCCTATATTGATGAGGTGAGAGCCCATAAAAGGGCGCTACATTCCGCTGGCCTTGAAGAAGTCAGCTGTCACATTTTGAAAGGACCATGTGGCAAAGAACTGCAGGTGTCACATGGGAGATAAGAGTGGACCCACCTGTCAGCAGCAAGAAAACCAGGAGAAACTGCGTTTTGCCAAACACCAGGTGATCTTAGAAGACCCCAAGCTCCAGAACGGAACACAACACTATATTTTCTAAAAGCTGGAGCTGTTCTTAGAACATTTCTCTTCTCTTTTTCCCTCCTCCTTCCAAAACTTGGTAAAAATAGGGCACTGGGGTTTTGTGTTCAAGGAAAAAACTTTACTAGGAGTTCCAAAGAGGAAGATGATCAGGGAAGAATCATAGTAGAAACTAGAATCCCTTAGGAGGCTGTCTTGGACAGATGAGTTGTTTGGAAAGAAGAGTTGTCCCTATTATAACATCTTGCTTTGACTGTGGTACATTTGTTACAAAAGAGCTAATACTAATACATTATTGTTAGCTGACACCTTGATTGCAGCTGGTGAGACCCCGGGCAGAGCACTCAACTGAGCCATAATGGACTCCCTACCCACAGAAACCACTGTGAGATATTAATTGTGTGTTGTTTTATCCTGCTAAATTTATGGCAATTTGTTACAAGCAATAGGGAACTAACATACTCAGGGACACTCCTACCCCACTGACAACAGACCTGATGAAAGAATTCCCCTCCAATGCTCTCAAGGCCATGATGCATATTTTCAGCCAACTTTAGCCACCAAGGTCAATTCCTTTGTCTTCCATATGAAAACCAGCCTGGGTCTCTGTCAGACACAGAAAACTTCATTTTTTTTATCTGACTCAGAGATACATCCCCACCACACAATCTCTCCAAAAACAACTCTTCCTTCCAAGACAGCCTCCTAAGAGATTCTGGGTCCTATTATTCTTCCCTGATCATCTTCCTCTTTGAAATCCCTAGTAAAGATTTTCTCCTTGAATAAAAAACACCAAGGCCCTATGCTTTCAATTTTTGGAAGGATAAAAAAAGAGAGTATAAATTTTATAACAACAGCTCCAGCTTTTACAAAATACAGTGTTGTTATACTGAATGGGCAAAAGCTGGAAGCATTCCTCTTGAACATCGGCACAAGACAAGGATGCCCTCTCTCACCACTCCTATTCACCATAGTACTGGAAGTTCTGTCTAGGGCAACCAAGCAAGAAAAATAAATAAGTAGCATTCAAATAGGAATAGAAAAAGTCAAACTATTTCTGTCTGCAGATGACATGATCCCATATCTAGATGACATAATCCCATCATCTGAGCTCAAAAGCTTTTTAAGCTGATTAAACAAATTTAGCAGAGTCTCAGGATGCAAAATCAATGTGTAATAATCACTAGCATTCCCATACACCAACAACATCAAGATGAGAGCCAAATCAGGAATGAAGTCTCATTCACAATTGCCACAAAAAGATTAAAGTATCCACAAATACAGCTAACTAGGGAGGTGAAAGATCTCTATAAGGAGAACTACAAACCACTGCTCAAAAAAATCAGAGATGACAGAAACAAATGGGAAAACATTCCATCCTCATTGATAGGTAGAATAAACATTGCTAAAATGGCCTTACTGCCCAAAGCAATTTATAGATTCATTCAATGCTATTCCCATTAAGCTACCATTGACATTCTTCACAGGATTAGAAAAAAAAAAAAAAACATTTTAAAATTGATAGGGAACCAAAAAAAGAGCCCTAATAGCTAAGGCCATTCTAAACAAAAAGAATAAAGCTGGAGACATCATGCTACCTGACTTCAATGTATACTACACGGCTACAGTAACCAAAACATCATGGCACTGTACAAGAACAGACATAGACCAAATGGAACAGAATAGAGAACCCAAAAATAAGATTGCACACCTACAGCTATATGATATTCAACAAACCTGACAAAAACAAGCAATGGGGAAAGGATTTTCTATTCAACAAATGGTGCGAGGATAACAGGCTAGCCAAATGCAGAAGACTGAAACTAGACCTCCTCTTTACACCACATACAAAAAATAACTCAAAATGTATTAAAGGCTTAAGTGTAAAACCCCAAACCGTAAAAACCGTGGAAAACCACCTAGGCAAAGCCATTCAGGACATAGGCAAGGGCAAAGATTTCATGACGCAGATGCCAAAAGCAATTGCAACAAAAGCAAGAATTGACAAATGGGATCTAATTAGACTAAAGAGCTTCTGCACAGCAAAAACAATTATCGACAGAGCAAACTTTTGAACAGAGGAAGAAAGTGTAAATGAAATTACAAAATGAGAGAAGAATTTTGCAGTGTATACATCTGACAAAGGTCTAATATCCAGAATGTATAAGGAACTTAAAAAATTTACAAGAAAAAAACAACTCCATTAAAAAGTAGGCAAAATACATGAACAGACACTTTACAAAAGAGGACATACATTTTAAAAAGCTCAATTTCACTGATCATTAGAGAGATGCAAATCAAAACCACAATGAGGTACCATCTCACACCAGGGAGAATGGCTGTTAATAAAAAGTCAAATAACACATGCTGGAGAGGTTGTAAAGAAAAATGAACACTTATACACTGTTGGTGGGAGTATAAATTAGTTCAGCCATTGTGGAAGACAGTGTGGCAATTCCTCAGAGACCTAGAGGTAGAACTACTAGTCGATCCAGTAATCCCATTACTGAATATATATTCAAAGAAATATAAATTGTTCTATTATAAAGATGCATGCATTTATATGTTCATTACAGCACTATTGACAATAGCAAAGGCATGGAATCAACCTATGTGCCCATCAGTGATACACTGGATAAAGAAAATGTGGTACATATACAACATGGAATACTATGTAGTCATAAAAAGGAATGAGATCATGTCCTTTTCAGGGACATGGATGGAGCTGGAGGTCAATATCCTTAGCAAACTAACATAGGAACTGAAAACCAAACACCACATGTTCTCACTTATAAGTGGGAGGTAAGCATGGACACATAGAGGGGAACAACACACACTGGGGCCATTTGGAGGATGGGAGGAGGGAGAGCCCCAAGATAAACAACTGATGGGTACTAAGCTTAATACCTGGGTGATGAAATAATATACACAACAAACCTTCATGACATAAGCAACAAACCTGCACCTGTACCCCGAACTTAAAAGTTAGCAAAAGAAAAGTTTCTAGCAACATTTAAATGTTTGTTATTAGCATTAGTGCATATTACAGTAACTCTCTTTAAAGGGTTTAAACTCACATCTCTTTAAAGAGTGAGTTCCTGTAATATGCACCATATAAGTGGGCTGCAGGAAAGTCTTTTGGGGCAGAATCACAAAATAAATGGGTGTTATTAACACTTTCCTGATGATGCACTTTGCATTTCCTAAGACCGTGAAAGAGAAAAAGAACCAGAGGCAAAAAAGTAGTATTAATAAAAATGAATTGGAGAGCATGAGGGCAGGAGGAGATGAAAATATTCCAGGTGAGGAGAAGTTTCCTGAGAGGGTTTCAAGGAGGTGCGTTTTAGAGATCAACCTGTTGGTGAGAGCAGGCCTGGAATTTGCTGGTTATTGTCTTTGCACCAGTGTTTCCCAGATGGCCTCCCTTACTTGGGAGCTTTTGAAAATCCCACTGCCCAAAACATACTGCACACCAATTAAATCACAATTTGGGTAAGTAGAACCCAAGTGTCAATCTTTTTAAAATATCACTATATTTTTAACATTGCTATTTTTAAAACTTCACAGGTCATTTTATTGTGCAGCCAAATTTTAGAACCACTGTTTTACACTTTCTTCCTCTGTTCAAAACAGTGACTTTCATGAATTGGCACTTAAGTTTCACTTGGAAAGGCTGACAACACCTAGATTCCAGGGCCTCATGCCCTTGAGTTTCTGATTCCATAACATGAAGAGGAGCCCAGGAAGCTACATTGCTAACAAGCCCCCAGGTGATGCTGATTGGAAGAATGCTCTGGAACAGCAAAGGCTGCATTTTTTACCTTAACAAAATTACAAGAATGAATTTTAATTAGTGGTTAAAATATTAATGATTCATAACTGTATGTGACCTGTTTTGCATGTTTGGACTACGTAGAATTAAAAATTCCAGATTCTACACTAATTTTTAAATTCTCTTGTTCCCTAAACAGCATGCTACTGAGACCAACTGCCTGTAAGGGAAAGCCCTTTGCACAAAGACTACTAGGAGAGATTCAGCTCTTCTGTACCTTCCCCCAGGGCAACTGAGCTCTCCCTGCACGTTGGGGTTTCCCAGGGATCATGCAAAAGATACTAGTGTTTGGTTTTCACTCCTGGAAATTTTAATTTACGGAGTATGAGTCTATATAAAATTAGGCTTATTTCTTCGAGCAGTTTCAAATTTCCAGAAAAATTTCCAGAAAGTATAGTTTCCATATGCTCTCTCCCCACCTTCACACATTTGTCCCTATTATTTTCATTTTGCTTTGGCATGGTACATTTGTTACAAGTGAGTCAATACTGATACATTATTGTTAGCTAAGGGGCATAGCATACGTTGTTAAGATTTACTGTTTGTGTTATACAGTTCTACGGATTTTGCCAAACCCATAATGTCATATATCTACCATTTGAATATCAGACAGAGTAATTTAATTGCTCTGATAATCCCCATGAGTTCCACCTATTCATCTCACCACACTTTCCTCCAAATTCCTAGAAATCTCTGATTTTTTCAATGCCTGTAGCTTTTTGCCCTTTACAGAATGTCATATAGTAGGCTTTTCTGAGTTTTTTTTTTCCACTTAGCAATATGCACTTACATTTCTTCCATACCTTTCTATGGTTTGATAACTAATTTATTTTTATTGCTGAATACTTTATTGTATAGATGCACATTTGTATGTTTGTTCATCTATTCAACTATCGAAGGACATTTTCAATTCAGGCCTCCACGTTTGGCAATTATGGATAAAGCTGCTATAAACATTTGTGTGCAGGGGTTTTTGTGTGGACATATGTTTTTAACTCATTTGGGTAAATACCAAGAAGCACTATTCTGGATCATATGGTAAGACTATGTTTAGTTTGTAAGAAACTGCCAGGCTCTCTTCCAAGGTGGCTGTACCATTTTCCTTTCCCGTCAGCAATGAATGAGGGTTCCTGTTATTCCACATCTTCACCAGCATTTATTATGGTCAGTGTTTTGAACTTCAGCCATTCTAATAGAAATGTAGTGACAGTCTGTTGTTTTAATTTGCAATTCCTTGGTAGCATATGATGTTGAGTGCCCTTTAATATGCTTATTTGTCACTTGTATTAGTTTTTTCGTGAGGTGTCTGGGCAATGGTATTTTTTTTTAAGTTTCCTAGGTGGTTTTATTCTGAAGCCAGAACTGATGATTGCTGAAACTTGGAACTCCCAGAGACCACTAGACATAGAGCTCTTCTTTGCTCTCTTGACTTAAGGGAGGAAAACTAAAACAGTATTCTTGTATCCCACTGATATCCTATCAGCTTTACTATCATAGAGAACAATGGCTTGATTTCCAGATGCCCTAGGACTTTTTCCACCTCCCAACTCTCTCTGACTATATACAGGGCAGGCTGGAGGTAACAGAGGATTAATCCCACATGTCCCCAGGAGCATCCCTCAAATATCCTAGGATCCCTCAATTATCCCTTCTGATGGGATAATTCCAAATTGTGTTGTACACTGTCTCCTGAAGTTTCCCCAGCAGGATTTGGTTCCACATTGACATACCTTTTATTCTCTGCTTTTCTCCCCGCCTTACCTCCCCACTCCCCTACCTGTGTCTCCTTGGGTCACTTCCTAAATAAACTACTTGCACATACATCTTAATATCAAGATCTGCTTCTGAAGGAATCCAAACCCAAACAGGCTCTTATAGAGAGTAAGTGATGGAGGAAATTGCTGCAGGATGTAAAGAAAGTTGAATGGAACAAGGAAGGCCATATAACAGATATGTGACTGGTCATGGATATTCAAACACCACAAAATTTGGAGCCATCAAGTAGTTTCCTTCTATTACTTTAACGCCCTGTGTCAGGAACTGGTCACTAGATCTGTTCAACTATTTGCTAAGGTATTTGAAAACATGCAAATAAGTCAAAACCTGTTCTTGTTTTTAACATTTTCACAAGTTTAATTGGTCTTCAGAGTGGAAATGACATATGCAGAGTCTGGCATGGAGGAGCAGACTCTAAATGACACCAGGACCCAAACTTTCCAGAAGAGCACGTAACGAATACGAGAAGTGGAGAACTGGGCAGGAGTGCTCCAGGCAGAAGGGAGAGCAAGTGTAAAGGGCCACAGGGGAGAGGGGACACCGCAGGTGCAAGTGACCGACACTGCTGCATTTTACCTGAGCCCTATGCTCCTGGACAACAGCAAAGGTTCAGTAATCCCTTAGTCTTTTATGTTAGAACACTCTGCTACAAAGAACTTTCCGTTCTCCATAGGACATAGAGAAGACTCAAGGATGACCCATGACAAGGCTAGGCAGAGACACAGGCCTCCAAATTCTTACGTGTTGCCTTTTAAATTATTAGCTGAACTGTTTGTCCTCACTGACCAGTAGTAACAAAATTTCTGTTAATCAAACTCGAATATTTTCTCCCCTTTCCCCAGGTTCCTGTACTTTGGCCCTTCCTCAGCCCAGGCAAGCATGCAGCCCTTCTTCTGCGGCAGCCACCGAGAAGAGGCCACTTGTGACGCCACTGTGGCATCATCCAATACCCTTCCATCCTACTTCCCCACACTCGGCTCTTTCTAACATTGCTCACTCTCCATAAAAGAAAACTGATTTTTTGCCTAACTCTTGAGAAGCTTGCAGATCTTGTGGTCAGAGCATTCCCCTTATTCTAATAGTCTTTTCCCATACCTTTATAACCCTCCTTTTAATGAAGCCTCTCCTTCCTGATTTCTGATGTGTTCTTTTACCTGACATGGTTGAGTATGGGCACTAGTAGTTTTTATTTATTTATTATTTATTTTGAGACAGAGTCTTGCTCTGTTGCCAGGCTGGAGCACAATCTTGGCTCCCTGCAACCTCCACCTCCCAGGTTCAAGTGATTCACCTGCCTCAGCCTCCCAAGTAGCAGGGACAACAGGCACATGCCACCACGCCCAGCTAATTTTTGTATTTTTAGTAGTGACGGGGTTTCACCATGTTGGCCAGGATGGTCTCCATTCTTGACCTCATGATTCACCTGCCTCAACCTCCCAAAATGCTGGGATTAGAGGTGTGAGTCACTGCACCTGAACAAGAGTAGTTCTTAAACTTGACCACATACCAGGATCCCCCTGAAAGTCTTGTTAAAAAATACAAATATTAACTGCAGCCCCAGAGGTTCAGATTAACTAAGTCATGGGAGGACACTTGCATTTGCCTTTCTAACAACTTTCCAGGTGAGGCTCAGGCTTCTCACTTGGCACCTCACCTGCAGATTCACTGTAGAACCCAACAGGGAGAGGAAGGAAATAGGGTCAGTGGAGAATCCGGAAGCTGCCAGAATATGCAGGAACATGGAAAGTTTAATATCAGGGAACTGGGGAAGCACAGAAAAATGAAAATCAGCAAGCACATAATCACATCTGCCTCTTTTGGAAATCCCTCCATCTGAAGCTTGGAGGACAAACCAGAAGAAACAGGATCACGGGACAAAGCTTCCAATGAGAAAGCTGCTGCATGGTCCAGGTAAGAAATGACAGGGGCTTGGCCTGAGGCAGGCAGTGCAGTGCCGGTGACTGAAGAGAAGCAGAGATTCAAGTGGTTTTTAAGCAGCAGCAGGCATGGGGCTCAGGGGCTGACTGGAGGTGGAGAATGAGGAGGAGAAAGGAGTCATGTGTGATCCTTGGCGTTCAGGTAATAAATGTGTGCATTATGCAGGGAGAAAAGTCAAGAACAGGAGAAACTCCCTAGGAAAAGCTGAGGCTGTTGCTACCTGGAGTTTGGTATGCTGGAGAAACCAGGAATGAGGATAGACAGTAGGCAAAGAGAAGGTTCTGGAGAGTCAGAGTTTGGTCCAGGCCAGTGAGAGGCTTAGGAACCATCAATGGAATACATATGGCAAGTGAATCCATGGGAATGGGTGATGTCACATCAAAGAGAGGACAGAGTCATAAGGAAAAAGAGGAAAAGCAGATGGATAGAGGAGGGCCCTCCCGGACCCAGACCAATGCCAGCCTCAGTGCCTTTCTCAACACAGTCTCACACTTTTCATGCCCCCATTTCCCTCACAGTTTACAGGACTCTGTTTTCTCTCCCCTACTAGACTCTACCTGGAGAACTCTACCATTTATTAGCAGTTTTTGCCAGCTTTTCCAGGCAGTGCTTATTTTTCTTAGAAAAAGTATTTGGCAAAATAAATCGTATTTATTTGTGGATGTTTACTTTTATGCTATAAAAAGAAAGTTGACCAGCATGACAGATGTCTTCTTTCTCTGCTTTTTCTCTGGTGCCATGCAACAAACAGAAGAGTCAGAGGTGAAGGACCAACCCAAGGATGAAGGCACTGCCCACAGGTCTCAGGCAGGTGTGTGGATGAGGAATCCGTGCCTACCCATAGCATTCAAGATCTACCATACTGACTTCTTTAAGGGAAATGAAATAGAGCACTGTGCCCCAGAAACTGTTCATCATATGGTTGTGCATATTTATATGGAGACTGATATATTTTTAGCTGGAAGGAGGTAGGTGTTTTCTCAGTTTCTATGGCAAATTGCTTGTAAAGTCTACATTTGTATAATGAAAGTAATAACACTGAATCAGTCAATTTCCCCAAGCAGGAAATGGACCCTATTATCAGGTTTCAAAATATATGAACCTTTAAAACAGAAGCCATATGAATGTAAAAACATGGAATGCTTTTTTTTAAAAATGTAGTATTTTCAGACAGGAAGTGAAAGTCCCCAGATGCTCCCCAGTTTCCTGGGGCAGTAGACGTGTACTTATTCTTTTTGGGAGAGTGGGGAGCAGGGCCTTCCCACATTGACTCAGCTCATCTTAGACTTGTTCCAAAGGGGAGCAAGCCACACATGACTACTGAGCACTTGAGATGTGGTGAGTCCAAACTGAGATGGGCTATAAAAGTCAAATCCACACTGAGGGAAGAATGTAAAATATTTTTATATTGGAATATTTCATGTGGAATAATAATTTTGATATATTATCAAATGGATTAAATATAATATATTATTACAATATCTTTTCACTGTGTTAGGGTTTGTGCTGTGAGTCTGTTAGAGTTACCATTAACCAAGTACCTGAAACTAGGTGGCTTATGCAACTGATTATTTATTGTCTGACTATTGTGGAGGCTAGAAGTCTAAAATCGAGGTGTCAGCAGGGTTGGTTCCTTTGGAGGGCTGTGAGGGAAAGATCTGTCTAGGCTTCTCACCTTGGCTTGCAGATGGCTGTCTTCTCTCTGTGTCTACTCCCCTCACCTGCCCTCTATGCATTTCGATTTCTGTGTCCAAATTTCCCCTTTGTTATAAGAACATCAGTCATATTGGATTAAAGCCCACCCTATTGTCCTCACTTTAATTTTATAACCTCTGTAAAGACCCTATCTCCAAATAAGATCACTAAACCAAAATTAACTGCAGCCTCTCACATCCTAGATTCATAATAATCCTGGGTAGCACAGGGAGCATTGGTAGGCATCCTCATCTCCCTGGACTGACCTCTTTACCATTCTCCTTATCACTATGGCAAAGCACATTTCCTTTTTAGAGAAGAGACACAAAACTATTCCAAGTCGGCAGAATTGCCCAAAGGAGATAAGGCTGCACTACATTAACCTTCCCACCCAACATGCTCCTGTCTCCAATAGGAGAGAAAACAATACTCAAATTAATTTGGGTTATTACTGACATGCTTAGGATAGCTCACAGATTTCAGTCTGTTTTCCTATCAAGTTTGGATGTCTCCATCAAAGCTTTCTCTGAGATAAAGGGGCATGTCAGTCACACAGCTTATTTCTGACTATCTAAGATTTAGGAGATAAACATTCTTGCAGTGATTGTCATCCACATGGCTTTACTAAATGATTACATAAAAGCACTTTAAAGGCAGTGCATGACAGGAAGACCTAAGTAGAGAATGGAAGAACTTGGCAGAGATGGCTGATCACACATAAATACCACATTAGTACCCTGTAAAGTTGAATTGGTCATAAATCAATTGGGCAGCAGTACACCTTGCCTTTGTGTAGTGAGTTAATATTGCAAGACAGGGCATGCTATCTTCCAAACCAGAAATAGGAAAAAATAGAACATTTGCCACAGGCCTTTCCTCATGTTATTTTAATCTAACATCTAACTGGTTTATTGAAAAGTCATCAATCTCTTCGCTTTGTACCTGTGCTTATTTCTTATTGTAGTGTAACAAACTCCATCTGTCTGACGTAGCCATGTTCTGAGACTTTATTTTTAAGTCATTCAACTTTTTAGTATTTCTTAAGCGGGTTTCCTGCCAATTCCTGTTTTAAGATCATACGCAGCAGCTTGATAATTAATTTAATTGATTTAAATCCAATCAAGTTTGTTTAATGAATGCCCTCCATGTATTCCCACCCTATACCTTGAGGCCTTCTAGCACTTCCTACTCTGGTGGTGCCCATGGGACTTCTTCAAGTCAGCGGAAGTTAGCAAATGGGAGGAAAGAAAAGGCATGAAAAGCATGTTTACATTTCTCTTTTCTGTCTTTCTTCTCTGCAATTTCTTGTGATAACAGATATAGGTTAGCCTAGTAGAGAGATGTGGGTGGCTCAAAGAGGAGACCTCAGTCATCTCAGTGGAGGCCAAGGCAAAACAGTGAGTCCCAATCATTCTGCCAGCACACCTCAGACACAGATGCAAGCCCAGCCCTGATCAGCCAAGCCTGGCCCAAGCCAACCAGTCACTCAGTCAACCTGCATATTTGTGAGAAAAACAGAACAAAACAAAATACTTCACCCTTTAAGACATTATATTGGGGATAATTATACAGAATTATTGTGATAGCTGAGAAAAGGGAAGATTATAGAAGGTGAACATATAAACATTTTTTGGCCAAACGGGAATTAATAATGCATCTTGTCAAATGTATACAAATAAATCTTGCCATTGCAAAAATAATATGTCATTTGACTATTCTATGCTTTATGCCAAAAATCACAAAGGATGTAAAGAACCTCTTCAAGGAGAACTACAAACCACAGCTCAATGAAATAAGAGGGCACGCAAACAGATGGAAAAACATCCCATGCTCATAGTTGGGAAGAATCAACACTGTGAAAATGGCCATACTGCCCAAAGCAATTTATAGATTCCATGTTATCCCCATCAAGCTACCAATGACCTTCTTCACAGAACTGGAAAAAACAAACACTTCAAACTTCATATGGAACTAAAAGAGAGCCCACATGGCCAAAACAATCCTAAGCAGAAAGAACAAAGCCGGAGAGGCATCATGCTGCCTGACTTTGAACTATACTACAAGGCCACAGTAATCAAAACAGCATGGTACTGGTACCAAAACAGAGATATAGACCAATGGAACAGAACAGAGGCCTCATAAGCAACACCACACATCTACAATCATCTGATCTTTGACAAACCTGACAAAAACAAGCAATGGGGAAAGGATTCCCTGTTTAATAAATGGTGTTGGGAAAACTGGCTAGCAATGTGCAGAAAGCAGAAGCTGGTGTCCTTCCTGACACCTTACACTAAAATTAATTCCAGATAGATTAAAGATCTAAACCTAAAACCTAACACCATAAAAACCCTAGAATAACCTAAGCAAAACCATTCAGGACATATGCATAGGCAAGGACTTCATGATTAAAACACCAAAATCAATGGCAACAAAAGCCAATATAGACAAATGGGATCTAATTAAACTCCAGAGCTTCTGTACAGCAAAAGGAAGACTCATTAGAGTGAACTGGCAACCAACAGAATGGCTAAAAGGGCTAATATCCAGAATCTACAAAGAACTAAAACAGATTTACAAGAAAAAAAAACAAACAAACCCATTCAAAAGTGGGTTAAGGATATGAACAGACACTTTACAAAAGAAGACATCAATGAGGCCAAGAAACACATGAAAAAATGCTCATCATTACTGATCATTAGAGAAATGCAAATCAAAACCACATTGAGATACCATCTCACGCCAGTTAGAATGGCGAACATTAAAAAATCTAGAGACAACAGATGCTGAAGAGGATGTGGAGAAATAGGAACACTTTTACACTGTTGGTGGGAGTGTAAATTAGTTCAGCCATTGTGGAAGACTGTGGTGATTCCTCAAGGATGTAGAAATAGAAATACCATTTGATCCAGCAATTCCATTACTGGGTATATGACCAAAGAATTATAAAGTGTTCTGTTATAAAGACACATGCACATGTATGTTCATTGCAGCACTGTTTACAATAGCAAAGACCTGGAACCAACCCAAAAGTCCATTATTGATAGACTTGATAAAGAAAATGTGGTACATATACACCATGGAATACTATGCAGCCATAAAAAACGATGAGTTCATGTCCTTCATAGGGACATGGATGAATCAGAAAACCATCATTCTCAGCAAAACAGTGAGTCTGACACAAGAACAGAAAATCAAACACCATATGTTATCACTCATAGACAGGTGTTGAACAATTAGAACACGTGGACACAGGGAGGGGAGCATCACTCACTGTGGTCAATAGAAGTAAGGTTAAGGGAAGGGGCTGTGGCGGTGGGAGGGATAGTGAGGGGAGAAATACCAGATATAGGTGATGGGGGGATGAAGGCAGCAAACCACCTTGTCATGTATGTACCTATGCAACAATCCTGCATGATCCACACATGTAGCCCAGAACCTAAATTACAATTTAAAAAAATGGCTCAGAGGCTGGGACTATCGGGGGAGTTGTCTCACCCCTACTCTGAGCTCTGTGAGCATCCAGGCATCGGGCTTCTCCTGGGCCTTGGCAGTAGTATAGGACCAGTTTGTTTCCTCCTGCAGAAAGCAAGGTAACCTTTCCTGAATTTCCAACAGCCCTGCATCAATCTAATCACACACGAGCTCCAAGAAAACAAGTCTGTATGCTTGGTATTTTATTAATTGTTTTCCTCTTAATCTATAATAAATTTGCCTTCCTCTTGCCTTTGATATTATATTTGTGAAGGTTTTGAGCTGTAATAATACTGATGACAGCCTATCCAAACAATTTTCTTATTTGCAGAAGGACCTGTTTTTCCCAAAAGGAAATATATGAGCACTGCTAATCTATTAAAAAGAAAAGAAAGGCAAAAAAGAGGTTTGCCTGTTTGAAGCAGTTTGGAGAGAGTACAGTGAAGAAAGATCCTTTTCCAACACTCTGCTTTTTCCCTCTCCTATATCCCCTGGCTTTCCCATGAGGGGCCCTCTGGCATCACAGACTCATGCAGAATCAGTGCTCCTCAAAACTTAACAAGCATAGGAGTCACTGGAGTCTTGTTAAAAACTGAGGTTCAGATTCAATAGCTCTAAAGTGGGGCCTGAAATCTGGATTTCTCACTACCTCTCAAGTGATATGATGCCGCTGGTCAGGAGTACACTTGGCGTGGCAAGGACTTAGGATATTACAGAACAACTTGAAAAAGACGGACTTGTCTGAGTTCTTCCATAGGCAAAGAGGGACAATAAAAGAACTAGTTAATAAAAAATACTGACCCGATCTTCATGCATGCTTTTCCTTTCTTCTGTTAAAAGATATTTTAACTTGACAAAAGACTGGTTTTAAAATCAACTAGTTCCAAGAACTTTCACAGAGCAAAAATGTACGCAAAGACTTCTATTCTACTTGTTTAAATTTTATTTTAAGTTGATGGGTATATGTGCAGATTTGTTACATAGGTAAATGTGTTACATGGGGGTTTGTTGTACAGATTATTTCATCACCTGGGTATTAAGCCTAGTACTCAACAGTTATTTTTTCTGATCTTCTACCTCCTCCTACCTTCCACCCTCTGATATGTTCTAGTTTGTGGTGTTCCCTTCTATGTGTCCATGTGGTCTTACCATTTAGTTGACCAGCAATCCCATTACTTTCCTGTATACCCAAAGGGGTACACATTTTTCTATTATAAAGACACATGTGAGGATCGATCCAAGATGGCCATTTAGGAACAGCTCAGGATTTCAGCTCCCAGTGAAAGCGCAGATGGTGAGTGGACGCTGCATTTTTATTGCCCACAGACTAGGAAATTCCCAGGTGGAGGAGCCGCATGGGTCACTAGCACGGCTGTGTTGGCTGGCGCGGCTGCTTTGCCCTGTGCGGCTGCTTTGTCAGCGCCCCGGTGCAGCAGTTCTCCGCACAAAATACACTGGTCTGGGTGCCCTTTTGGCTGGCGATCGGAGCCACAGGAAGTTTCCCATTCATCTGTTTAAAAAGGGGACTGAACAGGGAAACAGGACAGTAGATTCCAGGGCAAAAAAAGTGCCAGGAATCTCAGTGCCAAGTTTAAGCCAGCACAGTGAGT
>NW_016107346.1:826948-828369 GCF_001604975.1 Cebus imitator
GAGAACTTCGTGAAGCTTGCACAAGTATCAACAGCCGAATTGACCAAGCAGAAGAAAGGGTATCTGAGGTCGAAGATCAACTCAATGAAATAAAACGGGAAGGCAAGAATAGACAAAAACGGGTTAAAAGGAATGAACAAAGTCTCCAAGAAATGTGGGACTATGTGAAAAGACCTAATCTATGTTTGATAGATGTGTCTGAATGCAACGAAGAGAATGAATCCAAGCTGGAAAATTCTCTTCAGGATATTATCCAGGAAAACTTCCCCAACCTAGCAAGGCAGGCCAATATTCAAATCCAGGAAATACAGAGAACACCACAAAGACAATCCTCAAAAAGAGCAACCCCAAGGCACATAATCGTCAGATTCACCAGGTATGAAATAAAGGAGAAAATACTAAGGGCAGCCAGAGAGAAAGGTCGGGTTACCCACAAAGGGAAGCCAGAAGAGAGTGGGGGCCAATATTCAACAACCTTAAAGAAAAGAGCTTTCAACCCCGAATCTCCTATCCAGCCAAACTAACCTTCATAAGTGAAGGAAAAATAAAATCCTTTGTGAACATGCAAGTACTCAGAGATTTCGTCACCACCAGGCCTGCTTTACAAGAGCGCCTGAAAGAGGCTCTACACATATAAAGGAACAACCAGTACCAGCCACTCCAAAAACATGCCAAATGGTAAAGAGAATGAACACAATGAAGAATCTGCATCAACTAATGGGCAGAACAGCCAGCTAGCACCAAAATGGCAGTATCAAATTCACACATAGCAATATTAACCCTAAATGTAAATGGACTAAATGCCCCAATCAAAAGACACAGACTGGCAAACTGGATAAAAAGCCAAAACCCATCGGTGTGCTGTATTCAGGAAACCCATCTCACATGTAAGGATACACAAAGGCTCAAAATAAAGGGATGGAGGAAGATTTACCAAGCAAATGGAGAGCAAAAAAAAGCAGGAATTGCAATTCTCATCTCTGATAAATGAGACTTTAAAGCAACAAAGATCAAAAGAGACAAAGAGGGACATTACATAATGGTAAAAGGATCAATGCAACAAGAAGAGCTAATGATCCTAAATATATACGCACCCAATGCAGGAGCACCCAGATACATAAGGCAAGTTCTCAATGACTTACAAAGAGACTTAGACTCCCACACAATAATAGTGGGAGACTTTAACACCCCATCGTCAATATTAGCCAGATCAATCAGACAGAAAATTAGCAACGGTATCCAGGACTTGAACTCAGACCTGGACCAAGCAAACCTAATAGACATTTACAGAACTCTCCACCCTAAATCCACAGAATATACATTCTTCTCAGCACCACATCACACCTACTCTAAAATTGACCACATAATTGGGAGTAAATCACTCCTCAGCAAATGCAAAAGAACGGAAATCCTAACAGACA